>NW_015091244.1:388998-389924 GCF_001431845.1 Calidris pugnax
TGGCGGGGAGGGCCCGGGGGGGGCTCCTGGGCTTACTGGGGGGGCTTTTGGGCCTACTGGGGGGGCTCCTGGGCTTATTGGGTGGGCTCCTGGCTTACTGGAAGGACACTGGGGGGCTTCAGGGCTTACTGGGAGGACACTGGACTCCCCCAAAATGCCCCTGTGCCCATGGGGACCCCCCCAAGGTGGTCCATGAGCTGGGCTTACTGGGAGGGCTTCTGGGCCTACTTGGAGGACACTGGGGGGCTCTTAGCTTACTGGGAGGAGACTGAGCAGGCTCCTGGGCTTATTGGGGGGCTCCTGGTTTACTGGGAGGACACTGGGGGGGGCTCCTGGGCTTACTGGGAGGATGCTGGGGGGCTCTTGGCTTACTGGGAGGATACTGAGCGGGCTCCTGGGCTTATTGGGGGGCTCCTGGTTTACTGGGAGGACACTGGGGGGGGCTCCTGGGCTTACTGGGAGGATGCTGGGGGGCTCTTGGCTTACTGGGAGGATACTGAGCGGGCTCCTGGGCTTATTGGGGGGCTCCTGGTTTACTGGGAGGACACTGGGGGGGGCTCCTGGGCTTACTGGGAGGATGCTGGGGGGCTCTTGGCTTACTGGGAGGATACTGAGCGGGCTCCTGGGCTTATTGGGGGGCTCCTGGTTTACTGGGAGGACACTGGGGGGGGCTCCTGGGCTTACTGGGAGGATGCTGGGGGGCTCTTGGCTTACTGGGAGGATACTGAGCGGGCTCCTGGGCTTATTGGGGGGCTCCTGGTTTACTGGGAGGACATTGGGGGGCTTCTGGGCTTATTGGGTGGGCTCCTGGCTTACTGGAAGGACACTGGGGGGCTTCAGGGCTTACTGGGAGGACACTGGACTCCCCCAAAATGCCCCTGTGCCCATGGGGACCCCCCCAAGGTGGTCCATGAGCTCCCTGCGTC
>NW_015091244.1:409680-412336 GCF_001431845.1 Calidris pugnax
GGGAGGAGGCTGGGGGCTCTTGGCTTACTGAGAGGAGACTGAGCGGGCTCCTGGGCTTATTGGGGGGCTCCTGGTTTACTGGGAGGACATTGGGGGGCTTCTGGGCTTATTGGGTGGGCTCCTGGCTTACTGGAAGGACACTGGGGGGCTTCAGGGCTTACTGGGAGGACACTGGACTCCCCCAAAATGCCCCTGTGCCCATGGGGACCCCCCCAAGGTGGTCCATGAGCTCCCTGTGTCCCCCCCCTGCTCTTCTTTCCGGGGTGCGAGGGGTCTTTTTTCCCCACCCCCGGGGTCCTGTTGGCAAAATTGAAGCCGTTTTGCCCAAATTCCTTGGATTTTCCCCCATTTATCCCCAGCGCTCTCTCCCCACAGGGCTCCGCTGCAGGACAACACGCTGCTGGTGAACTAATCCCACCCCGGACCCCCCCGTGAGCTTTTAATTTATTTTAATCGTTTGCTTTTATCGACTCGAAGCCCCCCCCCTCCTCCAAGGGGTGAGGAGGGACAGGGACAGTGTCCCCTGCCCCTTGGGGACACTCAGGGGACGCTGGTGGCCCCCTTATTTTTCTTGAAGGATTTTGGTCTCGCTGTTCCCAGTCCTGAACTGGAGCTACTGGAGCTGGGCAGTCCCTGGGAGGGGGGGGGGCTTGGTGGGGGGCCCTGGGACGTGGGTTTGGGGACACTCTGGACCCCTTGGATGTGGTTTTGGGGACAACCTGGAACCTCTGTGTCACCTCGGATGTCCTGGGACGTGGGTTTGGGGACACTGGACCCCTTGGATGTGGGTTTGGGGACAACCTGGAATCGCTGTGTCACCTCAGATGTGTTTTTGGGGGACACCCTGGAGCCCTTTTGGGGACAACCTGGAACCTCTGTGTCACCTCGGATGTGTTTTTGGGGGACACCCTGGAGCCCTGTGACCCCTCAGATGGATTTTTGGGGACAACCCAGAGTCCTGCGAGCCCTTGGACGTGATTTTGGGGACACCCTGGAGACCTGTGACCCCTCAAACGTGCTTTTGGGGACAACCCAGACCCCTCGGATGTGTTGGGGACAACCTGGACCCCTCAGACGGGCTTTTGGGGACAACCTGGAGTCCTGTGACAGCTCGGATGTGGTTTTGGGGACTTCTTGGAGACCTGTGATGCCTTGGACGTGGTTTTGGGGACAACCTGAATCCCTGTAGCCCCTCAGATGGGTTTTTGGGGGCACCCTGGGCCCCTGTGACCTCCTGGACGTGTTTTGGGGACAACCTGAAGCCTTGTGACACCTCGGACTTGGTTTTGGGGACAACCTGGACTCCTCGGACGTGTTTTGGGGGACAGCTCGAAGCCCTGTGACCCCTCGGACGTGCTTTTGGGGACAAACTGGACCCCTATAACCCCTCGGATGGGTTTTGGGGGACAACTTGAAGCCCTGCCACCCCTCGGACGTGATTTTGGGGACAACCCGGACCCCTGTAACCCCATGTGTGTGGTTTTGGAGACAACCCAGACCCCTCGGACGTGGTTTTGGGGACAATCTGGAGCCTTGGGACCCCTCGGATGTGCTTTGGGGGACAATCTGGAGCTCTGTGACCCCTCGGACATGATTTTGGGGACAACCCAGACCCCTCAGATGTGCTTTTGGGGACAACCTGGACCCTCTGGGACACCTTGGACGTGGTTTTGGGGACACCCTGGAGCTCTCAGATGTTTTTTGGGGGACAACTTGGTGCCCTGGGACCCCTGAGATGGGTTTTTGGGGACAATCTGGAGCCCTGTGGCCCCCCCCCTTGCCCCCAGCCACCTCTGTCCCCCTCTGGCCGGGCACGGGGGCAGGGAGACGTGTCCCTTGTCCCCGTCCCCCCATGTCCCCCCCCTCGGGAGCTGTTTACGCGCCGCGGGGACGGGTCAAGGGCATGTTTTGTAACGGGAGGAGCTGGAGCGGGGCCAGTGGCCACTGGAAACGGGCACCGCCGCCCCCCCCCCCAACGGGCACCGCCGCCTCCCCCCCCACCCAAAAAAGCCCCCTTTCACCCCAAACCAGCACCCTTTCACCCCCAAACGCCCATTTCACCCCCCAAAACTGAAATTTCATCCCCAAAAAGCCCCCGTTTCACCCCCAAAAAACCCAATTTCACCCCCAAACCCCTGATTTCACCCCAAAATACCTTAATTTCTCCCCCCAAAAGGCCTCATTTCATCCCCATAAAGCCCAATTTCACCCCAAAAAGCCCAACTGCACCCCTGAAGGCCCAGTTTCACACCAAAAAGCCGTATTTCACCCCCAAAACTCCCCATTTTCACCCCCCAAAGAGCCCCTTTTCACCCCTAAAAATATTTCATCCTCAAAGAGCCCCATTTCATCTCCCCCAAAACCTCAAATTTCACCCCAAAAAGCCCAATTTCACCCCAAAAAGCCACATTTCACCCTCAACCTCCCCATTTTCACCCCAAAAAGAGCTCCTTTTCACCCCTAAAAAAAATTTCACTCAAAAAGCCCTATTTCATCTCCCCAAACCCCACAATTTCACCCCAAAACCCTCAAATTTCACCCACAAAAGGCACCATTTCACTCCCCAAAACCTCAAATTTCTCCCCAAAAAGCTCCATTTTCACCCCCCAAAAGCCCAATTTAACCCATTTCACCTCAAAAAAAAAAACCTTTCCAC
>NW_015091244.1:431649-432685 GCF_001431845.1 Calidris pugnax
GGAGGGGTCAAGGGCATGTTTTGTAACGGGAGGAGGTTGAGCGGGGCCAGTGGCCACTGGAAACGGGCACCGCCGCCTCCCCCCCCACCCAAAAAAGCCCCCTTTCACCCCAAACCAGCACCCTTTCACCCCCAAACGCCCATTTCACCCCCCAAAACTGAAATTTCATCCCCAAAAAGCCCCCGTTTCACCCCCAAAAAACCCAATTTCACCCCCAAACCCCTGATTTCACCCCAAAATACCTTAATTTCTCCCCCCAAAAGGCCTCATTTCATCCCCATAAAGCCCAATTTCACCCCAAAAAGCCCAACTGCACCCCTGAAGGCCCAGTTTCACACCAAAAAGCCGTATTTCACCCCCAAAACTCCCCATTTTCACCCCCCAAAGAGCCCCTTTTCACCCCTAAAAATATTTCATCCTCAAAGAGCCCCATTTCATCTCCCCCAAAACCTCAAATTTCACCCCAAAAAGCCCAATTTCACCCCAAAAAGCCACATTTCACCCTCAACCTCCCCATTTTCACCCCAAAAAGAGCTCCTTTTCACCCCTAAAAAAAATTTCACTCAAAAAGCCCTATTTCATCTCCCCAAACCCCACAATTTCAACCCAAAACCCTCAAATTTCACCCACAAAAGGCACCATTTCACTCCCCAAAACCTCAAATTTCTCCCCAAAAAGCTCCATTTTCACCCCCCAAAAGCCCAATTTAACCCATTTCACCTCAAAAAAAAAAACCCTTTCACCCCCAAAAAGCCCAATTTCACTCTAAAAACAGAAATTTCATCCCAAACCCCCACAATTTCACCCCTAAAAGACACTTTCACCCCCCAGAAGGCCCTGTTTTACCCCCAAAAAACCCAATTTTGCTGCAAAGAAGCCCCATTTCATTTTCAAAAAGCTGCACTTTCACCCCTGAAACCCCCATTTCACCCCCAAAAGGGCCCCATTTCACCCCAAAACGGCTCTAAACGTCTCTCATTGATGGATTGAGTTGTGACCGGTCTCAGCCCGGGGGAGGGGGGGGGAATTATCGCTC
>NW_015091244.1:433984-437737 GCF_001431845.1 Calidris pugnax
GACACCTGGGGGGCACCTTTGGGGACACTTTGGGGGCATCTTGGGGATCCCCTGGAGACACTTTGGGGACCCCCTGGGGACACCCCTGCGGACACTTTGGGGGCAACTTGGGGACACTTTTGGGGTATTTTGGGGCACTCTTGGGGACTCTTAAGGGACAGCCCTGGGGACACCTGGGGGGCACCGTAGGGGCACTTTGGGGACCACCCTTGGGGACCTCCTGGGGACACTTTAGGGACAACCCTGGGGACCCCCTTGGGGACACTTTGGGGACACTTTGGGACCACCCTTGGGGACCTCCTGGGGACACTTTAGGGACAACCCTGGGGACCCCCTTGGGGACACTTTGGGGACACTTTGGGACCACCCTTGGGGACCTCCTGGGGACACGTAAGGGACAGCCCTGGGGACCCCCTGGGGACCCCCTTGGGGACACTTTGGGGGCATCTTGGGGATCCCCTGGAGACACTTTGGGGACACCCCTGCGGACACTTTGGGGGCAACTTGGGGACACTTTGGGGACCCCCTTGGGGACACTTTGGGGGCATTTTGGGGCACCTTTGGGGACACTTAAGGGACAGCCCTGGGGAGACCCTGGGGACACCCGGGGGGCACCTTGGGACCACCCTTGGGGACCTCCTGGGGACACTTTGGGGACTCCCTGGGGACAATTTGGGGACCCCCTGGCTCCCCCTGCACCCCATCAGGAGGCAATTTGGGGCCAAACCCACCTCTCCCCCCCACCCCCAGCAGTGTTTTCTCCCCACGGGGATGTCACCCCCTTGTCCCCATGTCCCTCAGTGGCTGTCCCCGTGTCCCCATGTCCCCGTGTCCCCAAATCCCCGTGTCCCCCGACCTTAATTTTTTTTTTTACCCTCTTTTTCCCCGTTTTGGCAGGTTTTTGCATGGGCGGGGCCCCCCCGGCGCCATGGGGCAGAGCGAGTCGGAGCCGCAGGAGGACACGGAGGTGGGGAGATGTCACCCTGACGGGGAGGGGACAGTGCCACCCCCCTACCCCCCCCATAAGTGTGTCCCCCCCACCCTGGGGGGTGTCACCGGGGGGGGACTGAGGTGTCCCCGTTGTCCCCTTGTCCCCGCAGGACGCCTCCCTGACGGCCGTCCTGCCCAAGCTCTTCGCCGAGGAGCAGCTCTCCACCGGCGCGGTGAGCCACCCCCGGGGGGGACAGCAGTGTCCCCGTGTCCCCAAGGGACACCGTCCCCATCCCTGATGGTTGTAGAGCACCCCTGAGGGGACACCAACCTGTCCCCATGTCCCCAGGGGACACAAAACTGTCCCCACGCCCCTGGGGGACAGTGTCCTGGTCCCCAATGCTGTTGAGCACCCCCTGAGGGGACACCAACTTGTCCCCATGTCCCCAGGGGACACCGTCCCCATCCCTAGTAGTTGTTGAGTCACCCCTGAGGGGACACCAACTTGTCCCCATGTCCCCAAGGTACCCTGTCCCCATCCCCAGTGGTTGTTGAGCACCCCTTGAGGGGACACCAACTTGTCCCGAATGTCCTTTGGGGACAGTGTCCTGGTCCCCGATGCTGTTGAGCACCCTGATGTCCCCATGTCCCCGTGTCCCCAAATCCCCGTGTCCCCCGACCTTAATTTTTTTTTTTACCCTCTTTTTCCCCGTTTTGGCAGGTTTTTGCATGGGCGGGGCCCCCCCGGCGCCATGGGGCAGAGCGAGTCGGAGCCGCAGGAGGACACGGAGGTGGGGAGATGTCACCCTGACGGGGAGGGGACAGTGCCACCCCCCTACCCCCCCCATAAGTGTGTCCCCCCCACCCTGGGGGGTGTCACCGGGGGGGGACTGAGGTGTCCCCGTTGTCCCCTTGTCCCCGCAGGACGCCTCCCTGACGGCCGTCCTGCCCAAGCTCTTCGCCGAGGAGCAGCTCTCCACCGGCGCGGTGAGCCACCCCCGGGGGGGACAGCAGTGTCCCCGTGTCCCCAAGGGACACCGTCCCCATCCCTGATGGTTGTAGAGCACCCCTGAGGGGACACCAACCTGTCCCCATGTCCCCAGGGGACACTGTCCCCATCACCAGTAGTTGTTGAGTCACCCCTGAGGGGACACCAATTTGTCCCCGTGTCCCCAAGGGACACTGTCCCCATCACCAGTAGTTGTTGAGTCACCCCTGAGGGGACACCAACGTGTCACCATGTCCCCAAGGTACCCTGTCCCCATCCCCAGTGGTTGTTGAGCACCCCTTGAGGGGACACCAACTTGTCCCGAATGTCCTTTGGGGACAGTGTCCTGGTCCCCGATGCTGTTGAGCACCCTGAGGGGACACCAATTTGTCCCCGTGTCCCCAAGGGACACTGTCCCCATCACCAGTAGTTGTTGAGTCACCCCTGAGGGGACACCAACGTGTCACCATGTCCCCAAGGTACCCTGTCCCCATCCCCAGTGGTTGAGCACCCCTTGAGGGGACACCAACTTGTCCCCGTGTCCCCAAGGGACACTGTCCCCATCACCAGTAGTTGTTGAGTCACCCCTGAGGGGACACCAACGTGTCACCATGTCCCCAAGGTACCCTGTCCCCATCCCCAGTGGTTGTTGAGCACCACCCGGGGGGACACAAACTTGTCCCCGTGTCCCCAAGGTACCATGTCCTCATCACCAGTGGTTCTTGAGTCACCCCTGAGGGGACACCAACTTGTCCCCGTGTCCCCAAGGTACCATGTCCTCATCACCAGTGGTTCTTGAGTCACCCCTGAGGGGACACCAACCTGTCGCCATGTCCCCAGGGGACACAAAACTGTCCCCACGCCCCTGGGGGACAGTGTCCTGGTCCCCGATGTTGTTGAGCACCCCTTGAGGGGACACCAACTTGTCCCCGTGTCCCCAAGGTAATGCTGTCCCCATCACCAGTGGTTGTTGAGCACCACCCGGGGGGACACAAACTTGTCCCCGTGTCCCCAAGGTACCATGTCCTCATCACCAGTGGTTCTTGAGTCACCCCTGAGGGGACACCAACTTGTCCCCATGTCCCCAGGGGACAGTGTCCCCATCACCAGTGGTTGTTGAGCACCACCCGAGGGGACACAAACGTGTCACCATGTCCCCAGGGGACAGTGTCCTGGTTCCTAACACCATTGAGCCACTCCTGAGGGGACACCAACTTGTCCCCATGTCCCCAGGGGACATTGTCCCCATCACCAGTGGTTGAGCACCCCTTGAGGGGACACCAACTTGTCCCTGATGTCCCCTGGGGACAGTGTCCTGGTCCCCAGTGCTGTTGAGCACCCCCTGAAGGGACACCAACCTGTTCCTGTGTCCCCAGGGGACAGGAACTTGTCCCCATGCCCGGGGGTCATGAAATTGTCCCCGTGTCCCCTGGGGGACAGTGTCCTGGTCCCCAATGCTGTTGAACAGCCCTGAGGGGACACCAACTTGTCCCCATGTCCCCAGGGTAACGCTGTCCCCATCACCAGTGGTTGTTGAGCACCACCCGAGGGGACACAAACGTGTCACCATGTCCCCTGGGGACAGTGTCCTGGTCCCCGATGTCCCCTGGGGACAGTGTCCTGGGTTGTGGGGAGCACCCCCCTGGGGGACACAGGATTGTCCCCACATCCCCAAGGGACACTGTCCCCCATCCTGACCCCACCGAGCCCCCGCCATCCCTCCCTGTCCCCCCCGAGGTGGCAGTGCCACCTTCTCATCCCTGTCCCCGTCCCCCCGGGGGGGCAGGGGGGGTGGGGAGGTGACACCGGTGGCCACACGAGGACACCCCCCCCCC
>NW_015091244.1:437838-438039 GCF_001431845.1 Calidris pugnax
GCGGGGGGGGGGGAGTGGCCTTGGGGAAAAAGATAAGGGTTGGGGGGGGGGGGTGACAGGGTTGTCCTCCCCCCACCCTTCAACCTTGTCCCCATCATTGTCCCCAGAAATCCCTGCCCAGGAGACCCCCAAATATCGCTTCCGCAAACGGGACAAGATGCTCTTCTACGGCCGCAAGATCATGCGGAAGGTGACGCTGTG
>NW_015091244.1:439243-441787 GCF_001431845.1 Calidris pugnax
GTCCACCCGTGGGGGTCAGGATCCATCCTGGAGGTGAGGCCCCTGTCCTGGGGGGGGTCAGGATCAGGCCCCAGAGTCTAAATCCATCCTTGGGGGTCAGGATCCAGCCCCAGGGGGGTCAGGATCTATCTCTGGGGGTCAGGATTGGGTCCCGGGGTCAGGATTGGGTCCCAGGGTCAGGATCCATCCTTGGGGGTCAGGATCAGGCCCCAAAGGGTCAGGATCAGGTCCCAGGTGGCTCAGGATCAGGTCCCAGGATCTGGATTTATCCTTTGGGGTCAGGATCCATCCTGGAGTTGAGGACCCTGTCCTGGGGGGGCACAGGATCAGGCCTCAGGGGGGTCAGAATCTATCTCCGGGGGTCAGGATCAGTCCCCAGGATCAGGATCGGGTCCTGGGGGGGTCAGGATCCATCCTGGGGGGGTCAGGATCGGTCCTGGGGGTGAGGACCTGCTCCTGGGGGGGTCAGGATCCACGGTGGAGCCACTTTCCTCTTGTTCCTGGATCTTTACGAGCTCGTGGTTTTCCAGCCGTGTCTCCTCATCCCCGTCTCCGTGGCCACTGGGGGTGGCTCCAGAGGGACCAGACCAGCTCCTGGTGGGCTCTTTGTCACCTGCTGTCCCCATCCTTGTCCCCGCAGGGTCCTGGGCCATTTCGAGAAGCCCCTGTTCCTGGAGCTTTGCAAGCACATGGTTTTCCAGGAATGCCAACAAGGTGACTACGTTTTCCGTCCCGGACAACCCGACACCAGCATCTACGTGCTGCAGGATGGGAAGTTGGAGCTGTTCCTCAGCGAGCCGGTGCGGGGACGGGGACAAGGAGGTGGCGGGGGGTTGGGGACACCCTGGCAGGGGGTTGGGGACACCGTGGCAGGGGGTTGGGGACACCGTGGCAGGAGGTTGGGGACACCGTGGCAGGGGGACGAGGATGGGAAGAACCAAGAGGGGGTTTGTGGTTGGCAGGACGGGAAGGAGACGGTGATGAAGGAGGTGTTCCCCGGGGACAGCGTGCACAGTCTGCTCAGCATCCTGGACGTCATCACGGTACCGACTGTCCCCAAGTGTCCCCCCCAACTCGTCCCCAATGTCCCCAAGCCCTCTCAGGACAGTTGTAGCTGTCCCCAAGCCTCCAGAGCTTGATCCTGGGTGTCCCTGAGCCACCTAAGCCTGGTTGTGGTTGTCCCCAAGCCCTCTCAGGACAGTTGTGGTTGTCCCCAAGCCCCCTCAATGTGACCATGGCCATCCCCAAACCCCCAGGCCTTGATCCTGGTTGTCCCCCAAGACCCCCTAAGCCTGGTTGTGGTTGTCCCCAACTCCCACCAGGACAGTTGTGGTTGTCCCCAAGCCCCCTCAACGTGATCATGGCCGTCCCCAAACTCCCAGAGCCTGGTTGTGGCTGTCCCCAAACTCTTCTAGGACAGTTGTGGTTGTCCCCAAACTCTTCTAGGACAGTTGTGGTTGTCCCCAAGCCCTCCTAGGACAGTTGTGGCTGTCCCCAAGCCCCCTCAGTGTGATCATGGCCATCCCCAAACCCCCAGGCCTTGATCCTGGTTGTCCCCCAAGACCCCCTAAGCCTGGTTGTGGTTGTCCCCAAGCCCTCTCAGGACAGTTATGAACTGTCCCCAAGCTCCCTAAGCCTGGTTGTGGTTGTCCCCAACTCCCACCAGGACAGTTGTGGTTGTCTCCAAACCCTCCCAGGTCAGTTGTGGCCACCCCCAAGCCCAACTGTGGTGGTCCCCAAGCCCCTCCAGCCTCACCATGGCCATCCCCAAGCCCAACCATGACCATTCCCAAACCCAACCTTGGCCATCCCCAAACTCCTCCAGCCCAACCTTGACCATCCATCCCCAAACCCAGCCATGACCATCCCCAAGCCCCACCAGGCCAACTGTGGGCATCCCTAACCTCCACCAGGCCAACTGTGGCCATCTCTAGGTCATCGGTCCCCAAACCCTTCTGACCCAACCATGGCCATCCCCAAACCCCTCCAGCCCAACCTTGGCTGTCCCCAAGCCCCACCAACTATCTCCAAGCCCAACCAGCCCAACCATGGCCATCCCCAAGCCCAACCATGGCCATCCCCAAACCCAACTGGCCAACAACTCAGTGCCCCCAGCAGACTTCACCATCCCCCAGCTTGCCACCAGCCCCCATCCATGGCCGGGATGGACCTCCCCCATCCCAGCAAGGCCACCAACGTGTCCCCTAGGGCCACCAGCGACCGTACCGGACGGTGTGTGCCCGGGCGGCGGTGGACTCCACCGTTCTTCGGCTGCCGGTTGAAGCCTTCTCGGCCGTCTTCGAGAAGTACCCCGAGAGCTTGGTGCGGGTGGTGCAGGTGAGTCCAGGCCTGGGGAGGGTTGGGGGGAGCACGGGGGGGGCGTCAGGGGACCCAGAGGACCATGGGGGAGGGGTGTGTTGGGTGTGATGGCTTCTTGTCCCCCCCGTAGATCATCATGGTGCGCCTCCAACGCGTCACCTTCTTGGCTTTGCACAACTACCTCGGGTTGACGAACGAGCTCTTCAGCCACGTGAGTTCCTGGTG
>NW_015091245.1:0-1146 GCF_001431845.1 Calidris pugnax
GGGACGGAGGGAAGGGATTTGGGGACGGAGGTAGAATTTGGGGACAGAGGGAAGGAGTTGGGGGGAAGGAGTTGGGGATGGAGGGAAGGGATTTGGGGACGGAGGGAGAATTTGGGGACAGGGGAAAGGAATTTGGGGACGGAGAGAAGGCAGGACTGTGCCGGGTCTGTCCCCTCCTGTCCCCACCCCCACCTGGAGCATGCGAGCCCCCGGCTGCAGACACTTCTCCTCCAGCTCGGCCACCAGCGCGGCCAGTGCCCGGCGCCGCTCCCCGAGGCGCCCCAGGTTGGCCTGGACCCGCTGCAGGATCTCCCGCTCCTCCTCCGCCAGGCGCCCCAGCAGCTCCCGCTCCTCCTCCGCCAGCAGCGCCCGCAGCTCCTCAAACTCCTCGGAGATGCACTCCCGGCGGGCAGCCACCTGCCGCTGCGGGGACAGGCACTGGTGGGCACTGGGAGCGACTGGGAGGGCTCCAGAGAGCACTGGGAGGGACTGGGAGAGACTGGGAGGGACTGGGAGGGCTCCAGAGAGCACTGGGAGGGACTGGGATGCCCCGTGTCTCCAGGACCTGCAGCTCCTCGAACTCCCCAGAGATGCACTCCCGGCGGGCAGCCACCTGCCGCTGCGGGGACAGGCACTGGTGGGCACTGGGAGCGACTGGGAGGGACTGGGAGGGAGTGGGAGGGAGTGGGATGGCTCCAGAGAGCACTGGGAGGGACTGGGAGAGACTGAGAGGGACTGAGAGGGCATCAGTGAGCACTGGGAGGGACTGGGATGGCCCGGGTGAGCACTGGGAGGGACTGGTGAGCACTGGGAGGCACTGGGAGGCACTGGGATGCCCCGTGTCCCCAGGACCTGCAGCTCCTCGAACTCCACGGAGATGCACTCCCGGCGGGCAGCCACCTGCCGCTGCGGGGACAGGGACTGGTGGGCACTGGGAGGGACTGGGAGGCACTGGGGGGGGCTGGGAGGGACTGGGAGGGCTCCAGAGAGCACTGGGAGGCACTGGGAGGGACTGGGAGGGCACTGGGAGGGCACTGGTGAGCACTGAAAGGGACTGGGAGGGAACTGGGAGGGAACTGGGAGGGACTGGGAGGGACTGGGAAGGGGCAGGAGGGGCACTGGGAGGGACTGGGAGGGGGTTGGAGG
>NW_015091245.1:4086-4401 GCF_001431845.1 Calidris pugnax
CCAGCCCCAAATCCTGCCCTGACCCCAAATCCTTCCCTCAGCCCCAAATCCATCCCCAGCCCCAAATCCATCCCCTGGCCCCAAATCCCTCCCCTGGCCCCAAATCCCTCCCTTGTCCCCAAATTCTGTCCTGGCCCCAAATCCTTCCCCGGCCCCAAATCCTGTTCTGGCCCCAAATCCATCCCTTGGCCCCAAATCCCTCCCTGGCCCCAAATCCATCCCTTGGCCCCAAATCCCTCCCTGGCCCCAAATCCATCCCCTGTCCCCAAATCTCTTCTCCAGCCCCAAATCCTTCCCTCATCCCCAAATCCTTCC
>NW_015091246.1:0-5195 GCF_001431845.1 Calidris pugnax
TCCCAGTCCATCCCAGTCCCCCCCAATCCACACCCAGTTCATCCCAGTCCCTCCCAGTGCTGCCCAATCCTTTCCCAGTCCATCCCAGTCCATCCCAGTCCCCTCCCAGTCTCTCCCAGTCCATCCCAGTCCCCTCCCAGTCTCTCCCAGTCCATCCCAGTCCCCTCCCAGTCTCTCCCAGTCCATCCCAGTCCCCTCCCAGTCTCTCCCAGTCCATCCCAGTCCCCTCCCAGTCTCTCCCAGTCCATCCCAGTCCCCTCCCAGTCTCTCCCAGTCCATCCCAGTCCCCTCCCAGTCTCTCCCAGTCCATCCCAGTCCCCTCCCAGTCTCTCCCAGTCCATCCCAGTCCCCTCCCAGTCTCTCCCAGTCCATCCCAGTCCCCTCCCAGTCTCTCCCAGTCCATCCCAGTCCCCTCCCAGTCTCTCCCAGTCCATCCCAGTCCCCTCCCAGTCTCTCCCAGTCCATCCCAGTCCCCTCCCAGTCTCTCCCAGTCCATCCCAGTCCCCTCCCAGTCTCTCCCAGTCCATCCCAGTCCCCTCCCAGTCTCTCCCAGTCCATCCCAGTCCCCTCCCAGTCTCTCCCAGTCCATCCCAGTCCCCTCCCAGTCTCTCCCAGTCCATCCCAGTCCCCTCCCAGTCTCTCCCAGTCCATCCCAGTCCCCTCCCAGTCTCTCCCAGTCCATCCCAGTCCCCTCCCAGTCTCTCCCAGTCCATCCCAGTCCCCTCCCAGTCTCTCCCAGTCCATCCCAGTCCCCTCCCAGTCTCTCCCAGTCCATCCCAGTCCCCTCCCAGTCTCTCCCAGTCCATCCCAGTCCCCTCCCAGTCTCTCCCAGTCCATCCCAGTCCCCTCCCAGTCTCTCCCAGTCCATCCCAGTCCCCTCCCAGTCTCTCCCAGTCCATCCCAGTCCCCTCCCAGTCTCTCCCAGTCCATCCCAGTCCCCTCCCAGTCTCTCCCAGTCCATCCCAGTCCCCTCCCAGTCTCTCCCAGTCCATCCCAGTCCCCTCCCAGTCTCTCCCAGTCCATCCCAGTCCCCTCCCAGTCTCTCCCAGTCCATCCCAGTCCCCTCCCAGTCTCTCCCAGTCCATCCCAGTCCCCTCCCAGTCTCTCCCAGTCCATCCCAGTCCCCTCCCAGTCTCTCCCAGTCCATCCCAGTCCCCTCCCAGTCTCTCCCAGTCCATCCCAGTCCCCTCCCAGTCTCTCCCAGTCCATCCCAGTCCCCTCCCAGTCTCTCCCAGTCCATCCCAGTCCCCTCCCAGTCTCTCCCAGTCCATCCCAGTCCCCTCCCAGTCTCTCCCAGTCCATCCCAGTCCCCTCCCAGTCTCTCCCAGTCCATCCCAGTCCCCTCCCAGTCTCTCCCAGTCCATCCCAGTCCCCTCCCAGTCTCTCCCAGTCCATCCCAGTCCCCTCCCAGTCTCTCCCAGTCCATCCCAGTCCCCTCCCAGTCTCTCCCAGTCCATCCCAGTCCCCTCCCAGTCTCTCCCAGTCCATCCCAGTCCCCTCCCAGTCTCTCCCAGTCCATCCCAGTCCCCTCCCAGTCTCTCCCAGTCCATCCCAGTCCCCTCCCAGTCTCTCCCAGTCCATCCCAGTCCCCTCCCAGTCTCTCCCAGTCCATCCCAGTCCCCTCCCAGTCTCTCCCAGTCCATCCCAGTCCCCTCCCAGTCTCTCCCAGTCCATCCCAGTCCCCTCCCAGTCTCTCCCAGTCCATCCCAGTCCCCTCCCAGTCTCTCCCAGTCCATCCCAGTCCCCTCCCAGTCTCTCCCAGTCCATCCCAGTCCCCTCCCAGTCTCTCCCAGTCCATCCCAGTCCCCTCCCAGTCTCTCCCAGTCCATCCCAGTCCCCTCCCAGTCTCTCCCAGTCCATCCCAGTCCCCTCCCAGTCTCTCCCAGTCCATCCCAGTCCCCTCCCAGTCTCTCCCAGTCCATCCCAGTCCCCTCCCAGTCTCTCCCAGTCCATCCCAGTCCCCTCCCAGTCTCTCCCAGTCCATCCCAGTCCCCTCCCAGTCTCTCCCAGTCCATCCCAGTCCCCTCCCAGTCTCTCCCAGTCCATCCCAGTCCCCTCCCAGTCTCTCCCAGTCCATCCCAGTCCCCTCCCAGTCTCTCCCAGTCCATCCCAGTCCCCTCCCAGTCTCTCCCAGTCCATCCCAGTCCCCTCCCAGTCTCTCCCAGTCCATCCCAGTCCCCTCCCAGTCTCTCCCAGTCCATCCCAGTCCCCTCCCAGTCTCTCCCAGTCCATCCCAGTCCCCTCCCAGTCTCTCCCAGTCCATCCCAGTCCCCTCCCAGTCTCTCCCAGTCCATCCCAGTCCCCTCCCAGTCTCTCCCAGTCCATCCCAGTCCCCTCCCAGTCTCTCCCAGTCCATCCCAGTCCCCTCCCAGTCTCTCCCAGTCCATCCCAGTCCCCTCCCAGTCTCTCCCAGTCCATCCCAGTCCCCTCCCAGTCTCTCCCAGTCCATCCCAGTCCCCTCCCAGTCTCTCCCAGTCCATCCCAGTCCCCTCCCAGTCTCTCCCAGTCCATCCCAGTCCCCTCCCAGTCTCTCCCAGTCCATCCCAGTCCCCTCCCAGTCTCTCCCAGTCCATCCCAGTCCCCTCCCAGTCTCTCCCAGTCCATCCCAGTCCCCTCCCAGTCTCTCCCAGTCCATCCCAGTCCCCTCCCAGTCTCTCCCAGTCCATCCCAGTCCCCTCCCAGTCTCTCCCAGTCCATCCCAGTCCCCTCCCAGTCTCTCCCAGTCCATCCCAGTCCCCTCCCAGTCTCTCCCAGTCCATCCCAGTCCCCTCCCAGTCTCTCCCAGTCCATCCCAGTCCCCTCCCAGTCTCTCCCAGTCCATCCCAGTCCCCTCCCAGTCTCTCCCAGTCCATCCCAGTCCCCTCCCAGTCTCTCCCAGTCCATCCCAGTCCCCTCCCAGTCTCTCCCAGTCCATCCCAGTCCCCTCCCAGTCTCTCCCAGTCCATCCCAGTCCCCTCCCAGTCTCTCCCAGTCCATCCCAGTCCCCTCCCAGTCTCTCCCAGTCCATCCCAGTCCCCTCCCAGTCTCTCCCAGTCCATCCCAGTCCCCTCCCAGTCTCTCCCAGTCCATCCCAGTCCCCTCCCAGTCTCTCCCAGTCCATCCCAGTCCCCTCCCAGTCTCTCCCAGTCCATCCCAGTCCCCTCCCAGTCTCTCCCAGTCCATCCCAGTCCCCTCCCAGTCTCTCCCAGTCCATCCCAGTCCCCTCCCAGTCTCTCCCAGTCCATCCCAGTCCCCTCCCAGTCTCTCCCAGTCCATCCCAGTCCCCTCCCAGTCTCTCCCAGTCCATCCCAGTCCCCTCCCAGTCTCTCCCAGTCCATCCCAGTCCCCTCCCAGTCTCTCCCAGTCCATCCCAGTCCCCTCCCAGTCTCTCCCAGTCCATCCCAGTCCCCTCCCAGTCTCTCCCAGTCCATCCCAGTCCCCTCCCAGTCTCTCCCAGTCCATCCCAGTCCCCTCCCAGTCTCTCCCAGTCCATCCCAGTCCCCTCCCAGTCTCTCCCAGTCCATCCCAGTCCCCTCCCAGTCTCTCCCAGTCCATCCCAGTCCCCTCCCAGTCTCTCCCAGTCCATCCCAGTCCCCTCCCAGTCTCTCCCAGTCCATCCCAGTCCCCTCCCAGTCTCTCCCAGTCCATCCCAGTCCCCTCCCAGTCTCTCCCAGTCCATCCCAGTCCCCTCCCAGTCTCTCCCAGTCCATCCCAGTCCCCTCCCAGTCTCTCCCAGTCCATCCCAGTCCCCTCCCAGTCTCTCCCAGTCCATCCCAGTCCCCTCCCAGTCTCTCCCAGTCCATCCCAGTCCCCTCCCAGTCTCTCCCAGTCCATCCCAGTCCCCTCCCAGTCTCTCCCAGTCCATCCCAGTCCCCTCCCAGTCTCTCCCAGTCCATCCCAGTCCCCTCCCAGTCTCTCCCAGTCCATCCCAGTCCCCTCCCAGTCTCTCCCAGTCCATCCCAGTCCCCTCCCAGTCTCTCCCAGTCCATCCCAGTCCCCTCCCAGTCTCTCCCAGTCCATCCCAGTCCCCTCCCAGTCTCTCCCAGTCCATCCCAGTCCCCTCCCAGTCTCTCCCAGTCCATCCCAGTCCCCTCCCAGTCTCTCCCAGTCCATCCCAGTCCCCTCCCAGTCTCTCCCAGTCCATCCCAGTCCCCTCCCAGTCTCTCCCAGTCCATCCCAGTCCCCTCCCAGTCTCTCCCAGTCCATCCCAGTCCCCTCCCAGTCTCTCCCAGTCCATCCCAGTCCCCTCCCAGTCTCTCCCAGTCCATCCCAGTCCCCTCCCAGTCTCTCCCAGTCCATCCCAGTCCCCTCCCAGTCTCTCCCAGTCCATCCCAGTCCCCTCCCAGTCTCTCCCAGTCCATCCCAGTCCCCTCCCAGTCTCTCCCAGTCCATCCCAGTCCCCTCCCAGTCTCTCCCAGTCCATCCCAGTCCCCTCCCAGTCTCTCCCAGTCCATCCCAGTCCCCTCCCAGTCTCTCCCAGTCCATCCCAGTCCCCTCCCAGTCTCTCCCAGTCCATCCCAGTCCCCTCCCAGTCTCTCCCAGTCCATCCCAGTCCCCTCCCAGTCTCTCCCAGTCCATCCCAGTCCCCTCCCAGTCTCTCCCAGTCCATCCCAGTCCCCTCCCAGTCTCTCCCAGTCCATCCCAGTCCCCTCCCAGTCTCTCCCAGTCCATCCCAGTCCCCTCCCAGTCTCTCCCAGTCCATCCCAGTCCCCTCCCAGTCTCTCCCAGTCCATCCCAGTCCCCTCCCAGTCTCTCCCAGTCCATCCCAGTCCCCTCCCAGTCTCTCCCAGTCCATCCCAGTCCCCTCCCAGTCTCTCCCAGTCCATCCCAGTCCCCTCCCAGTCTCTCCCAGTCCATCCCAGTCCCCTCCCAGTCTCTCCCAGTCCATCCCAGTCCCCTCCCAGTCTCTCCCAGTCCATCCCAGTCCCCTCCCAGTCTCTCCCAGTCCATCCCAGTGCCCCCCAGTCACCGACTCGTGGGGGAGGGGCGGCTCCTCTCTCTTTACTGGGGGGAGGGGGTGTCGGGGGGTGGTTTTTGGGGTCCCTCAGCGGGTTTTGGGGCGCGGGGCAGCGTCCAGGGACCTTCCCAGTCCCTTCCAGTCCATCCCAGTTCCCTCCCAGCGCATCCCAGTTGATCTCAGTCCCCTCCCAGTCCATCCCAATCCACTCCCAGTTCATCCCAGTCCCTCCCAGTCCATCCCAGTCCCTTCCCAGCCT
>NW_015091246.1:10705-11682 GCF_001431845.1 Calidris pugnax
TGGACACGCCCCATGGGGAAGCGGGGTCTCTGGTGTGGGGCAGAGCCCCGCTATGGGGCAGGGAAGAGCCTCCCCCCTCCCCATGGGGTATCATTAGAGCAGCATGTGAGGCTCAGGGGGCGTGGCTAAGAACAAGACACGCCCACGGGGGCGAGGCTAACGGTGGGACACGCCCCCTTTGGGGTGGAGCCCCTGGTGTGGGGCAGAGCCCCGCTATGGGGCAGGGAAGAGCCTCCCCCCTCCCCATGGGGTATCATTAGAGCAGCATGTGAGGCTCAGGGGGCGTGGCTAAGAACAAGACACGCCCACGGGGGCGAGGCTAACGGTGGGACACGCCCCCTTTGGGGTGGAGCCCCTGGTGTGGGGCAGAGCCCCGCTATGGGGCAGGGAAGAGCCACACACACCCACCATGGGGTAACATTAGAGCAGCGGGGTGGGGCTCAGGGGGCGTGGCTAAGGCTGGGACACGCCCACAGGGGGCGGGGATAACGGTGGGACACGCCCCCTTAGGGGTGTGGCCTCTGGTGTGGGGCAGAGCCCCGCTATGGGGCAGGGAAGAGCCTCCCCCCTCCCCATAGGGAATGAGCAACAGGGCATCCAGGGGGGACCCATGGGGCGTGGCTAAACAGGGACACGCCCACAGGGGGCGGGGCTAAGGATTGGACACGCCCCATGGGGAAGCGGGGTCTCTGGTGTGGGGCAGAGCCCCGCTATGGGGCAGGGAAACCCCCCCTTCTCCAGAGGGAATGGGCAGTGTGGCATCCAGGGGGGACTCAGGGGGCGTGGCTAAGGGTGGGACACGCCCACAGGGGCGGGCCTATGGCTAGGACACGCCCCCTTAGGGGTGTGGCCTCTGGGGTGGGGCAGAGCCCCGCTATGGGGCAGGGAAGCCCCCTCCTCCCCATAGGGAATGGGCAGCATGGCGGCCAGGGGGGAGCCAGGGGGCGTGGCTAAGGGTGGGACACGCCCACAGGGGG
>NW_015091246.1:12780-13636 GCF_001431845.1 Calidris pugnax
TCCGTCCACGGCGTCCAGGAGCCCGGCCAGCGCGTAACAGGCGGCCGCCGGCCCCGGTTGCTGCGGCATCAGGTAGAAGGAGGCGGCGGCCAAGACCAAGCGGGCGTACCCTGGGGGAGGGGCGTTCCCAGTATGGACCAGTACGCACCAGTATACCCCCAGCACCCGCCCCCACCCCGACCGGTACCTCCCAGCGCCTCCCAGTAACTCCCAGCGCCTCCCAGTAAGCACCAAACCAGCCAGAGCTGCTCTAAAACCCACTCCCAGTATGGACCAGTAACTCCCAGTATCCACCAGCGCCTCCCAGTATCCACCAAACCCCCCCAGGGCCCTTCCCAGTAACTCCCAGTGCCTCCCAGTAACTCCCAGTTCCCCTCCCAGTAACCCCCAGTACATCCCAGTAAGTCCCAAACCCGCCAAAGCCGCTCTAAACCCCACTCCCAGTATGGCCCAGTAACTCCCAGTATCCACCAGTGCCCCACAGTGCACCCTGGGGACCCCCAACCCCCCCAGTGCCCTTCCCAGTAACCCCTAGTGCCTCCCAGTAACTCCCAGTTCCCCTCCCAGTAACTCCCAGCGCCTCCCAGTAAGCACCAAACCCGCCAGAGCTGCTCTAAAGCACATTCCCAGTATGGACCAGTAACTCCCAGTATCCCCCAGTGCCCCCCAGTGCACTCTAAGGACCCCCAACCCCCCCATCGTCCACCCAGGGCCCTTCCCAGTAACTCCCAGTGCCTCCCAGTAACCCCCAGTGCCTCCCAGTAACCCCCAGAGCACCCAAAACCCCTCCCAGTAAAAACCAGTAGCCACCAGTAACTCCCAGTAACCCCAAAAACCCCTCCCAGTAAGACCCACA
>NW_015091246.1:14369-15211 GCF_001431845.1 Calidris pugnax
ACCCGCCAGAGCTGCTCTAAAGCACATTCCCAGTATGGACCAGTAACTCCCAGTATCCCCCAGTGCCCCCCAGTGCACTCTAAGGACCCCCAACCCCCCCATCGCCCCCCCAGGGCCCTTCCCAGTAACTCCCAGTGCCTCCCAGTAACTCCCAGTTCCCCTCCCAGTAACCCCCAGTACATCCCAGTAAGTCCCAAACCCGCCAAAGCCGCTCTAAACCCCACTCCCAGTATGGCCCAGTAACTCCCAGTATCCACCAGTGCCCCACAGTGCACCCTGGGGACCCCCAACCCCCCCAGTGCCCTTCCCAGTAACCCCTAGTGCCTCCCAGTAACTCCCAGTTCCCCTCCCAGTAACCCCCAGTACATCCCAGTAAGTCCCAAACCCGCCAAAGCCGCTCTAAACCCCACTCCCAGTATGGCCCAGTAACTCCCAGTATCCACCAGTGCCCCACAGTGCACCCTGGGGACCCCCAACCCCCCCAGTGCCCTTCCCAGTAACCCCTAGTGCCTCCCAGTAACTCCCAGTTCCCCTCCCAGTAACCCCCAGTACATCCCAGTAAGCCCCAAACCCACCACAGCCTCTCTCAGAGCTGTTCCCAGTATGGACCAGTAACTCCCAGTGCCACAAGTCCATCCCAGTCTCCTCCCAGTCCCTCCCATTTCATCCCAGTTCCCTCCCAGTCCATCCCAGCTCCCCCCAGTGCATCCCAGTCCCCTGACCGTGCATCCCAGTTCCCTCCCAGTCCATCCCAGTATCTCCCAATCCCTCCTAATCCTCTCCACCGTCCATCCCAGTGCCCTCCCAGTGCATCCCAGTCCCCTCTAACTCCCCCCAGTCCC
>NW_015091246.1:17711-19214 GCF_001431845.1 Calidris pugnax
AGGAAAACCCCAAATTCCTACGGAGGATCCCGGGATTTCCCACGGAGGAGAGCGAAACGATCAAAAGTCACACGGGGGACCCCAAAATCCACCGAATTCCCATCGGGAAGGCCCAAAATTCGCAAGGAGAAGCCCCAAAACGGTCAAAATTCCCACCGGAAACCTCCAAATCCCCCAAATTCCCATGAAAACCCCCCAAAATTCCCATGGGGGACCCCAAAACTATCAAAATTCCCACAGGGGACCCCAAAATTCCCCAAATTCCCAGGGAGACACCCCCAAATGCCCCAAATTCCTACAGAGAACCCCAAAATTCCCACCAGAAACCCCCAAATCCCCCAAATTCCCATGAAAACCCCCCAAAATTCCCATGAGGGACCCCAAAACTATCAAAATTCCCACAGGGGACCCCAAAATCCCCCAAATTCCAATTGGGAAGCCCCAAATTCCCCAAATTCCCACGGAGAACCCCAAAACTGTCAAAATTTCCACCAGAAACCTCCAAATCCCCCAAATTCCCATCTGGAAGCCCAAAAATGGCCCAAATTCCTATGGAGAAACCCCAAATTTCCTACGGGGGACCCTAAAATGAGCCAAATTCCCACGGGGAACCCCCAAAATTCTAACAGAGAACCCCAAAATTCCCCAAATTCCCACAGATAACCCCAAATTCCCACGGAGAACCCCAAAACTGTCAAAAATCCCACGGAGAACCCCAAAATCCCCCAAATTCCCATCGGGAAGCCCCAAAACTCTCAAAATTCCCCCGGGGGACCCTAAAATGAGCCGAATTCCCAGGGAAGAACCCCCAAAATCCCACCTGGGAGCCCCCAAACCCCCAGGGTCCTCCTGGGAGAAGCTCATAACCTCCATAATCCCCTTGGGGAACCCCCAAAACTCCTTGAGGAACCTCAAAACCTCCACAATTCCTTTGAGGAACCTCAAAACCTTCTTGAGGAACCCCAAAACCTCCATAACTCCTTTGAGGAACCCCAAAAACTTCTTGAGGAACCTCAAGATCTTCTTGAGGAACCTCAAAACCTTCTTGAGGAACCCCAAAACCTCCGTAATTCCTTTGAGGAACCCCAAAGACATCTTGAAAAGCCTCAAAACCTTCTTGAGGAACCCCAGAAACTCCTTGAGGAACCTCAAAACCTTCTTGAGGAACCCCAGAAACTCCTTGAGGAACCTCAAAACCTTCTTGAGGAGCCCCAGAAACTCCTTGAGGAACCTCAAAACCTCCATAACTCCTTTGAGGAACCCCAGAACCTTCTTGAGGAACCTCAAGATCTTCTTGAGGAACCTCAAAACCTCCATAACTCCTTTGAGGAACCCCAAAACCTTCTGGAGGAAGCCCCAAAACCCCCTCTTGAGGACCCCCCCCACCCCTCCCCGGGAGATGTCCCACCTCCCAGCCCACCCCATACCCTCTGCTCCAGGAGGGCTCGGCGGATGGAGACCTTCTGCTCCAGCTCCTTGACCTCCCGCTCGTGTTGGGCCTCC
>NW_015091246.1:21759-24444 GCF_001431845.1 Calidris pugnax
TCTCTGGTGGCTTCCAGGGCACTTGGGGGTCTCCAGCCCCATCTCTGGTGGGTTCCTGACCACTTGGGGGTCTCCAGCCCCATCTCTGGTGGGTTCCTGAGCACTTGGGGGTCTCCAGCCCCATCTCTGGTGGGTTCCTGAGGACTTGGGGGTCTCCTGAAGGTCCAGGTCCCCATCTCTGGTGGGTTCCTGACCACTTGGGGGTCTCCAGCCCCATCTCTGGTGGGTTCCTGAGCACTTGGGGGTCTCCAGCCCCATCTCTGGTGGGTTCCAGAGCACCTGGGGGTCCCACCACCCCTCCATCTTCTCCCAAAGTTCTCCCCACCTTCTCCCAGTTCCTCCCACCACCCCCCAAAGTCCTCCCCATCCGACGTGAGGATGGAGAGCCACCTACGGCTTCTCCTCCACCTCCCAAGGTTCTCCAAGGTCCTCCCACCACCCCCCGAAGTCCTCCCCGTCCTACATGAGGATGGAGGGCCACCTACAGCTTCTCCACCACCTCCCCAGGTCCTCCCACCCCCTCCCAAGGTTCTCCAAAGTTCTCCTACATCTTCCCAACGTTCTCCCAGTTCACCCCATCACCCTCCCAGGTCCTCCCTGTCCTACGTGAGGATGGAGATCCACCTACAGCTTCTCCCTCCACCTCCCAAAGTCCTCCAAGGTCCTCCACCACCTCCCCAGGTCCTCCCACCACCTCCCAAGGTTCTCCAAGGTTCTCCACCACCTCCCAAAGTTCTCCCCGTTCCTCCCACCACCCCCCAAAGTCTTCCCCGTCCTACGTGAGGATGGAGGTCCACCTACAGCTTCTCCACCACCTCCCAAAGTTCTCCCAGGTTCTCCCATCATCTCCCAAAGTTCTCCCACCATCTCCTCAGGTTCTCCAAGGTTCTACCACCACCTCCCCAGGTCCTCCCACCACCTCCCATAGTTCTCCAAGGTCCTCCACCACCTTCCCACCTTCTCCCACCCCCTCCCAAGGTTCTCCAAAGTTCTCCTACATCTTCCCAAGGTTCTCCCACTTCCTCCCCCCGCCCCCCGAAGTCCTCCCCGTCTTATGTGAGGATGGGGGACCACCTATAGGTTCTCCACCACCTCCCAAGGTTCTCCAAAGTCCTCCTACGTCTTCCCAACGTTCTCCCAGTTCACCCCATCACCCTCCCAGGTCCTCCCTGTCCTACATGAGGATGGAGGTACAACTACAGCTTCTCCACCACCTCCCAAAGTTCTCCCACCACCTCCCCAGGTCCTCCCACCACCTCCCAAGGTTCTGCCAGGTCCTCCCACCACCTCCCAAAGTTCTCCCGCCACCTCCTCAGGTTCTCCAAAGTTCTCCTACATCTTCCCAACGTTCTCCCGGTTCCTCCCCCCGCCCCCTGAAGCCCTCCCCGTCCTACGTGAGGATGGAGGTCCACCTACAGCTTCTCCACCACCTCCCCAGGTCCCCCCACCCCCTCCCAACGTTCCCCAAGGTTCTCCTACGTCTTCCCAACGATCTCCCACTTCCTCCCACCACCCCCTGAAGTCCTCCCCTTCCTACGTGAGGATGGGGGACCACCTACAGCTTCTCCCACCACCTCCCAAGGTTCTCCAAGGTCCTCCCACCACCTCCCAAGGTTCTCCAAGGTTCTACCACCATCTCCCAAGGTTCTCCAAAGTTCTCCTACGTCTTCCCAACGTTCTCCCACTTCCTTCCACCACCCCCTGAAGTCCTCCCCGTCCGACGTGAGGATGGAGGTCCACCTACGGCTTCTCCACCACCTCCCAAAGTTCTCCCACCACCTCCCAAGGTTCTCCTACGTCTTCCCAAGGTCCTCCCACCACCTCCCAAGGTTCTCCAAGGTTCTCCCACCACCTCCCCAAGTTCTCCACCACCTCCCCAGGTCCTCCCACCACCTCCCAAGGTTCTCCAAGGTCCTCCCACCACCTCCCAAGGTTCTCCAAAGTTCTCCTACGTCTTCCCAACGTTCTCCCAGTTCCTCCCACCACCCCCTGAAGTCCTCCCCGTCCGACGTGAGGATGGAGGTCCACCTACGGCTTCTCCACCACCTCCCAAAGTTCTCCAAAGTTCTCCTACATCTTCCCAATGTTCTCCCAGGTCCTCCCACCACCCCCCAAAGTCCTCTCTCTCCTACGTGAGGATGGAGGGCCACCTACAGCTTCTCCTACCTTCTCCCCACCTTCTCACCTTCTCCCACCCCCTCCCAAGGTTCTCCAAAGTTCTCCTCCGTCTTCCCAAGGTTCTCCCGCTTCCTCCCCCCGCCCCCCGAAGCCCTCCCCGTCCGACGTGAGGATGGAGGGCCACCTACGGCTTGGCTGGAGAGCATCTCGTTGATGCTGTGGTCGTACTGCTCGGCCAGAGCGGCCAGTTTGCGGGTCTGCTCGTCCTTGAGGCGCTTGAGCAGGGCCTTGTGGTGGCTCTTGGCCGTGGTCTCCAGGAGGTGGCTCCGAAGGGCCTTGTACTGACGCGTCTGGATCTTACACGTGTCCTGGAACTGCTTCTTGATCTGCAGCTCCTTGGACTGAGCCACCGAGAGAGGGGGGAGGGGTGAGGGGGGACGCACCCCTCCCCCCCACCCATGGGTGACTCCCCCATTGAGTCCCACCACCCTTGGGTGACCCCACCACTCATGGGTGACCCCCCCGTTGAGTCCCCAACCCTTGGGTGACCCCCGAACCCATGGGTGC
>NW_015091246.1:24577-24984 GCF_001431845.1 Calidris pugnax
GGGTGACCCCCTGTTGAGCCCCGACCCCCTGGGGTGCCCCCCCGTTGAGTCCCACCCCCCTTGGGTGACCCCCCGTTGGGTCCTCAACTCTTGGGTGACCCCCCTGTTGGGTCCCACCACCCTTGGGGGACCCCCCGTTGGGTCCCCAACTCTTGGGTGACCTCCCTGTTGAGTCCCACCACTCATGGGTGACCCCCCCGTTGAGTCCCCAACTCATGGGTGACCCTCCCGTTGAGTTCCCGACTCTTAGGGGACCCTCCTGTTGAGTCCCACCACCCTTGGGTGACCCCAGAACCCATGGGTGACCTCCCCGTTGAGTCCCACCACCCTTGGGTGACCCCCTGTTGGGTCCTCAACTCTTGGGTGACGCCCCCGTTGAGTCCCACCACCCTTGGGTGACCCCCCCG
>NW_015091247.1:0-1281 GCF_001431845.1 Calidris pugnax
CCTCTTCTCAGGGCAGGGCTAGGCCAAAAATTGAGCACTCATGCTGGGGCAGGGGGAGCTTGAGACACAGTGAAGCCCTAACGAGTGTATCCAGATTCCACAAATATCCAAGAAAGTCAAATGAAAAGCTGATGCCTATTGCTGGCTTCTCTCTAGGTGGGGATTATGGGACTCTTTCCCACTGGGTTTATGGATAAATGGAATCCAGTTATGGGTTTAATCGCAATGAAACAACCTGCTGCTTAATTCCCATGTGTTGTTTGGGAATAATCCTAAATGGGATTTCAGAGTGTATCCCATTTGGGATTACAGGATTAACCCTCGCTGTGGTGATGGGACTAAACTCAGGGGGGTGATGGAATTACTCCTCAATGGCATTACAGAATCCTTTTCATTGGGAAATAAGGATGAATCAAAACAAACTTGTGGGGTTGTTTCCCAGGGGTATTATGGGATTATTCCCCAATTGCATTATGAGCTCTTCTTCCCTCTGGAAGCCATCAGACCCTCGTTCATGCAGCGAGTTGAGCCGCAGTTATCCAGCGAGGCACCTGTAGTCTAGGAAATCACAGTGTGAGCAGTCCCAGGAGAACCTTGAATCCCTTGCCAGATGCCACTCCAGGACGGCCTTGGCTTTCCAGCTGATGGAGAAGAAAAGGGCTGTGTGAACTGTTCCACTTCCTGATTCCCCATGAGTTAGTGTAGCAAGGTGAAAGGGAGAAGAGATGGAAGAGGATGGAGGAAATTGAAGGGGTTAGAGGTGGGAGAGAGGACAGAGAAGACAGGGCAAGGGGACAGACAGAGAGTAGAGGACGTGAGTGAGAGGCAGCCTACGTATGGCAGAGAAATGAAGCAAGGCAGTAAGTGCAAGAAAAATGGAGGATCAAATGGTGATTCAGAGGTGGAAAAGAATAGGGAAGATATTATACACCAGGCAGAAGGCAGGGAGACAATAACCACCACTTTTCTTAAGTAGACAGAGGTAGAGGGCAAGAGGAGAACATGCTCTATTATCAAATACAGGGCGTATGCACTGGGCAGAGACCCCTCTTTGCATGGAAAGGTTTGTGCTCAGCTGCTCCAGACTTTGAGTCACTGTGTAATCTGATTTAGCACAGAAATATGTGCCTGAGTCATTGAGCAGGGCGTAATCGATCTCCACAGATAAGCAGTAGCCCTTAGCTCCATTACTCTGGAAGTGATTTCTGAATTTGTTCTCGATGTCTGCTTTGCTACCTTCCACTGAAAATAAAACCAGCTGCAGAGTGGCATCCTTCCCCG
>NW_015091248.1:0-9437 GCF_001431845.1 Calidris pugnax
CTTGGGGGGGGATGGGAGACACTGGGGGGGGGTGACAGGGGGTCCCCCCAAATGTCTGGGTCCCTCTAGGGATGATGGGGTCCCCCCCAGACACCGGGGTCCCTCTCGGGGTGATGAGGTCTCATCCCCGGATGCCTGGGTTCTTCTGGGGACACCTGGGTCCCCCAGGGCTGTTGGGGTCCCCCAGGGGTTTGGGGGGGTCCAGGTCCCCCTCTGGGATCTCGGGGTCCCCCCCAGGATCTTGGGGTCCCCCCTGGGGGGTGCTGGGGTCCCTGGAGGGGGTCTTGGTGTCCCCCTTGGTGTCCCCATGGGGCTGTTGGTGTCCTCTTAGTGACGTTGGGTCCCTCTGGGTGTATGAAGGTCCCTCCCTCTGGGGCTGTTGGGGTTCCCCCTGGGATCTTGGGGTGTCCCCCCAGTTCTTGGGGTCCCCCCCAGGAGATTGGGGTCCCCACCTGATCTCGAGGTCCCCTCCAGGGTCTCAGTGTCCCCCTTGGTGTCCCCACGGGTGTCTTGGTGTCCTCTTAGTGACGTTGGGTCCCTCTTAGGTGAACCGAGGTTCCCCTCTGGGCATGTTGGGGTCCCCCCTGGGATCTTGGGGTGTCCCCCCAGTTCTTGGGGTCCCCCCCAGGATATTGGGGTCCCCACCCGTGTCCCCTCCAGGGTCTCAGTGTCCTCCTTGGTGTCCCCATGGGTGTCTTGGTGTCCTCCTAGTGACGTTGGGTCCCTCTTGGGTGAACCAAGGTTACCCCTCTGGGACTCTTGGGGTTCCCCCTGGGATCTTGGGGTGTCCCCCCAGTTCTTGGGGTCCCCCCCAGGAGATTGGGGTCCCCACCTGATCTCGAGGTCCCCTCCAGGGTCTCAGTGTCCCCCTTGGTGTCCCCACGGGTGTCTTGGTGTCCTCTTAGTGACGTTGGGTCCCTCTTGGGTGAACCAAGGTTACCCCTCTGGGACTCTTGGGGTTCCCCCTGGGATCTTGGGGTGTCCCCCCAGTTCTTGGGGTCCCCCCCAGGAGATTGGGGTCCCCACCCGATCTCGAGGTCCCCTCCAGGGTCTCAGTGTCCCCCTTGGTGTCCCCACGGGTGTCTTGGTGTCCTCTTAGTGACGTTGGGTCCCTCTTGGGTGAACCAAGGTTACCCCTCTGGGACTCTTGGGGTTCCCCCTGGGATCTTGGGGTGTCCCCCCAGTTCTTGGGGTCCCCCCCAGGAGATTGGGGTCCCCACCCGATCTCGAGGTCCCCTCCAGGGTCTCAGTGTCCCCCTTGGTGTCCCCACGGGTGTCTTGGTGTCCTCTTAGTGACGTTGGGTCCCTCTTGGGTGAACCAAGGTTACCCCTCTGGGACTCTTGGGGTTCCCCCTGGGATCTTGGGGTGTCCCCCCAGTTCTTGGGGTCCCCCCCAGGAGATTGGGGTCCCCACCTGATCTCGAGGTCCCCTCCAGGGTCTCAGTGTCCCCCTTGGTGTCCCCACGGGTGTCTTGGTGTCCTCTTAGTGACGTTGGGTCCCTCTTGGGTGAACCAAGGTTACCCCTCTGGGACTCTTGGGGTTCCCCCTGGGATCTTGGGGTGTCCCCCCAGTTCTTGGGGTCCCCCCCAGGAGATTGGGGTCCCCACCTGATCTCGAGGTCCCCTCCAGGGTCTCAGTGTCCCCCTTGGTGTCCCCACGGGTGTCTTGGTGTCCTCTTAGTGACGTTGGGTCCCTCTTGGGTGAACCAAGGTTACCCCTCTGGGACTCTTGGGGTTCCCCCTGGGATCTTGGGGTGTCCCCCCAGTTCTTGGGGTCCCCCCCAGGAGATTGGGGTCCCCACCTGATCTCGAGGTCCCCTCCAGGGTCTCAGTGTCCCCCTTGGTGTCCCCACGGGTGTCTTGGTGTCCTCTTAGTGACGTTGGGTCCCTCTTGGGTGAACCAAGGTTACCCCTCTGGGACTCTTGGGGTTCCCCCTGGGATCTTGGGGTGTCCCCCCAGTTCTTGGGGTCCCCCCCAGGAGATTGGGGTCCCCACCTGATCTCGAGGTCCCCTCCAGGGTCTCAGTGTCCCCCTTGGTGTCCCCACGGGTGTCTTGGTGTCCTCTTAGTGACGTTGGGTCCCTCTTGGGTGAACCAAGGTTACCCCTCTGGGACTCTTGGGGTTCCCCCTGGGATCTTGGGGTGTCCCCCCAGTTCTTGGGGTCCCCCCCAGGAGATTGGGGTCCCCACCTGATCTCGAGGTCCCCTCCAGGGTCTCAGTGTCCCCCTTGGTGTCCCCACGGGTGTCTTGGTGTCCTCTTAGTGACGTTGGGTCCCTCTTGGGTGAACCAAGGTTACCCCTCTGGGACTCTTGGGGTTCCCCCTGGGATCTTGGGGTGTCCCCCCAGTTCTTGGGGTCCCCCCCAGGAGATTGGGGTCCCCACCTGATCTCGAGGTCCCCTCCAGGGTCTCAGTGTCCCCCTTGGTGTCCCCACGGGTGTCTTGGTGTCCTCTTAGTGACGTTGGGTCCCTCTTGGGTGAACCAAGGTTACCCCTCTGGGACTCTTGGGGTTCCCCCTGGGATCTTGGGGTGTCCCCCCAGTTCTTGGGGTCCCCCCCAGGAGATTGGGGTCCCCACCTGATCTCGAGGTCCCCTCCAGGGTCTCAGTGTCCCCCTTGGTGTCCCCACGGGTGTCTTGGTGTCCTCTTAGTGACGTTGGGTCCCTCTTGGGTGAACCAAGGTTACCCCTCTGGGACTCTTGGGGTTCCCCCTGGGATCTTGGGGTGTCCCCCCAGTTCTTGGGGTCCCCCCCAGGAGATTGGGGTCCCCACCTGATCTCGAGGTCCCCTCCAGGGTCTCAGTGTCCCCCTTGGTGTCCCCACGGGTGTCTTGGTGTCCTCTTAGTGACGTTGGGTCCCTCTTGGGTGAACCAAGGTTACCCCTCTGGGACTCTTGGGGTTCCCCCTGGGATCTTGGGGTGTCCCCCCAGTTCTTGGGGTCCCCCCCAGGAGATTGGGGTCCCCACCTGATCTCGAGGTCCCCTCCAGGGTCTCAGTGTCCCCCTTGGTGTCCCCACGGGTGTCTTGGTGTCCTCTTAGTGACGTTGGGTCCCTCTTGGGTGAACCAAGGTTACCCCTCTGGGACTCTTGGGGTTCCCCCTGGGATCTTGGGGTGTCCCCCCAGTTCTTGGGGTCCCCCCCAGGAGATTGGGGTCCCCACCTGATCTCGAGGTCCCCTCCAGGGTCTCAGTGTCCCCCTTGGTGTCCCCACGGGTGTCTTGGTGTCCTCTTAGTGACGTTGGGTCCCTCTTGGGTGAACCAAGGTTACCCCTCTGGGACTCTTGGGGTTCCCCCTGGGATCTTGGGGTGTCCCCCCAGTTCTTGGGGTCCCCCCCAGGAGATTGGGGTCCCCACCTGATCTCGAGGTCCCCTCCAGGGTCTCAGTGTCCCCCTTGGTGTCCCCACGGGTGTCTTGGTGTCCTCTTAGTGACGTTGGGTCCCTCTTGGGTGAACCAAGGTTACCCCTCTGGGACTCTTGGGGTTCCCCCTGGGATCTTGGGGTGTCCCCCCAGTTCTTGGGGTCCCCCCCAGGAGATTGGGGTCCCCACCTGATCTCGAGGTCCCCTCCAGGGTCTCAGTGTCCCCCTTGGTGTCCCCACGGGTGTCTTGGTGTCCTCTTAGTGACGTTGGGTCCCTCTTGGGTGAACCAAGGTTACCCCTCTGGGACTCTTGGGGTTCCCCCTGGGATCTTGGGGTGTCCCCCCAGTTCTTGGGGTCCCCCCCAGGAGATTGGGGTCCCCACCTGATCTCGAGGTCCCCTCCAGGGTCTCAGTGTCCCCCTTGGTGTCCCCACGGGTGTCTTGGTGTCCTCTTAGTGACGTTGGGTCCCTCTTGGGTGAACCAAGGTTACCCCTCTGGGACTCTTGGGGTTCCCCCTGGGATCTTGGGGTGTCCCCCCAGTTCTTGGGGTCCCCCCCAGGAGATTGGGGTCCCCACCTGATCTCGAGGTCCCCTCCAGGGTCTCAGTGTCCCCCTTGGTGTCCCCACGGGTGTCTTGGTGTCCTCTTAGTGACGTTGGGTCCCTCTTGGGTGAACCAAGGTTACCCCTCTGGGACTCTTGGGGTTCCCCCTGGGATCTTGGGGTGTCCCCCCAGTTCTTGGGGTCCCCCCCAGGAGATTGGGGTCCCCACCTGATCTCGAGGTCCCCTCCAGGGTCTCAGTGTCCCCCTTGGTGTCCCCACGGGTGTCTTGGTGTCCTCTTAGTGACGTTGGGTCCCTCTTGGGTGAACCAAGGTTACCCCTCTGGGACTCTTGGGGTTCCCCCTGGGATCTTGGGGTGTCCCCCCAGTTCTTGGGGTCCCCCCCAGGAGATTGGGGTCCCCACCTGATCTCGAGGTCCCCTCCAGGGTCTCAGTGTCCCCCTTGGTGTCCCCACGGGTGTCTTGGTGTCCTCTTAGTGACGTTGGGTCCCTCTTGGGTGAACCAAGGTTACCCCTCTGGGACTCTTGGGGTTCCCCCTGGGATCTTGGGGTGTCCCCCCAGTTCTTGGGGTCCCCCCCAGGAGATTGGGGTCCCCACCTGATCTCGAGGTCCCCTCCAGGGTCTCAGTGTCCCCCTTGGTGTCCCCACGGGTGTCTTGGTGTCCTCTTAGTGACGTTGGGTCCCTCTTGGGTGAACCAAGGTTACCCCTCTGGGACTCTTGGGGTTCCCCCTGGGATCTTGGGGTGTCCCCCCAGTTCTTGGGGTCCCCCCCAGGAGATTGGGGTCCCCACCTGATCTCGAGGTCCCCTCCAGGGTCTCAGTGTCCCCCTTGGTGTCCCCACGGGTGTCTTGGTGTCCTCTTAGTGACGTTGGGTCCCTCTTGGGTGAACCAAGGTTACCCCTCTGGGACTCTTGGGGTTCCCCCTGGGATCTTGGGGTGTCCCCCCAGTTCTTGGGGTCCCCCCCAGGAGATTGGGGTCCCCACCTGATCTCGAGGTCCCCTCCAGGGTCTCAGTGTCCCCCTTGGTGTCCCCACGGGTGTCTTGGTGTCCTCTTAGTGACGTTGGGTCCCTCTTGGGTGAACCAAGGTTACCCCTCTGGGACTCTTGGGGTTCCCCCTGGGATCTTGGGGTGTCCCCCCAGTTCTTGGGGTCCCCCCCAGGAGATTGGGGTCCCCACCTGATCTCGAGGTCCCCTCCAGGGTCTCAGTGTCCCCCTTGGTGTCCCCACGGGTGTCTTGGTGTCCTCTTAGTGACGTTGGGTCCCTCTTGGGTGAACCAAGGTTACCCCTCTGGGACTCTTGGGGTTCCCCCTGGGATCTTGGGGTGTCCCCCCAGTTCTTGGGGTCCCCCCCAGGAGATTGGGGTCCCCACCTGATCTCGAGGTCCCCTCCAGGGTCTCAGTGTCCCCCTTGGTGTCCCCACGGGTGTCTTGGTGTCCTCTTAGTGACGTTGGGTCCCTCTTGGGTGAACCAAGGTTACCCCTCTGGGACTCTTGGGGTTCCCCCTGGGATCTTGGGGTGTCCCCCCAGTTCTTGGGGTCCCCCCCAGGAGATTGGGGTCCCCACCTGATCTCGAGGTCCCCTCCAGGGTCTCAGTGTCCCCCTTGGTGTCCCCACGGGTGTCTTGGTGTCCTCTTAGTGACGTTGGGTCCCTCTTGGGTGAACCAAGGTTACCCCTCTGGGACTCTTGGGGTTCCCCCTGGGATCTTGGGGTGTCCCCCCAGTTCTTGGGGTCCCCCCCAGGAGATTGGGGTCCCCACCTGATCTCGAGGTCCCCTCCAGGGTCTCAGTGTCCCCCTTGGTGTCCCCACGGGTGTCTTGGTGTCCTCTTAGTGACGTTGGGTCCCTCTTGGGTGAACCAAGGTTACCCCTCTGGGACTCTTGGGGTTCCCCCTGGGATCTTGGGGTGTCCCCCCAGTTCTTGGGGTCCCCCCCAGGAGATTGGGGTCCCCACCTGATCTCGAGGTCCCCTCCAGGGTCTCAGTGTCCCCCTTGGTGTCCCCACGGGTGTCTTGGTGTCCTCTTAGTGACGTTGGGTCCCTCTTGGGTGAACCAAGGTTACCCCTCTGGGACTCTTGGGGTTCCCCCTGGGATCTTGGGGTGTCCCCCCAGTTCTTGGGGTCCCCCCCAGGAGATTGGGGTCCCCACCTGATCTCGAGGTCCCCTCCAGGGTCTCAGTGTCCCCCTTGGTGTCCCCACGGGTGTCTTGGTGTCCTCTTAGTGACGTTGGGTCCCTCTTGGGTGAACCAAGGTTACCCCTCTGGGACTCTTGGGGTTCCCCCTGGGATCTTGGGGTGTCCCCCCAGTTCTTGGGGTCCCCCCCAGGAGATTGGGGTCCCCACCTGATCTCGAGGTCCCCTCCAGGGTCTCAGTGTCCCCCTTGGTGTCCCCACGGGTGTCTTGGTGTCCTCTTAGTGACGTTGGGTCCCTCTTGGGTGAACCAAGGTTACCCCTCTGGGACTCTTGGGGTTCCCCCTGGGATCTTGGGGTGTCCCCCCAGTTCTTGGGGTCCCCCCCAGGAGATTGGGGTCCCCACCTGATCTCGAGGTCCCCTCCAGGGTCTCAGTGTCCCCCTTGGTGTCCCCACGGGTGTCTTGGTGTCCTCTTAGTGACGTTGGGTCCCTCTTGGGTGAACCAAGGTTACCCCTCTGGGACTCTTGGGGTTCCCCCTGGGATCTTGGGGTGTCCCCCCAGTTCTTGGGGTCCCCCCCAGGAGATTGGGGTCCCCACCCGATCTCGAGGTCCCCTCCAGGGTCTCAGTGTCCCCCTTGGTGTCCCCACGGGTGTCTTGGTGTCCTCTTAGTGACGTTGGGTCCCTCTTGGGTGAACCAAGGTTACCCCTCTGGGACTCTTGGGGTTCCCCCTGGGATCTTGGGGTGTCCCCCCAGTTCTTGGGGTCCCCCCCAGGAGATTGGGGTCCCCACCCGATCTCGAGGTCCCCTCCAGGGTCTCAGTGTCCCCCTTGGTGTCCCCACGGGTGTCTTGGTGTCCTCTTAGTGACGTTGGGTCCCTCTTGGGTGAACCAAGGTTCCCCCTCTGGGCATGTTGGGGTCCTCCCCATGATTTTGGGGTCCCCCCCAGGATATTGGGGTCCCCCCCCGGGATCTCGGGGTGTCCCCCCATGGGTCACCCACCGGGCTTGCGCTTGAGGAGGTGCTCGGCCTCGGCAGCGGTGACGTGTGACACGGTGGTGAGGACGTGGGCGCAGTGGGCGGCCGCCCGCTCCAGGCAGTACCGGTGGTAGATCTGCCGCTCCCCCGCCTCCTTGTCCACGTCGAACTGGCACCCCCGGGGGACACCCGTGTCACCAGGGCCACCAGTGCCACCAAGGTCATCAGGGCCACCAGGGCCACCAGGACCACCAGTGTCACCAGGGCCACCAGGGCCATCAAGACCACCAAGGTCATCAGGGCCATCAGGGTCACCAAGACCACCAAGGTTACCAGGACACCAGGGCCACCAAGGTCACCAGTGCCATCAGGGTCACCAGGGCCATCGGGGTCACCAGGGCCACCAGCGTCACCAGGACCACCAGTGCCATCAGGGTCACCAGGGCCATTGGGGTCACCAGGGCCATTGGGGTCACCAGGGCCACCAAGGTCACCAGGTCCACCAGGGCCACCAGGGCCACTGGGGCCACCGGTGTCACCGGGGCCACCGGAGTCACCAGGGTCACCAGTGCCATCAGGGTCACCAGGGCCATCGGGGTCACCAGGACCATCGGGGTCACTGGGGTCACCAGGGCCACCAGGGCCACCAGGGCCATCAGGACCACCAAGGTCATCGGGGCCACCAGGGCCACCAGGGCCATTGGGGTCACCAGGGCCATCGGGGTCACCAGGACCACTGGTGTCACCAGTGCCATCGGGGCCACCAGGGCCACCAGGGCCATTGGGATCACCAGGACCACCAAGGTCACCAGGACCACCAAGGTCACCAGGACCACCAGGGCCACCAGGGCCACTGGGGCCACCGGTGTCACCGGGGCCACCGGAGTCACCAGGGTCACCAGTGCCATCAGGGTCACCAGGGCCATCGGGGTCACCAGGACCACCAGTGCCATCAGGGTCACCAGTGTCACCAGGGCCACCAAGACCACCAAGGTCATCAGGGCCATCAGGGCCACCAGTGTCACCAGGGCCACCAGTGTCACCAGGGCCATCGGGGTCACCAGGACCATCGGGGTCACTGGGGTCACCAGGGCCACCGGGGCCACCAGGGCCATCAGGACCACCAAGGTCATCGGGGCCACCAGGGCCACCAGGGCCATTGGGGTCACCAGGGCCATCGGGGTCACCAGGACCACTGGTGTCACCAGTGCCATCAGGGCCACCAGGGCCACCAGGGCCATTGGGATCACCAGGACCATCGGGGTCACCAGGGCCACCGAGACCACCAAGGTCATCAGGGCCACCAGGGCCATTGGGGTCACCAGGGCCATCGGGGTCACCAGGGCCATCGGGGTCACCAAGACCACCAAGGTCATCAGGGCCATCAGGGTCACCAAGACCACCAAGGTTACCAGGACACCAGGGCCACCAGGTCCACCAGTGCCATCAGGGCCACCAGGACCACCAGCGCCACCAGGACCACCAGTGCCACCAGGACCACTGGTGTCACCAGGGCCATCAAGGTCACCAGGGCCACCAGTGTCATTGGGGCCACCAAGACCACCAAGGTCACCAGGACCATCAGGGCCACCAGTGCCACCAGGACCACCAGGGTCACCAGGACCACCAGTGCCATCAGGGCCACCAGGACCACCAGCGCCACCAGGACCACCAGTGCCACCAGGACCACTGGTGTCACCAGGACCATCAAGGTCACCAGGGCCACCAGTGTCACCAGGGCACCAAGACCACCAAGGTCATCAGGGCCATCAGTGCCACCAGGGCCATCGGGACCACCAGTGCCATCAGGGTCACCAGAGCCATTGGGGTCACCAGGGCCACCAGGGCCACTGGTGTCACCAGGACCACCAAGGTCACCAGGACCACCGGCGTCACAAGGACCACTGGGGTCACCAGGACCACCAAGACCACCAAGGTCATCAGGGCCATTGGGGTCACCAGGGCCACCAGTGCCATCAGGGCCACCAGGGTCACCGGTATCACCCATGTCCCTTTGTCCCCCCATGTCACCTTTTCCCCCCATATCCCCTTTTCGTCCCCATTGTCCCCCCGTGTCCCCATGTCCCCCCCCGTGTCCCCGTGTCCCCCCCGTGTCCCCGTGTCACCTCGTTGCCCAGTTTGGTGCCCATCTCCACGGCCACCCAGGTGGCCACGCTCATGTCCCCAAGGATGGGGACATGTCACTAAGGTGCTCCCTGTTCCTCAGGGCTCCCTGGGACATGTCCCCAGGGTCCCCTACTGTCCCCAAGGACCCCTGTGCCACCTTCAGGTCACCAGGGCCACCCCTCATGGTGTCCCACACCCCTTGCGTCCCTGGGGCTCCATGCCCCCATGTCCCCCTCCATGTCCCCACGTCCTACTCCGTGTCCATGTGTCCTTCACCC
>NW_015091248.1:11503-17066 GCF_001431845.1 Calidris pugnax
TCCTTGGTGTCCCCATGGGTGTCTTGGTGTCCTCCTAGTGACGTTGGGTCCCTCTTGGGTGAACCAAGGTTACCCCTCTGGGACTCTTGGGGTTCCCCCTGGGATCTTGGGGTGTCCCCCCAGTTCTTGGGGTCCCCCCCAGGAGATTGGGGTCCCCACCTGATCTCGAGGTCCCCTCCAGGGTCTCAGTGTCCCCCTTGGTGTCCCCACGGGTGTCTTGGTGTCCTCTTAGTGACGTTGGGTCCCTCTTGGGTGAACCAAGGTTACCCCTCTGGGACTCTTGGGGTTCCCCCTGGGATCTTGGGGTGTCCCCCCAGTTCTTGGGGTCCCCCCCAGGAGATTGGGGTCCCCACCTGATCTCGAGGTCCCCTCCAGGGTCTCAGTGTCCCCCTTGGTGTCCCCACGGGTGTCTTGGTGTCCTCTTAGTGACGTTGGGTCCCTCTTGGGTGAACCAAGGTTCCCTCTCTGGGCATGTTGGGGTCCTCCCCATGATTTTGGGGTCCCCCCCAGGATATTGGGGTCCCCCCCCGGGATCTCGGGGTGTCCCCCCATGGGTCACCCACCGGGCTTGCGCTTGAGGAGGTGCTCGGCCTCGGCAGCGGTGACGTGTGACACGGTGGTGAGGACGTGGGCGCAGTGGGCGGCCGCCCGCTCCAGGCAGTACCGGTGGTAGATCTGCCGCTCCCCCGCCTCCTTGTCCACGTCGAACTGGCACCCCCGGGGGACACCCGTGTCACCAGGGCCACCAGTGCCACCAAGGTCATCAGGGCCACCAGGGCCACCAGGACCACCAGTGTCACCAGGGCCACCAGGGCCATCAAGACCACCAAGGTCATCAGGGCCATCAGGGTCACCAAGACCACCAAGGTTACCAGGACACCAGGGCCACCAAGGTCACCAGTGCCATCAGGGTCACCAGGGCCATCGGGGTCACCAGGGCCACCAGCGTCACCAGGACCACCAGTGCCATCAGGGTCACCAGGGCCATTGGGGTCACCAGGGCCATTGGGGTCACCAGGGCCACCAAGGTCACCAGGTCCACCAGGGCCACCAGGGCCACTGGGGCCACCGGTGTCACCGGGGCCACCGGAGTCACCAGGGTCACCAGTGCCATCAGGGTCACCAGGGCCATCGGGGTCACCAGGACCATCGGGGTCACTGGGGTCACCAGGGCCACCAGGGCCACCAGGGCCATCAGGACCACCAAGGTCATCGGGGCCACCAGGGCCACCAGGGCCATTGGGGTCACCAGGGCCATCGGGGTCACCAGGACCACCGGGGTCACCGGGGTCACCAGGGCCACCAGGGCCACCAGGGCCATCAGGACCACCAAGGTCATCGGGGCCACCAGGGCCACCAGGGCCATTGGGGTCACCAGGGCCATCGGGGTCACCAGGACCACTGGTGTCACCAGTGCCATCGGGGCCACCAGGGCCACCAGGGCCATTGGGATCACCAGGACCACCAAGGTCACCAGGACCACCAAGGTCACCAGGACCACCAGGGCCACCAGGGCCACTGGGGCCACCGGTGTCACCGGGGCCACCGGAGTCACCAGGGTCACCAGTGCCATCAGGGTCACCAGGGCCATCGGGGTCACCAGGACCACCAGTGCCATCAGGGTCACCAGTGTCACCAGGGCCACCAAGACCACCAAGGTCATCAGGGCCATCAGGGCCACCAGTGTCACCAGGGCCACCAGTGTCACCAGGGCCATCGGGGTCACCAGGACCATCGGGGTCACTGGGGTCACCAGGGCCACCGGGGCCACCAGGGCCATCAGGACCACCAAGGTCATCGGGGCCACCAGGGCCACCAGGGCCATTGGGGTCACCAGGGCCATCGGGGTCACCAGGACCACTGGTGTCACCAGTGCCATCAGGGCCACCAGGGCCACCAGGGCCATTGGGATCACCAGGACCATCGGGGTCACCAGGGCCACCGAGACCACCAAGGTCATCAGGGCCACCAGGGCCATTGGGGTCACCAGGGCCATCGGGGTCACCAGGGCCATCGGGGTCACCAAGACCACCAAGGTCATCAGGGCCATCAGGGTCACCAAGACCACCAAGGTTACCAGGACACCAGGGCCACCAGGTCCACCAGTGCCATCAGGGCCACCAGGACCACCAGCGCCACCAGGACCACCAGTGCCACCAGGACCACTGGTGTCACCAGGGCCATCAAGGTCACCAGGGCCACCAGTGTCATTGGGGCCACCAAGACCACCAAGGTCACCAGGACCATCAGGGCCACCAGTGCCACCAGGACCACCAGGGTCACCAGGACCACCAGTGCCATCAGGGCCACCAGGACCACCAGCGCCACCAGGACCACCAGTGCCACCAGGACCACTGGTGTCACCAGGACCTCACCAAGACCACCAAGGTTACCAGGACACCAGGGCCACCAGGTCCACCAGTGCCATCAGGGCCACCAGGACCACCAGCGCCACCAGGACCACCAGTGCCACCAGGACCACTGGTGTCACCAGGGCCATCAAGGTCACCAGGGCCACCAGTGTCATTGGGGCCACCAAGACCACCAAGGTCACCAGGACCATCAGGGCCACCAGTGCCACCAGGACCACCAGGGTCACCAGGACCACCAGTGCCATCAGGGCCACCAGGACCACCAGCGCCACCAGGACCACCAGTGCCACCAGGACCACTGGTGTCACCAGGACCATCAAGGTCACCAGGGCCACCAGTGTCACCAGGGCACCAAGACCACCAAGGTCATCAGGGCCATCAGTGCCACCAGGGCCATCGGGACCACCAGTGCCATCAGGGTCACCAGAGCCATTGGGGTCACCAGGGCCACCAGGGCCACTGGTGTCACCAGGACCACCAAGGTCACCAGGACCACCGGCGTCACAAGGACCACTGGGGTCACCAGGACCACCAAGACCACCAAGGTCATCAGGGCCATTGGGGTCACCAGGGCCACCAGTGCCATCAGGGCCACCAGGGTCACCGGTATCACCCATGTCCCTTTGTCCCCCCATGTCACCTTTTCCCCCCATATCCCCTTTTCGTCCCCATTGTCCCCCCGTGTCCCCATGTCCCCCCCCGTGTCCCCGTGCCACCAGGACCACCAGTGCCACCAGGACCACCGGTGTCACCAGGACCATCAAGGTCACCAGGGCCACCAGTGTCACCAGGGCACCAAGACCACCAAGGTCATCAGGGCCATCAGTGCCACCAGGGCCATCGGGACCACCAGTGCCATCAGGGTCACCAGAGCCATTGGGGTCACCAGGGCCACCAGGGCCACTGGTGTCACCAGGACCACCAAGGTCACCAGGACCACCAGGGCCACCAGGGCCACTGGGGCCACCGGTGTCACCGGGGCCACCGGAGTCACCAGGGTCACCAGTGCCATCAGGGTCACCAGGGCCATCGGGGTCACCAGGACCACTGGTGTCACCAGTGCCATCAGGGCCACCAGGGCCACCAGGGCCATTGGGATCACCAGGACCATCGGGGTCACCAGGGCCACCGAGACCACCAAGGTCATCAGGGCCACCAGGGCCATTGGGGTCACCAGGGCCATCGGGGTCACCAAGACCACCAAGGTCATCAGGGCCATCAGGGTCACCAAGACCACCAAGGTTACCAGGACACCAGGGCCACCAAGGTCACCAGTGCCATCAGGGCCACCAGGGCCATCGGGGTCACCAGGGCCACCAGGGCCACCAGGGTCACCAGGGCCATCGGGGTCACCAGGACCATCGGGGTCACTGGGGTCACCAGGGCCACCGGGGCCACCAGGGCCATCAGGACCACCAAGGTCATCGGGGCCACCAGGGCCACCAGGGCCATTGGGGTCACCAGGGCCATCGGGGTCACCAGGACCACCAGTGCCATCAGGGTCACCAGTGTCACCAGGGCCACCAAGACCACCAAGGTCATCAGGGCCATCAGGGTCACCAAGACCACCAAGGTTACCAGGACACCAGGGCCACCAAGGTCACCAGTGCCATCAGGGTCACCAGGGCCATCGGGGTCACCAGGGCCACCAGCGTCACCAGGACCACCAGTGCCATCAGGGTCACCAGGGCCATTGGGGTCACCAGGGCCATTGGGGTCACCAGGGCCACCAAGGTCACCAGGTCCACCAGGGCCACCAGGGCCACTGGGGCCACCGGTGTCACCGGGGCCACCGGAGTCACCAGGGTCACCAGTGCCATCAGGGTCACCAGGGCCATCGGGGTCACCAGGACCATCGGGGTCACTGGGGTCACCAGGGCCACCGGGGCCACCAGGGCCATCAGGACCACCAAGGTCATCGGGGCCACCAGGGCCACCAGGGCCATTGGGGTCACCAGGGCCATCGGGGTCACCAGGACCACTGGTGTCACCAGTGCCATCAGGGCCACCAGGGCCACCAGGGCCATTGGGATCACCAGGACCATCGGGGTCACCAGGGCCACCGAGACCACCAAGGTCATCAGGGCCACCAGGGCCATTGGGGTCACCAGGGCCATCGGGGTCACCAGGGCCATCGGGGTCACCAAGACCACCAAGGTCATCAGGGCCATCAGGGTCACCAAGACCACCAAGGTTACCAGGACACCAGGGCCACCAGGTCCACCAGTGCCATCAGGGCCACCAGGACCACCAGCGCCACCAGGACCACCAGTGCCACCAGGACCACTGGTGTCACCAGGGCCATCAAGGTCACCAGGGCCACCAGTGTCATTGGGGCCACCAAGACCACCAAGGTCACCAGGACCATCAGGGCCACCAGTGCCACCAGGACCACCAGGGTCACCAGGACCACCAGTGCCATCAGGGCCACCAGGACCACCAGCGCCACCAGGACCACCAGTGCCACCAGGACCACTGGTGTCACCAGGACCATCAAGGTCACCAGGGCCACCAGTGTCACCAGGGCACCAAGACCACCAAGGTCATCAGGGCCATCAGTGCCACCAGGGCCATCGGGACCACCAGTGCCATCAGGGTCACCAGAGCCATTGGGGTCACCAGGGCCACCAGGGCCACTGGTGTCACCAGGACCACCAAGGTCACCAGGACCACCGGCGTCACAAGGACCACTGGGGTCACCAGGACCACCAAGACCACCAAGGTCATCAGGGCCATTGGGGTCACCAGGGCCACCAGTGCCATCAGGGCCACCAGGGTCACCGGTATCACCCATGTCCCTTTGTCCCCCCATGTCACCTTTTCCCCCCATATCCCCTTTTCGTCCCCATTGTCCCCCCGTGTCCCCATGTCCCCCCCCGTGTCCCCGTGTCCCCCCCGTGTCCCCGTGTCACCTCGTTGCCCAGTTTGGTGCCCATCTCCACGGCCACCCAGGTGGCCACGCTCATGTCCCCAAGGATGGGGACATGTCACTAAGGTGCTCCCTGTTCCTCAGGGCTCCCTGGGACATGTCCCCAGGGTCCCCTACTGTCCCCAAGGACCCCTGTGCCACCTTCAGGTCACCAGGGCCACCCCTCATGGTGTCCCACACCCCTTGCGTCCCTGGGGCTCCATGCCCCCATGTCCCCCTCCATGTCCCCACGTCCTACTCCGTGTCCATGTGTCCTTCACCC
>NW_015091248.1:17123-19169 GCF_001431845.1 Calidris pugnax
TTGTAGAAGTCCACGCTGCCGGCGCAGAGGTAGCGGCCCAGGAGGGGGGCGTGGGTGGTGAAGATGGTGGCCACCGGCAAGCGACGAGCCCGGCTCAGCACCAGCCCCAGCCCCGCCAGCCACTCGTGGAAGTGACCCACGATGAAGGGACGTTCCTCGCTCTGCGCCGCAAACTGTCACACACACACACAACCCCCCCACAACGTCACCGTCACCGGCCCTGTCACCCCACAACACCGGGGACACCCACCCCGGGGACACCCAGACACCCGGGTCTACTTCAAAAGGCACCCCAGATACTTGGGTCCTCTCTTAGGACCCCCCCCATGGGGCTCCCGACCCCCCCAGTGTCATTGTCACCCCTCCCAGTATCATTGTCACCCCTCACAGTGTCACCAGCACAGTTGGTGTCACCTCCAGGGTCACCCCACACTGGTGACATCCCCCCCAGGGACACCCAGACACCTGGGTCTACTCCAAAAGGCACCTCAGATACCTGGGTCCCCTCTTAAGAGCACCCCCAACCCCTGCCGTGGGGCTCCTGACCCCCCCGTTGTCACTGCCACCCCTCCCAGTGTCATTGTCACCCCTCCCAGTGTCACCAGCACAGTCAGTGTCACCCCCAGAGTCACCCCACACCGGTGACACCCTCCTTAAGGACACCTGGAGTCCCCCCAAGGGGTGTCCAGATACCTGGGTCCCCTCTTAGGACCCCCCCATGGGGCTCCCGACCCCCCCAGTGTCACTGTCACCCCTCCCAGTGTCACTGCCACCCCTCCCAGTGTCATTGTCACTCCTCCCAGTGTCACCAGCACAGCCAGGGTCACCCCACACCGGTGACACCCTCCCCAGCTGGTGTCACCAGGACCACCAAGGTCACCAGGACCACCGGCGTCACAAGGACCACTGGGGTCACCAGGACCACCAAGACCACCAAGGTCATCAGGGCCATTGGGGTCACCAGGGCCACCAGTGCCATCAGGGCCACCAGGGTCACCGGTATCACCCATGTCCCTTTGTCCCCCCATGTCACCTTTTCCCCCCATATCCCCTTTTCGTCCCCATTGTCCCCCCGTGTCCCCATGTCCCCCCCCGTGTCCCCGTGTCCCCCCCGTGTCCCCGTGTCACCTCGTTGCCCAGTTTGGTGCCCATCTCCACGGCCACCCAGGTGGCCACGCTCATGTCCCCAAGGATGGGGACATGTCACTAAGGTGCTCCCTGTTCCTCAGGGCTCCCTGGGACATGTCCCCAGGGTCCCCTACTGTCCCCAAGGACCCCTGTGCCACCTTCAGGTCACCAGGGCCACCCCTCATGGTGTCCCACACCCCTTGCGTCCCTGGGGCTCCATGCCCCCATGTCCCCCTCCATGTCCCCACGTCCTACTCCGTGTCCATGTGCAGTGTCACCAGCACAGTTGGTGTCACCTCCAGGGTCACCCCACACTGGTGACATCCCCCCCAGGGACACCCAGACACCTGGGTCTACTCCAAAAGGCACCCCAGATACCTGGGTCCCCTCTTAAGACCCACCCCCATGGGGCTCCCGACCCCCCCAGTGTCACTGTCACCCCTCCCAGTGTCACCAGCAGAGTCAGTGTCACCCCTGTGTCACCCCCAGGGTCACCTCACATCAATGAAACCCCCCCAGGGACACCTGGGGTCCCCCCAAGGGGTGCCCAGATCTCTGGGTCCCCTCTTAGGACCCCCCCATGGGGCTCCCGACCCCCCCAGTGTCACTGTCACCCCTCCCAGTGTCACCAGCAGAGTCAGTGTCACCCCCAGGGTCACCCCACACCGGTGACACCCTCCTTAAGGACACCTGGAGTCCCCCCAAGGGGTGTCCAGATGCCTGGGTCCCCTCTTAGGACCCCCCCATGGGGCTCCTGACCCCCCCAGTGTCACTGTCACCCCCCCCAGTGTCACCAGCACAGCCAGGGTCACCCCACACCGGTGACACCCTCCCCAGGGACACCTGGAGTCCCTCCAAGGGGTGTCCAGACACCTGGGTCCCCTCTTAGGACCCCCCCATGGGGCTCCTGACCCCCCC
>NW_015091248.1:19219-19745 GCF_001431845.1 Calidris pugnax
CCCAGTGTCACCAGCACAGCCAGGGTCACCCCACACTGGTGACATCCCCCCCAGGGACACCCAGACACCTGGGTCTACTCCAAAAGGCACCTCAGATACCTGGGTCCCCTCTTAAGAGCACCCCCAACCCCTGCCGTGGGGCTCCTGACCCCCCCGTTGTCACTGCCACCCCTCCCAGTGTCATTGTCACCCCTCCCAGTGTCACCAGCACAGTTGGTGTCACCTCCAGGGTCACCCCACACTGGTGACATCCCCCCCAGGGACACCCAGACACCTGGGTCTACTCCAAAAGGCACCCCAGATACTTGGGTCCTCTCTTAGGACCCCCCCCATGGGGCTCCTGACCCCCCCAGTGTCACTGTCACCCCCCCCAGTGTCACCAGCACAGCCAGGGTCACCCCACACTGGTGACATCCCCCCCAGGGACACCCAGACACCTGGGTCTACTCCAAAAGGCACCCCAGATACCTGGGTCCCCTCTTAAGACCCACCCCCATGGGGCTCCCGACCCCCCCAGTGTCACGAT
>NW_015091248.1:19950-24947 GCF_001431845.1 Calidris pugnax
CCCCCTTAAGCCCCCCCCCACCCCCCGCCGTGGGGCTCCTGACCCCCCCGTTGTCACTGCCACCCCTCCCAGTGTCATTGTCACCCCTCCCAGTGTCACCAGCACAGTCAGTGTCACCCCCAGAGTCACCCCACACCGGTGACACCCTCCTTAAGGACACCTGGAGTCCCCCCAAGGGGTGTCCAGATACCTGGGTCCCCTCTTAGGACCCCCCCATGGGGCTCCCGACCCCCCCAGTGTCATTGTCACCCCTCCCAGTGTCATTGTCACCCCTCCCAGTGTCACTGTCACCCCTCCCAGTGTCACCGTCACCCTGTGCTGGTGACACCCCCCAGAGGAACACCCGGACACCCAGGTCCCCTCCATTCAGGATGAAGAAGCCAAAGAAAACCCACCGGGGGGACCCTAAATCCTCCTGGTACCCCCTAAAACCTTCTCAAGAACCCACCAAACCCCCTCAGTGATGCCCCAAATCCCCCTGGGGACCCCCCAAATCCCCCCAAATGCCCCTGAGAACCCCCAAACTCACCTCCCTGAGAATCCAGGTGATGAAGAAGCCAAAGAAAACCTACCGGGGGGACCCCAAATCCTCCTGGTACCCTCTAAAACCTCCTCAAAGATGCACCAAACCCCCTCGGTGACCTCCCAAATCTCCTGGGGACCCCCCAAAATCCTCTGGGGACCCCCCAAATGCTCCTGAGAACCCCCAAACTCACCTCTCTGAGAATCCAGGTGATGAAGAAGCCAAAGAAAACATACCGGAGGAACCCTAAATTGTCCTGGAGCTCCCCAAAGCCTCCTCGAGTACCCACCAAACCCCATCGGTGACCCCCCAAATCCCCTGGGGATCCCCCAAATCCTCTGGGGACCCCTCAAATCCTCTGGGGACCCCCCAAACTCACCTCTCTGAGAATCCAGGTGATGAAGAAACCAAAGAAAACCTACCGGAGGAACCCTAAATCCTCCTGGTGCTCCCTAAAGGTTCCTCAAAGACGCACCAAACCCCCTCAGTGACCCCCCAAATCCCCTGGGGACCCCCCAAAATCCTCTGGGGACCCCCCAAACTCACCTCTCTGAGAATCCAGGTGATGAAGAAACCAAAGAAAACCTACCGGAGGAACCCTAAATCCTCCTGGTGCTCCCTAAAGGTTCCTCAAAGACGCACCAAACCCCCTCAGTGACCCCCCAAATCCCCTGGGGACCCCCCAAAATCCTCTGGGGACCCCCCAAACTCACCTCTCTGAGAATCCAGGTGATGAAGAAACCAAAGAAAACCTACCGGAGGAACCCTAAATCCTCCTGGTGCTCCCTAAAGGTTCCTCAAAGACGCACCAAACCCCCTCAGTGACCCCCCAAATCCCCTGGGGACCCCCCAAAATCCTCTGGGGACCCCCCAAACTCACCTCTCTGAGAATCCAGGTGATGAAGAAACCAAAGAAAACCTACCGGAGGAACCCTAAATCCTCCTGGTGCTCCCTAAAGGTTCCTCAAAGACGCACCAAACCCCCTCAGTGACCCCCCAAATCCCCTGGGGACCCCCCAAAATCCTCTGGGGACCCCCCAAACTCACCTCTCTGAGAATCCAGGTGATGAAGAAACCAAAGAAAACCTACCGGAGGAACCCTAAATCCTCCTGGTGCTCCCTAAAGGTTCCTCAAAGACGCACCAAACCCCCTCAGTGACCCCCCAAATCCCCTGGGGACCCCCCAAAATCCTCTGGGGACCCCCCAAACTCACCTCTCTGAGAATCCAGGTGATGAAGAAGCCAAAGAAAACATACCGGAGGAACCCTAAATTGTCCTGGAGCTCCCCAAAGCCTCCTCGAGTACCCACCAAACCCCATCGGTGACCCCCCAAATCCCCTGGGGATCCCCCAAATCCTCTGGGGACCCCTCAAATCCTCTGGGGACCCCCCAAACTCACCTCTCTGAGAATCCAGGTGATGAAGAAACCAAAGAAAACCTACCGGAGGAACCCTAAATCCTCCTGGTGCTCCCTAAAGGTTCCTCAAAGACGCACCAAACCCCCTCAGTGACCCCCCAAATCCCCTGGGGACCCCCCAAAATCCTCTGGGGACCCCCAAATGCTCCTGAGAACCCCCAAACTCACCTCCCTGAGAATCCAGGTGATGAAGAAGCCAAAGAAAACGTACCGGGGAGACCCTAAATCCCTCTGGTGCTCCCTAAAACCTCCTCGAGTACCCACCAAACCCCCTCGGGGACCCCCCAAATCCCACCGGGGACCCCCCAAATGCTCCTGAGAACCCCCAAACTCACCTCCCTGAGAATCCAGGTGATGAAGAAGTCAAAGAAAACATACCGGGGGGACCCCAAATCCCTCTGGTACCACCTAAAACCCCTTTGAGGACCCACCAAACCCCCTCGGTGACCCCCCAAATCCCACCGGGGACCCCCAAAATCCCCTGGGGACCCCCAAAACTCACTTTTCCCAGTAACTAGGTGACAAGGAAGACAAGGAGAACACAGAAAGGGACCCTAAATCCCCCGGCACCCCCTAAAACCCCCTCAAGAACCCACCAAATCCCATCGGTGACCCCCCAAATCCCACTGGGGACTCCCCAAATTCCTTGGGGACCCCCCAAAACTGACCTCCCCCAGGAACCAGGCGACGAGGAAGCCGAAGAGGACGGCGTCGTTGGCCTCGCGGTCGTACCAGGGGACGCCGATGGCGCAGCTCTCCCACAGCTCCCCCTTCCAGCGCTCCAGGCTCCAGGCCGTGGCCCCCACGTCCAGCAGCACCACGGCCGGGCTCCCCTCGATCAGCCAGCGCCCAAAGTGCACCTGCACCCCAAAAAACAGGCACCCCAAAACCTTCAGCACCACAAAATGGCTCCTCGGGGGGGCGCTCTACCAGCCTGCACCCCAAAAACAGGCAACCCAAACCCCTCAGCACCCCTAAACTCCCTCTATGGGCTTCTCTCCATCACATTGTGGCCAAAATGCCCCTGCACCCCAAAAAACAGGCACCCCAAAACCTTCAGCGCCCCCAAATGGCTCCTCAGGGGGCTGCTCTACCAGCCTGCACCCCAAAAACAGGCAACCCAAACCCCTCAGCACCCCTAAACTCCCTCTATGGGCTTCTCTCCATCACATTGTGGCCAAAATGCCCCTGCACCCCAAAAAACAGGCACCCCAAAACCTTCAGCACCCTAAAATGGCTACTTGGGGGTCCCCTCCACCAACCTGCACCCCAAAAACAGGCACCCCAAAACCTTCAGCGCCCCCAAATGTCTCCTCGGGGGTCCCCTCCACCGACCTGCACCCCAAAAACGGGCAACCCAAGCCCCTCAGCACCCCTAAACCCTCCCTAAAGGCTCCCCTCGATCAGCCAGCGCCCAAAGTGCACCTGCACCCCAAAAAACAGGCACCCCAAAACCTTCAGCACCCCCAAAATGGCTCCTCGGGGGGGCGCTCTATCAGCCCGTACCCCAAAAAGAGGCAACCGAAGCCCCTCAGCACCCCTAAACCCTCTCTAAGGGCTCCTCTTCATCACATTGTGGCCAAAATGGCCCTGCACCCCAAAAAACAGGCACCCCAAAACCTTCAGCACCCTAAAATGGCTACTTGGGGGTCCCCTCCACCAACCTGCACCCCAAAAACAGGCACCCCAAAACCTTCAGCACCCCAAAATGGCACCTCAGGGGGCTGCTCTACCAGCCTGCACCCCAAAATCAGGCAACCCAAGCCCCTCAGCCTTCCTACACCTCCTCTATGGGCTCCTCTCCATCACATTGTGGCCAAAACGCCCCTGCACCCCAAAAAACAGGCACCCCAAAACCTTCAGCACCACAAAATGGCTCCTCAGGGGTCCCCTCCACTGACCTGCACCCCAAAAACAGGCACCCCAAACTCCTCAGCACCCCTAAACCCCCTCTATGGGCTTCTCTCCATCACATTGTGGCCAAAATGCCTCTGCACCCCAAAAACGGGGGGACCCCCAAACCCTCAGCACCCCAAAATGGCTCCTTGGGGGTCCCCTCCACCGACCTGCACCCCAAAAATGGGCATCCCCAAACCCCTCAGCACCCCTAAACCCTCCCTAAAGGATCCCCTCCATCACACTGTGGCCAAAATGCCCCTGCACCCCGAAAACGGGGGGACCCCCAAACCCTCAGCACCCCCAAATGGCTTCTTGGGGGGCCACTCTACCGACCTGCACCCCAAAAACAGGCACCCCTAAACCTTCAGCACCCCAAAATGGCTCCTCAGGGGTCTCCTCCACTGACCTGCACCCCAAAAAGAGGCACCCCAAACTCCTCAGCACCCCTAAACCCCCTCTATGGGCTTCTCTCCATCACATTGTGGCCAAAACGCCCCTGCACCCCAAAAAACAGGCACCCCAAAACCTTCAGCACCACAAAATGGCTCCTCGGGGGGGCGCTCTACCAGCCTGCACCCCAAAAACAGGCACCCCTAAACCTTCAGCACCCCAAAATGGCTCCTCAGGGGTCCCCTCCACCGACCTGCACCCCAAAAATGGGGGGACCCCCAAACCCTCAGCACCCCAAAATGGCTCCTCGGGGGTTCCCTCCACCGACCTGCACCCCAAAAATGGGCATCCCCAAACCCCTCAGCACCCCTAAACTCCCTCTATGGGCTTCTCTCCATCACATTGTGGCCAAAATGCCCCTGCACCCCAAAAAACAGGCACCCCAAAACCTTCAGCACCCTAAAATGGCTACTTGGGGGTCCCCTCCACCAACCTGCACCCCAAAAACAGGCACCCCAAAACCTTCAGCGCCCCCAAATGTCTCCTCGGGGGTCCCCTCCACCGACCTGCACCCCAAAAACGGGCAACCCAAGCCCCTCAGCACCCCTAAACCCTCCCTAAAGGCTCCCCTCGATCAGCCAGCGCCCAAAGTGCACCTGCACCCCAAAAAACAGGCACCCCAAAACCTTCAGCACCCCAAAATGGCTCCTCGGGGGGGCGCTCCACCAGCCTGCACCCCAAAAACAGGCACCCCAAAACCCTCAGCA
>NW_015091248.1:42211-43854 GCF_001431845.1 Calidris pugnax
CTGCGAACCCCCAAACTCACCTCCCTGAGAATCCAGGTGATGAAGAAGTCAAAGAAAACATACCGGGGGGACCCCAAATCCCTCTGGTACCACCTAAAACCCCCTTGAGGACCCACCAAACCCCCTCAGTGACCCCCCAAATACCCCAAACTCCTCAGCACCCCTAAACCCCCTCTATGGGCTTCTCTCCATCACATTGTGGCCAAAGTGCACCTGCACCCCAAAAAACAGGCACCCCAAAACCTTCAGCACCCCAAAATGGCTCCTCAGGGGTCCCCTCCACTGACCTGCACCCCAAAAACAGGCACCCCAAACTCCTCAGCACCCCTAAACCCCCTCTATGGGCTTCTCTCCATCACATTGTGGCCAAAATGCCTCTGCACCCCAAAAACGGGGGGACCCCCAAACCCTCAGCACCCCAAAATGGCTCCTTGGGGGTCCCCTCCACCGACCTGCACCCCAAAAATGGGCATCCCCAAACCCCTCAGCACCCCTAAACCCTCCCTAAAGGATCCCCTCCATCACACTGTGGCCAAAATGCCCCTGCACCCCGAAAACGGGGGGACCCCCAAACCCTCAGCACCCCCAAATGGCTTCTTGGGGGGCCACTCTACCGACCTGCACCCCAAAAACAGGCACCCCTAAACCTTCAGCACCCCAAAATGGCTCCTCAGGGGTCTCCTCCACTGACCTGCACCCCAAAAAGAGGCACCCCAAACTCCTCAGCACCCCTAAACCCCCTCTATGGGCTTCTCTCCATCACATTGTGGCCAAAACGCCCCTGCACCCCAAAAAACAGGCACCCCAAAACCTTCAGCACCACAAAATGGCTCCTCGGGGGGGCGCTCTACCAGCCTGCACCCCAAAAACAGGCACCCCTAAACCTTCAGCACCCCAAAATGGCTCCTCGGGGGGGCGGTCTACCAGCCTGCACCCCAAAAACAGGCACCCCTAAACCTTCAGCACCCCAAAATGGCTCCTCGGGGGGGCGGTCTACCAGCCTGCACCCCAAAAACAGGCACCCCTAAACCTTCAGCACCCCAAAATGGCTCCTCGGGGGGGCGGTCTACCAGCCTGCACCCCAAAAACAGGCACCCCTAAACCTTCAGCACCCCAAAATGGCTCCTCGGGGGTTCCCTCCACCGACCTGCACCCCAAAAATGGGGGGACCCCCAAACCCTCAGCACCCCAAAATGGCTCCTCGGGGGTTCCCTCCACCGACCTGCACCCCAAAAACAGGCACCCCAAAACCTTCAGCACCCTAAAATGGCTACTTGGGGGTCCCCTCCACCAACCTGCACCCCAAAAACAGGCACCCCAAAACCTTCAGCGCCCCCAAATGTCTCCTCGGGGGTCCCCTCCACCGACCTGCACCCCAAAAACGGGCAACCCAAGCCCCTCAGCACCCCTAAACCCTCCCTAAAGGCTCCCCTCGATCAGCCAGCGCCCAAAGTGCACCTGCACCCCAAAAAACAGGCACCCCAAAACCTTCAGCACCCCCAAAATGGCTCCTCGGGGGGGCGCTCTATCAGCCCGTACCCCAAAAAGAGGCAACCGAAGCCCCTCAGCACCCCTAAACCCTCTCTAAGGGCTCCTCTTCATCACATTGTGGCCAAAATGGCCCTGCACCCCAAAAAACAGCC
>NW_015091248.1:48030-58667 GCF_001431845.1 Calidris pugnax
GCTCTACCAGCCTGCACCCCAAAAACAGGCAACCCAAACCCCTCAGCACCCCTAAACTCCCTCTATGGGCTTCTCTCCATCACATTGTGGCCAAAATGCCCCTGCACCCCAAAAAACAGGCACCCCAAAACCTTCAGCGCCCCCAAATGGCTCCTCAGGGGGCTGCTCTACCAGCCTGCACCCCAAAAACAGGCAACCCAAACCCCTCAGCACCCCTAAACTCCCTCTATGGGCTTCTCTCCATCACATTGTGGCCAAAATGCCCCTGCACCCCAAAAAACAGGCACCCCAAAACCTTCAGCACCCTAAAATGGCTACTTGGGGGTCCCCTCCACCAACCTGCACCCCAAAAACAGGCACCCCAAAACCTTCAGCGCCCCCAAATGTCTCCTCGGGGGTCCCCTCCACCGACCTGCACCCCAAAAACGGGCAACCCAAGCCCCTCAGCACCCCTAAACCCTCCCTAAAGGCTCCCCTCGATCAGCCAGCGCCCAAAGTGCACCTGCACCCCAAAAAACAGGCACCCCAAAACCTTCAGCACCCCCAAAATGGCTCCTCGGGGGGGCGCTCTATCAGCCCGTACCCCAAAAAGAGGCAACCGAAGCCCCTCAGCACCCCTAAACCCTCTCTAAGGGCTCCTCTTCATCACATTGTGGCCAAAATGGCCCTGCACCCCAAAAAACAGGCACCCCAAAACCTTCAGCACCCTAAAATGGCTACTTGGGGGTCCCCTCCACCAACCTGCACCCCAAAAACAGGCACCCCAAAACCTTCAGCACCCCAAAATGGCACCTCAGGGGGCTGCTCTACCAGCCTGCACCCCAAAATCAGGCAACCCAAGCCCCTCAGCCTTCCTACACCTCCTCTATGGGCTCCTCTCCATCACATTGTGGCCAAAACGCCCCTGCACCCCAAAAAACAGGCACCCCAAAACCTTCAGCACCACAAAATGGCTCCTCAGGGGTCCCCTCCACTGACCTGCACCCCAAAAACAGGCACCCCAAACTCCTCAGCACCCCTAAACCCCCTCTATGGGCTTCTCTCCATCACATTGTGGCCAAAATGCCTCTGCACCCCAAAAACGGGGGGACCCCCAAACCCTCAGCACCCCAAAATGGCTCCTTGGGGGTCCCCTCCACCGACCTGCACCCCAAAAACAGGCACCCCAAACTCCTCAGCACCCCTAAACCCCCTCTATGGGCTTCTCTCCATCACATTGTGGCCAAAATGCCTCTGCACCCCAAAAACGGGGGGACCCCCAAACCCTCAGCACCCCAAAATGGCTCCTTGGGGGTCCCCTCCACCGACCTGCACCCCAAAAATGGGCATCCCCAAACCCCTCAGCACCCCTAAACCCTCCCTAAAGGATCCCCTCCATCACACTGTGGCCAAAATGCCCCTGCACCCCGAAAACGGGGGGACCCCCAAACCCTCAGCACCCCCAAATGGCTTCTTGGGGGGCCACTCTACCGACCTGCACCCCAAAAACAGGCACCCCTAAACCTTCAGCACCCCAAAATGGCTCCTCAGGGGTCTCCTCCACTGACCTGCACCCCAAAAAGAGGCACCCCAAACTCCTCAGCACCCCTAAACCCCCTCTATGGGCTTCTCTCCATCACATTGTGGCCAAAACGCCCCTGCACCCCAAAAAACAGGCACCCCAAAACCTTCAGCACCACAAAATGGCTCCTCGGGGGGGCGCTCTACCAGCCTGCACCCCAAAAACAGGCACCCCTAAACCTTCAGCACCCCAAAATGGCTCCTCAGGGGTCCCCTCCACCGACCTGCACCCCAAAAATGGGGGGACCCCCAAACCCTCAGCACCCCAAAATGGCTCCTCGGGGGTTCCCTCCACCGACCTGCACCCCAAAAATGGGCATCCCCAAACACCTCAGCACCCCTAAACTCCCCAAAATGGTCCCCAGGGGGGGCACCCCCAGACACATGCACCCCTAAAAGACATTAAACACTCCAAAATCGGGCTAAATTGCCCCAAAAATGGGTTAAATGTCCCCAAAAATGGGTTGAATCACCCCAAAAACAGGTTAAACCACCCCAAAAATAGCTTAAATCACCCCAAAAATGGGTTAAACCACACCAAAAATGGGTTAAATCACCCCAGAATGGGTTAAATTGCCCTCAAAATGGGTTAAGGGCCCACGGAATGGATTAAATCGGTCCCAGAATGAGTTAAATCTCCCCCAAAATGGGTTAAGATGCCCCAAAAATGGATTAAATTGCCCCCAAAATGGGTTAACTCAGCCAAAAAATGCTTTAAAGGGCCCCAAAAAAGGTTAAATCACCCCAAAATGTGTTAAATTGTCCCCAAAACGGATTAAGGGCCCCCCAAATGGTTAAATTGCTTCAAAATGAGTTAAATTGCCCCAAAAATGGTTAAGGGTCGCCAAAAATTGGTTAAGGCACCCCAAAATGGATTAAATTCCCCCCAAAATGGTTAAATTGCCCCAGAAATGGGTTAAGAGCCCCTAAAAATGGGTTAAATCGCTCCCAAAATGGGTTAAATCACCACAAAAGTGGGTTAAGGGCCCCCAAAATGGGTTAAATTATCCCAAAACGGATTAAATATCCCCAAAAATGGGTCCCCGCCCCCCCGTTTTTGGGGTGGGGGAGGGGACGAGGTGACCTTTCGGGGCTGGGGGAGGGGAAGGCGAGCCGGGAGACAAAAAACACCTGATGTTAGAATGTCCAGAGCTGTCAAAAAATCTCTGTAGCTTGCAAGCTGTCCAGATGTGGCACAGGCTGCACTGAGCTGTCATCTTAGTAATATTTAGTATCGCGTTCTCTTCTGACTTTCTGGGAATCTGGGTGCTGAGCACGCGCAGGAAATCGGGGATTACAAACTTGTCTGAACTTTTCACTGCCAGACATTAACATGCGGATGCAGCAGCCCGTATGTAAATGATGTTATCTGAGCTGTTGTATGCATGTGTTTCCAGGATAAGAAAGGAGATTACTTCATTGTGTGAACTAATTACCTGTGAAGAAAAAATTAGAGTCTTTTTTAATGTTAATGCCAGGCTGGATTTTTATTAACCTTCATGCTCAACGATCCCGTGTTGTGTGTTTATTGTGTATTTTCAAATATTAAAGATTTGATCCTTTAACCTAAAGGAAAGACTTTGACGGTTGGACAAGATGATCTTTAAGGTCCCTTCCAACCTAGAAGATTCTGTGATTCTGTGACTTTGCATAAACAGGTTTCTTTGCAAGGTTGTGGCCACATCTCAGAGCCTTCCTTCTGCCCATCAAACGGGGTTGCTTCACCAACCATAAGAGACAAAGGGACCTTTAAGCGTCACGGTATCGCTGCTTCATCATGCATAGCAACAATTAAAGAGCAGGCAATCGGATTAAACTGGAACTACAGGACAAATTACTGCAAAACAGAGCAAATATGTTCTTGGCCTAATCTGGAGTTGCCTCCAACCAGGGCAAGAGAGTTCATGTTCCTAGAGCCCAGACAGGGTTCAGGTTGGCAGCGTGTGTGATTAAAAGTTAAACGTGCTCATGCTGCAAACATTATGAGATGAGTGAGAATTGGTGGGAGAGTCCCATCTCCTGTGGTTACTACATCTCAGCTGAAATTCAGCACGTTGCTTATTAATACTATAATTAGATAAGGGAGGAGGGGAGTAACTCTCGACTATTTCATGTTTTAATATTTGTACAGCTTTTAAACCAGCATTTGTTTTGTTAAGCGTGCTATAAAATGGGTTGCTGAGGTTTGCCTATATATTTTACTACAGATCATAAACTGATAATAATATGTTGCATGTCCTGGAAATGAATATGCACGTGATGTGCCAAAAGAAGTTACCACAGCACAGTGCAGCAGGTGGGGGGCTGAGCTTACCTGGTGCAATGAAAGAAGGTCCAAAAATCTGACTGTATTAGTATGAAGCAAACCTCCAGAATGCATGCTAGCATCACAAAACTGAAAGCCGAGTGGCCATTGGTCAAGCACTTAATTTATGTGAACCCCCCGCGCCGGGGGGGGGGGGGGGGACGGGGGGGTCAGACCCACAATGCACCGGGGCACGTGGCGGACCCCCCCTTCACCCCCCTTCCCCTCACCCTGAGCCTTCACCCATCCCCGGGAAGGAGGGGACCAGGCGTCATGGCGGCCCCACGTCCGCCGGGGTAGGCCTCAACCCGTCAGACTAGGCCTCACACCATCCCAGCATGCACCGGGGCACCGGATATCCCAGCATGCTCTGGGGGAGGCCTCAATCCGGTGGACCAGGCCTCAGTAGGCCTCACACCATCCCAGCATGCAATGGGGCACCGGGTATCCCAGCATGCCCTGGGGGAGGCCTCAATCCGGTAGACCAGGCCTCAACATGGTGGACAAGGCCTCACTAGGCCTCACGCCATCCCAGAATGATATGGGGCACCGGGTATCCCAGCATGCCCTGGGGGAGGCCTCAATCCGGTAGACCAGGCCTCAACATGGTGGACAAGGCCTCACTAGGCCTCACGCCATCCCAGAATGATATGGGGCACCGGGTATCCCAGCATGCCCTGGGGGAGGCCTCAATCCGGTAGACCAGGCCTCAACATGGTGGACAAGGCCTCACTAGGCCTCACGCCATCCCAGAATGATATGGGGCACCGGGTATCCCAGCATGCCCTGGGGGAGGCCTCAATCCGGTAGACCAGGCCTCAACATGGTGGACAAGGCCTCACTAGGCCTCACGCCATCCCAGAATGATATGGGGCACCGGGTATCCCAGCATGCCCTGGGGGAGGCCTCAATCCGGTAGACCAGGCCTCAACATGGTGGACAAGGCCTCACTAGGCCTCACGCCATCCCAGAATGATATGGGGCACCGGGTATCCCAGCATGCCCTGGGGCAGGCCTCAACCCGCCAGACCAAGCCTTGAGGTATCCCAGCATGCTCTGGGGCTTCCAGTTTCCCACAATGCTCTGGGGCAGGCCTCACCCTGGCTGACTAGGCCTCACTAGGCCTCGCGCTATCCCAGAATGCAATGGGGCACCAGGTATCCCAGCATGCCCTGGGGGAGGCCTCATCCTGGCAGACCAGGCCTTGAGGTATCCCAGCATGCACTGGGGCTTCCAGTTTCCCACAATGCTTTGGAGCAACCCGCCACACCAGGCCTCACTAGGCCTCACACCATCCCAGCATGCAATGGGGCAATGAGTATCCCTGCATGCCATGGGATAGGCTTCAAGTCACCAGACCAGGCCTCACGCCATCCCAGCCTGCAATGGGGCACCGGGTATCCCAGCATGCTCTGGGGCAGGCCTCAACCCGCCAGACCAGGCCTCAACACGGCGGACCAGGCCTCAGTAGACCTCACGCCATCCCAGCATGCACCGGGGCACCGGGTATCCCAGCATGCTCTAGCCTAGGCCTCAACCCGCCAGACCAGGCCTCACTAGGCCTCACGCCATCCCAGCCTGCAATGGGGCACTGGGTATCCCAGCATGCCCTGGGGGAGGCCTCATCCTGGCAGACCAGGCCTTGAGGTATCCCAGCATGCACTGGGGCTTCCAGTTTCCCACAATGCTTTGGAGCAACCCGCCACACCAGGCCTCACTAGGCCTCACGCCATCCCAGCCTGCAATGGGGCACTGGGTATCCCAGCATGCCCTGGGGGAGGCCTCATCCTGGCAGACCAGGCCTTGAGGTATCCCAGCATGCACTGGGGCTTCCAGTTTCCCACAATGCTTTGGAGCAACCCGCCACACCAGGCCTCACTAGGCCTCACGCCATCCCAGCCTGCAATGGGGCACTGGGTATCCCAGCATGCCCTGGGGGAGGCCTCATCCTGGCAGACCAGGCCTTGAGGTATCCCAGCATGCACTGGGGCTTCCAGTTTCCCACAATGCTTTGGAGCAACCCGCCACACCAGGCCTCACTAGGCCTCACGCCATCCCAGCCTGCAATGGGGCACTGGGTATCCCAGCATGCCCTGGGGGAGGCCTCATCCTGGCAGACCAGGCCTTGAGGTATCCCAGCATGCACTGGGGCTTCCAGTTTCCCACAATGCTTTGGAGCAACCCGCCACACCAGGCCTCACTAGGCCTCACGCCATCCCAGCCTGCAATGGGGCACTGGGTATCCCAGCATGCCCTGGGGGAGGCCTCATCCTGGCAGACCAGGCCTTGAGGTATCCCAGCATGCACTGGGGCTTCCAGTTTCCCACAATGCTTTGGAGCAACCCGCCACACCAGGCCTCACTAGGCCTCACGCCATCCCAGCCTGCAATGGGGCACTGGGTATCCCAGCATGCCCTGGGGGAGGCCTCATCCTGGCAGACCAGGCCTTGAGGTATCCCAGCATGCACTGGGGCTTCCAGTTTCCCACAATGCTTTGGAGCAACCCGCCACACCAGGCCTCACTAGGCCTCACGCCATCCCAGCCTGCAATGGGGCACTGGGTATCCCAGCATGCCCTGGGGGAGGCCTCATCCTGGCAGACCAGGCCTTGAGGTATCCCAGCATGCACTGGGGCTTCCAGTTTCCCACAATGCTTTGGAGCAACCCGCCACACCAGGCCTCACTAGGCCTCACGCCATCCCAGCCTGCAATGGGGCACTGGGTATCCCAGCATGCCCTGGGGGAGGCCTCATCCTGGCAGACCAGGCCTTGAGGTATCCCAGCATGCACTGGGGCTTCCAGTTTCCCACAATGCTTTGGAGCAACCCGCCACACCAGGCCTCACTAGGCCTCACGCCATCCCAGCCTGCAATGGGGCACTGGGTATCCCAGCATGCCCTGGGGGAGGCCTCATCCTGGCAGACCAGGCCTTGAGGTATCCCAGCATGCACTGGGGCTTCCAGTTTCCCACAATGCTTTGGAGCAACCCGCCACACCAGGCCTCACTAGGCCTCACGCCATCCCAGCCTGCAATGGGGCACTGGGTATCCCAGCATGCCCTGGGGGAGGCCTCATCCTGGCAGACCAGGCCTTGAGGTATCCCAGCATGCACTGGGGCTTCCAGTTTCCCACAATGCTTTGGAGCAACCCGCCACACCAGGCCTCACTAGGCCTCACGCCATCCCAGCCTGCAATGGGGCACTGGGTATCCCAGCATGCCCTGGGGGAGGCCTCATCCTGGCAGACCAGGCCTTGAGGTATCCCAGCATGCACTGGGGCTTCCAGTTTCCCACAATGCTTTGGAGCAACCCGCCACACCAGGCCTCACTAGGCCTCACGCCATCCCAGCCTGCAATGGGGCACTGGGTATCCCAGCATGCCCTGGGGGAGGCCTCATCCTGGCAGACCAGGCCTTGAGGTATCCCAGCATGCACTGGGGCTTCCAGTTTCCCACAATGCTTTGGAGCAACCCGCCACACCAGGCCTCACTAGGCCTCACGCCATCCCAGCCTGCAATGGGGCACTGGGTATCCCAGCATGCCCTGGGGGAGGCCTCATCCTGGCAGACCAGGCCTTGAGGTATCCCAGCATGCACTGGGGCTTCCAGTTTCCCACAATGCTTTGGAGCAACCCGCCACACCAGGCCTCACTAGGCCTCACGCCATCCCAGCCTGCAATGGGGCACTGGGTATCCCAGCATGCCCTGGGGGAGGCCTCATCCTGGCAGACCAGGCCTTGAGGTATCCCAGCATGCACTGGGGCTTCCAGTTTCCCACAATGCTTTGGAGCAACCCGCCACACCAGGCCTCACTAGGCCTCACGCCATCCCAGCCTGCAATGGGGCACTGGGTATCCCAGCATGCCCTGGGGGAGGCCTCATCCTGGCAGACCAGGCCTTGAGGTATCCCAGCATGCACTGGGGCTTCCAGTTTCCCACAATGCTTTGGAGCAACCCGCCACACCAGGCCTCACTAGGCCTCACGCCATCCCAGCCTGCAATGGGGCACTGGGTATCCCAGCATGCCCTGGGGGAGGCCTCATCCTGGCAGACCAGGCCTTGAGGTATCCCAGCATGCACTGGGGCTTCCAGTTTCCCACAATGCTTTGGAGCAACCCGCCACACCAGGCCTCACTAGGCCTCACGCCATCCCAGCCTGCAATGGGGCACTGGGTATCCCAGCATGCCCTGGGGGAGGCCTCATCCTGGCAGACCAGGCCTTGAGGTATCCCAGCATGCACTGGGGCTTCCAGTTTCCCACAATGCTTTGGAGCAACCCGCCACACCAGGCCTCACTAGGCCTCACGCCATCCCAGCCTGCAATGGGGCACTGGGTATCCCAGCATGCCCTGGGGGAGGCCTCATCCTGGCAGACCAGGCCTTGAGGTATCCCAGCATGCACTGGGGCTTCCAGTTTCCCACAATGCTTTGGAGCAACCCGCCACACCAGGCCTCACTAGGCCTCACGCCATCCCAGCCTGCAATGGGGCACTGGGTATCCCAGCATGCCCTGGGGGAGGCCTCATCCTGGCAGACCAGGCCTTGAGGTATCCCAGCATGCACTGGGGCTTCCAGTTTCCCACAATGCTTTGGAGCAACCCGCCACACCAGGCCTCACTAGGCCTCACGCCATCCCAGCCTGCAATGGGGCACTGGGTATCCCAGCATGCCCTGGGGGAGGCCTCATCCTGGCAGACCAGGCCTTGAGGTATCCCAGCATGCACTGGGGCTTCCAGTTTCCCACAATGCTTTGGAGCAACCCGCCACACCAGGCCTCACTAGGCCTCACGCCATCCCAGCCTGCAATGGGGCACTGGGTATCCCAGCATGCCCTGGGGGAGGCCTCATCCTGGCAGACCAGGCCTTGAGGTATCCCAGCATGCACTGGGGCTTCCAGTTTCCCACAATGCTTTGGAGCAACCCGCCACACCAGGCCTCACTAGGCCTCACGCCATCCCAGCCTGCAATGGGGCACTGGGTATCCCAGCATGCCCTGGGGGAGGCCTCATCCTGGCAGACCAGGCCTTGAGGTATCCCAGCATGCACTGGGGCTTCCAGTTTCCCACAATGCTTTGGAGCAACCCGCCACACCAGGCCTCACTAGGCCTCACGCCATCCCAGCCTGCAATGGGGCACTGGGTATCCCAGCATGCCCTGGGGGAGGCCTCATCCTGGCAGACCAGGCCTTGAGGTATCCCAGCATGCACTGGGGCTTCCAGTTTCCCACAATGCTTTGGAGCAACCCGCCACACCAGGCCTCACTAGGCCTCACGCCATCCCAGCCTGCAATGGGGCACTGGGTATCCCAGCATGCCCTGGGGGAGGCCTCATCCTGGCAGACCAGGCCTTGAGGTATCCCAGCATGCACTGGGGCTTCCAGTTTCCCACAATGCTTTGGAGCAACCCGCCACACCAGGCCTCACTAGGCCTCACGCCATCCCAGCCTGCAATGGGGCACTGGGTATCCCAGCATGCCCTGGGGGAGGCCTCATCCTGGCAGACCAGGCCTTGAGGTATCCCAGCATGCACTGGGGCTTCCAGTTTCCCACAATGCTTTGGAGCAACCCGCCACACCAGGCCTCACTAGGCCTCACGCCATCCCAGCCTGCAATGGGGCACTGGGTATCCCAGCATGCCCTGGGGGAGGCCTCATCCTGGCAGACCAGGCCTTGAGGTATCCCAGCATGCACTGGGGCTTCCAGTTTCCCACAATGCTTTGGAGCAACCCGCCACACCAGGCCTCACTAGGCCTCACGCCATCCCAGCCTGCAATGGGGCACTGGGTATCCCAGCATGCCCTGGGGGAGGCCTCATCCTGGCAGACCAGGCCTTGAGGTATCCCAGCATGCACTGGGGCTTCCAGTTTCCCACAATGCTTTGGAGCAACCCGCCACACCAGGCCTCACTAGGCCTCACGCCATCCCAGCCTGCAATGGGGCACTGGGTATCCCAGCATGCCCTGGGGGAGGCCTCATCCTGGCAGACCAGGCCTTGAGGTATCCCAGCATGCACTGGGGCTTCCAGTTTCCCACAATGCTTTGGAGCAACCCGCCACACCAGGCCTCACTAGGCCTCACACCATCCCAGCATGCAATGGGGCAATGAGTATCCCTGCATGCCATGGGATAGGCTTCAAGTCACCAGACCAGGCCTCACGCCATCCCAGCCTGCAATGGGGCACCGGGTATCCCAGCATGCTCTGGGGCAGGCCTCAACCCGCCAGACCAGGCCTCAACACGGCGGACCAGGCCTCAGTAGACCTCACGCCATCCCAGCATGCACCGGGGCACCGGGTATCCCAGCATGCTCTAGCCTAGGCCTCAACCCGCCAGACCAGGCCTCACTAGGCCTCACGCCATCCCAGCCTGCAATGGGGCACTGGGTATCCCAGCATGCCCTGGGGAAGGCCTCAATCCGGTAGACCAGGCTTCAGTAGGCCTTACGCCATTCCAGGATACAATGGGGCACTGGCTATCCCAGCATCCCCTGGGGCAGGCCTCAAGCCAGCAAACCACACCTGACCAGGCCTCGCGCCATCCCAGCATGCAATGGGGCACTGGGTATCCCAGCATGCATTGGGGCAGGCCTCAAACCGCCAGACCAGGCCTCGCGCCTTCCCATCATCCCCTGGGGGGTGGTCCAGTGACCTCCCAGCATGCACCAGGCCACCCTCTATCCCACAATGCACCGGGGGAGGGGAGAGGACCTCCATCAATCCCAGAAGCCTTTGAGGGTCTGCCCCTGCCCTGAGGCATGATGGGAGATCTGCCCCCC
>NW_015091248.1:62465-65218 GCF_001431845.1 Calidris pugnax
GGGGTCCCACATCCCTTTGGAGATTCCCGCCTCCATTCGGGGGGGGTCCCCCCTTAATTTGGGGGGGTCCCACCTCCATTTTGGCGTGTGTCCCCCCCCAAACCTCCATTTTGGGGGGATCCCGCCTCAGTTTGGGGATTCCCGCTTCAATTTGGGGGGGTCCCACCTCCCTTTGGAGATTCCCAGCTCCATTCGGGGGGGGTCCCACCTCAATTTGGGGGGGTCCCACCTCAATTTGGGGGGGTCCTCCCCTCATTTCCCCCCCTCCCACCTCCCCGTCCGCCATTTTAGGTGCCCACTCCCACATCCGCGGCCTAGGCCTGGACGACGCCCTGGAGCCCCGGCAGGTAATGGCGGCCGGAAAGGGGGGGGGGACACACCTTTAGGGGGTTCTCCTTTTAAATTTAAAGGGTGTAACCCCCCCAAATCTTAACATTCCCCCTCTTCTGACCCCCCCGCAGGTGTCCCAGGGGATGGTGGGCCAATTAGCAGCTCGTCGAGCCGCCGGTGTCATCTTAGAAATGATTAAAGAAGGCAAAATTGCTGGGCGGGCCGTCCTCATCGCCGGCCAACCCGGCACTGGCAAAACCGCCATCGCCATGGGTCTGGAAACGTGTCCCCCCCCCCTTTTGTCACCCCTTTAATGGCTTTGTCACCCCCTAATTGTCCCTAAATATTTGTGTGGCCCCCCCTTTTTTCAGGAATGGCCCAGGCTTTGGGGCCCGACACCCCCTTCACGGCCATCGCCGGCAGCGAGATCTTCTCCCTGGAGATGAGTCGCACCGAGGCCCTCACCCAGGCCTTCCGCCGCTCCATCGGCGTCCGCATCAAGTCAGAGCCCCTCCCTTATCGTTTTTTGGGGTGTCCCCCCCCTTTTTTTGGGGTGTCCCCCCCTCCTCTAGTAGGTTTTGGGGGCGTTTTATTAAAGGGGGGTGTTCTTTGCAGGGAGGAGACGGAGATCATCGAAGGGGAGGTGGTGGAGGTGCAGATCGATCGGCCGGCCACCGGCACCGTAAGGAAAAAGGGGGGGGACACCCCTAAAATTACCCTCCCCAGTACCCCAAAAATCCCCCCCAGCGCCTCCAAATCCCCCCAGCACCCCCAAATCTCTCCTGAGCATCTCAAAATCTCTCAGGACACCCCAAAAATCCCTCAGGAAGCCCCAAAATCCTTTCCAGCGCCCTCAAAAATCCATCAAATCCAGCAGATGGTGAGGGGGGCACCCTAAAAATCCACCCCCCCAGCACCCCAAAATCTCTTGGGACACCCCAAAATCTCTCCCAGCACCCAAAAGACTCCATCAAATTGTTCAAATGGTGGGAGGGCACCTCATCCCCTCATTTCCCCCCCTCCCACCTCCCCGTCCGCCATTTTAGGTGCCCACTCCCACATCCGCGGCCTAGGCCTGGACGACGCCCTGGAGCCCCGGCAGGTAATGGCGGCCGGAAAGGGGGGGGGGACACACCTTTAGGGGGTTCTCCTTTTAAATTTAAAGGGTGTAACCCCCCCAAATCTTAACATTCCCCCTCTTCTGACCCCCCCGCAGGTGTCCCAGGGGATGGTGGGCCAATTAGCAGCTCGTCGAGCCGCCGGTGTCATCTTAGAAATGATTAAAGAAGGCAAAATTGCTGGGCGGGCCGTCCTCATCGCCGGCCAACCCGGCACTGGCAAAACCGCCATCGCCATGGGTCTGGAAACGTGTCCCCCCCCCCTTTTGTCACCCCTTTAATGGCTTTGTCACCCCCTAATTGTCCCTAAATATTTGTGTGGCCCCCCCTTTTTTCAGGAATGGCCCAGGCTTTGGGGCCCGACACCCCCTTCACGGCCATCGCCGGCAGCGAGATCTTCTCCCTGGAGATGAGTCGCACCGAGGCCCTCACCCAGGCCTTCCGCCGCTCCATCGGCGTCCGCATCAAGTCAGAGCCCCTCCCTTATCGTTTTTTGGGGTGTCCCCCCCCTTTTTTTGGGGTGTCCCCCCCTCCTCTAGTAGGTTTTGGGGGCGTTTTATTAAAGGGGGGTGTTCTTTGCAGGGAGGAGACGGAGATCATCGAAGGGGAGGTGGTGGAGGTGCAGATCGATCGGCCGGCCACCGGCACCGTAAGGAAAAAGGGGGGGGACACCCCTAAAATTACCCTCCCCAGTACCCCAAAAATCCCCCCCAGCGCCTCCAAATCCCCCCAGCACCCCCAAATCTCTCCTGAGCATCTCAAAATCTCTCAGGACACCCCAAAAATCCCTCAGGAAGCCCCAAAATCCTTTCCAGCGCCCTCAAAAATCCATCAAATCCAGCAGATGGTGAGGGGGGCACCCTAAAAATCCACCCCCCCAGCACCCCAAAATCTCTTGGGACACCCCAAAATCTCTCCCAGCACCCAAAAGACTCCATCAAATTGTTCAAATGGTGGGAGGGCACCTCAAAAATCCCTTGGGACACCCCAAAAATCCATCAGGAAGCCCCAAAATCCTTTTTGGTGCCCCCAAAAATCCATCAAATCCAGTAGATGGTGAGGGGGGCACCCTAAAAATCCCCCCCCCCAGCACCCCAAAATCTCTTGGGACACCCCAAAATCTCTCCCAGCACCCAAAAGACTCCATCAAATTGTTCAAATGGTGGGAGGGCACCTCAAAAATCCCTTGGGACACCCCAAAAATCCATCAGGAAGCCCCAAAATCCTTTTTGGTGCCCCCAAAAATCCATCAAATCCAGTAGATGGTGAGGGGGGCACCCTAAAAATCCCCCCCCCCGCACCCCC
>NW_015091248.1:65904-68128 GCF_001431845.1 Calidris pugnax
TGGGGGGGACCCTAAAGGGGGGGATACCCCCAAATGGTGGGGGGGCACCCCAAAATAAGGCTGTTTCCCCCCCTCAGGGACGTGATCACCATCGACAAGGCCACAGGGAAGATCTCCAAACTGGGGCGCTCCTTCACCCGGGCACGGGACTACGACGCTATGGGGCCACAGGTGGGACTCTGGGGGGCACTTATGGGGCAGGGGGGGTACTTGTGGGTCAGGAGAAGGGTTTGGGGGTGCCCCCGAACCCCCTTTTATTAATTGTGTCCCCCCCTTTTCCAGACAAAATTCGTGCAGTGCCCCGACGGGGAGCTGCAGAAGCGGAAGGAGGTGGTTCACACCGTGTCCCTCCACGAGATCGACGTCATCAACAGCCGAACCCAGGGCTTCCTCGCCCTCTTCTCAGGTCTGCCCCACACCTGCCCCACACCTGCCCCACATCTGCCCCATAGCTGCCCCATAAGTGCACCTTTTTCCCCCCCCCCGACTGCCTCTGGGAGCCCCAAACTGCCCCTTATTCAGCTCAGGGAGCCCCAAACTGTTCCTTATCCAGCCCAGAAATTCATCGTGCTCTTGGGTAGATCTCCCTGCCCCACATCTGCCCCACATCTGCCCCATAGATGCCCCACATCTGCCCCACATCTGCCCCATAGCTGCCCCATAGCTGCCCCATAAGTGGCCTTTTTACCCACCCAATTGCTCCTGGAAGCCCCAAACTGCCCTTTATCCAGCCCAGAAATTCATCATGCTCTTGGGTAGATCTTCCTGCCCCACATCTGCCCCACATCTGCCCCACATCTGCCCCATAGATACCCTACAGCTGCCCCATAGCTGCCCCATAAGTGCACCTTTTTCCCCCCCCCCGACTGCCCCTGGGAGCCCCAAACTGTTCCTTATCCAGCCCAGAAGTTCATCGTGCTCTTGGGTAGATCTTCCTGCCCCACACCTGCCCCATACCTGCCCCACACCTGCCCCACACCTGCCCCATAGCTGCCCCATAAGTGGCCTTTTTACCCACCCAATTGCTCCTGGAAGCCCCAAACTGCCCCTTATCCAGCTCGGGGGTTCGTCATGCTCTTGGGTAGATCTCCCTGCCCCACAGCTGCCCCATAGGTGCCCCATAGGTGTCCTACACTTGTCCCACAGCTGCCCCATAGCTGCCTTACACCTGCCCCACACCTGCCCCACATCTGCCCCATAGCTGCCCCATAAGTGCACTTTTTTACCCACCCAATTGCTCCTGGAAGCCCCAAACTGCCCAGAAATTCATCATGCTCTTGGGTAGATCTTCCTGCCCCACGGCTGCCCCACAGCTGCCCCACAGCTGTCCCACCACTGCCCCACAGCTGCCCCATAGATACCCTACAGCTGCCCCATAGCTGCCCCATAAGTGCACTTTTTTACCCACCCAATTGCTCCTGAAAGCCCCAAACTGTTCCTTATCCAGCCCAGAAGTTCATCGTGCTCTTGGGTAGATCTCCCTGCCCCACGTCTGCCCCGTAGATGCCCCACAGCTGCCCCATAGCTGTCCCACCACTGCCCCATAGCTGCCCCATAGATGCCCTACAGCTGCCCCATAGCTGCCCCATAAGTGCACCTTTTTACCCCCCCCCGACTGCCCCTGGGAGCCCCAAACTGCCCCTTATTCAGCTCAGGGGTTTGTTGTGCTCTTGGGTAGATTTCTCTGCCCCACAGCTGCTCCATAGATGCCCCACAGCTGCCCCATAGCTGCCCTACAGCTGCCCCACAGCTGCCCCACAAGTGCACCTTTTTACCCCCCCCCGACTGCCCCTGGGAGCCCCAACCTGCCCCTTATTCAGCTCAGGGGTTTGTTGTGCTCTTGGGTAGATTTCCCTGCCCCACAGCTGCTCCATAGATGCCCCACAGCTGCCCCACAAGTGCACCTTTTTACCCCCCCCCGACTGCCCCTGGGAGCCCCAAACTGTTCCTTATCCAGCCCAGAAATTCATCGTGCTCTTGGGTAGATCTTCCTGCCCCACACCTGCCCCATAGATGACCCATAGCTGTCCCACCACTGCCCCACATCTGCCCCACAGCTGCCCCATATATACCCTATAGCTGCCCCATAAGTGCTCTTTTTACTGCCCCCCCGATTGCTCCTGGGGGCCCCAAACTGCCCCTTATCCAGCCCAGGATAGACCTCCCTGCCCCACAGCTGCCCCACAGCTGCCCCACAGCTACCCCATAGCCCCCTGAGCCCCCC
>NW_015091248.1:68277-69234 GCF_001431845.1 Calidris pugnax
CCAGAAATTCATCATGCCCTTGTCTACACCTTCCTGCCCCACATCTGCCCCACCACTGCCCCACAGCTGCCCCATAGATACCCTACAGCTGCCCCATAGCTGCCCCATAAGTGCACTTTTTTACCCACCCAATTGCTCCTGAAAGCCCCAAACTGTTCCTTATCCAGCCCAGAAGTTCATCGTGCTCTTGGGTAGATCTCCCTGCCCCACGTCTGCCCCGTAGATGCCCCACAGCTGCCCCATAGCTGTCCCACCACTGCCCCACAGCTGCCCCATAGATACCCTACAGCTGCCCCATAGCTGCCCCATAAGTGCACTTTTTTACCCACCCAATTGCTCCTGAAAGCCCCAAACTGTTCCTTATCCAGCCCAGAAGTTCATCGTGCTCTTGGGTAGATCTTCCTGCCCCACAGCTGCCCCACAGCTGCCTCATAGCTGCCCCATAGATGCCCTACAGCTGCCCCATAGCTGCCCCATAAGTGCACCTTTTTACCCCCCCCCCGACTGCCCCTGGGAGCCCCAAACTGTTCCTTATCCAGCCCAGAAGTTCATCGTGCTCTTGGGTAGATCTTCCTGCCCCACAGCTGCCCCACAGCTGCCTCATAGCTGCCCCATAGATACCCTACAGCTGCCCCATAGCTGCCCCATAGTTGCCCCACATCTGCCCCACAAGTGCACCTTTTTACCCACCCAATTGCTCCTGGAAGCCCCGAACTGCCCCTTATCCAGCCCAGAAATTCATCGTGCTCTTGGGTAGATCTTCCTGCCCCACACCTGCCCCATAGATGACCCATAGCTGTCCCACCACTGCCCCACATCTGCCCCACAGCTGCCCCATATATACCCTATAGCTGCCCCATAAGTGCTCTTTTTACTGCCCCCCCGATTGCTCCTGGGGGCCCCAAACTGCCCCTTATCCAGCCCAGGATAGACCTCCCTGCCCCACAGCTGCCCCAC
>NW_015091249.1:0-7122 GCF_001431845.1 Calidris pugnax
GAGGGGTGTTGGGACAGCTCACATGCCTGTGGTGCTGTGATGGGGGGTACCGGACCTTCAGGAGGCCAGAAAGATCAGGAGGGGGTTGCCCTCAAGAAGCTGTTTAGAAGTGTGGAGCTCCTTTTTGGAATGAACAAGTTGAGTGAGCTCTTGTGGTGAGGCTCAGAGGAGAGGCTGATGTGGGTGGCATTATCTTTGGAGATGAATAATGTGTTAAACTCCATTTGCAGACTGTAATTACCCTGGAAGGGGACCAGACAAACATGTAAACTGTCTTGGAGGTTTCTGGAGGGTCCTGGTCAAGGCACAGCTTGGGACACAGGTTCTTATATCACAGCTGCCAGATGGGTCAACGGTGTTATGTTGATGTTCATCTGCATCTGTTACTCTCAAAGAAGGAAGAGCTAGACAGGGGTGTGAAAACCAGTGTTGGCCTTGAATACTGTGACCAGGAAATTGTGGGGTCTCACCTCCCAAGGGGAAAGAGAAGAAGGCAGATGCCAGACCTCAAAGGAGCAGACTATGGCCAAGTCTTGGGACTTTGAGTGGGGGAGCCCATGTGAGCAGCACAGAGGGGCAGCAGAGCTCAGTACAGCTGGTGTGCAAGGGCAAAGTCTTTCAAGTACGAGAGTGTGGTCACACCAATACTCAGGACAACAAGCAGAGGTATCAGGAGAGAAGCTTTGGGAAACAGGAAACTCATGGGGAAGCCCCATAGAAAATAGGAACCATGCAAGATATGGATACAATGACCAGAAACAAAGGAGGAATTCAGAAATGCAGTTGGATTTATGAACACCAGAGCTCCCACAGACTAAGAACACTTGAGAGGGAGTTCAAGGGCCAAAGGATGAGCTGTTCCTACTCCAGAAACAGTTAGGAACCATGCAAGATATGGATACAATGACCAGAAACAAAGGAGGAATTCAGAAATGCAGTTGGATTTATGAACACCAGAGCTCCCACAGACTAAGAACACTTGAGAGGGAGTTCAAGGGCCAAAGGATGAGCTGTTCCTACTCCAGAAACAGTTAAAGAAGAAACAAAGAGACTGTGTGGCCACTGCTGAATTTGCTAAAAGCAGGTGTGGGTAGGACCCAAGTACCCATTGCCTTTTTCTTCACCAGCAAGGTCTCCCAGTTCCATGTGCCTAAGAGGTAGAACACCACATGAAATCCAGCAGTGCATGGTCAACCCTTACTAGGGCATTGGACCAGAGAGGATGAATCCCAGGATGTTGAGAGACCAGGCTGATGTCAGAGCAGGGCTGCTCTGGTCCATTTGGGAAGGCCACCATGACTGGAGAAATAAAAAAGCAAGCCTTGCATACATCTTCTAAAAAGACCCAAGGACTGAGCAGGGGAACTACAGGCTGCAGTGATAGAGGCCAGTGGCTGCGTGGCTGGGCAGAAGCTCGGTGGAAATGGCTCTGGAGATCCTTGAGTTTCATCAGAAAAAACATGAGCAATCAGCCAAGGTGGCCAAGAGTGTCTGGGGCTGCGTGAGCAGGAGCACAGCCAAAAGAAGTGACTGTCCTCCTCTGCTCACCACCTTTTACACCACACCCTGCCCAGTGACAGTGAGACAAGGGCAAACAGGAACCAGCTCACAGGAACGCCACGGACGTGATAATCCTTCTGTTATCCTTTAAGTCTTTCTGTGATTTCCTTAAGAATATCAGCATCTACATCAACAAAAAACTGCTAAATCAACAAAAGCATTCACCTGTCTAGATATAAATACCTGCAACGGAGCAACCTGCATCTGAGGTAGCCCCTCTGGGCAATGCCAGTGGCATCAGTATTTCAATAGACAGCATGATCCCAGTCCACAAGGATGAATCTGAAGTGTTTCGGATGAAGGTTGGTCTTGCAAAAGTCTCCCTTTGTGTCCCCAGGTGCCATGGACACTCCTCATTGGACACCCTCTCCAGAGAGTGGCAGAGGCTGGATGCCCTTCTCAGGACAGTCTCTGTGCCAGGAAGCCACAGGCACAGGGGATCTCACCTGGTTCTTACTGGCACTTCACTCGGCATCTGTTCATATATATTTAGTGTGAGAGGTGATTGAGGCCCCTTCCCTGGAGATATTCAAGGTGAGGCTTGATGGGGCCCTGGGCAACCTGGTCTAGTTGGGGGTGTCCCTGCTGACTGAGGGGAGGTCGGACTAGATGACCTTTGGAGGTCCCTTCTGGCCGGATGAAGGTTGGTCTTGCAAAAGTCTCCCTTTGTGTCCCCAGGTGCCATGGACACTCCTCATTGGACACCCTCTCCAGAGAGTGGCAGAGGCTGGACACCCTTCTCAGGACAGTCTCTGTGCCAGGAAGCCACAGGCATAGGGGATCTCACCTGGTTCTTACTGGCACTTCACTCGGCATCTGTTCATATATATTTAGTGATTTTCTGTGACTACTCTTTCTGCATAGATGATCATAAAAACGCAGCCATTTCCTGAGAGAGGGTAGAAAAGGCCCTGATATGGCCAGTGTTGCTCACCACGAGCTCTGGAGATGGCAAGGAAGATGCTAAAGCACATGGAAACTAAGGAGGTGATTGGTGACAGCCAACACGGCTTCACAAAGAGCAAGTCATGCCTAACAAATTTGGTGGCCTTCTGTGATGTTGCTACAGCTTTGGTAGATTAGGGGAGAGCAAGAGACATCTACCGGGACTTGTGCAAAGTGTTTGACGCTGTCCCGCATGACATCCTGGTCTCTAAACTGGAGAGACACGGCTCTGATGGATGGAACACTTGGTGGTTAAGGAATTGGCTGGATGGATCCAGCCGCACTCAGACTCCTCTCTGAGAAGGGGTTTAGAAATCAAGGCGTCCTTTCTGAACCTCGTGACTCAACAGGAGGGTCTCCCTGACAGTTTGTCTGACCCTGTCCTCTCTGCAGTAAATAACAGAGTGTACCTTGACATCAAATCTCAAAAAACACTATCACATTTACTACTGGTTTTATCACACTCACTACTGAGTTTGTTAAATCACTGTTTCACCTTAAGAAATATTTCACTACTTCACTCCGTCTGCAACAACGGTCACATGCAAATGCTTGTGGTCAATGGCAAAATGTCCAAGTGAAGACCAGTGACGAGTGGTGTTCCTCAGGGGTCGGTACTGGAACCAGTGCTATTTAATGTCTTTGTGGGAGACACAGACACTGGGATAGAGTGCACCCTCAGCAATTTTGCTGACAACACCAAGCTCGGTGGCACAGTCAAGAGGCTGGAGGGAAGGGATGCCATCCAGAGGGACCTGGACAGGCTGGAGAGGTGGGCCTCATGAAGTCCACCTAGACCAAGTGCAAGGTCCTGCACGTGGGACACGGCAATCCCAGGCACAAATACAAGTTGGGCAGAGAATGGATTGAGAGCAGCCCTGAGGAGAAGGACTTGGAGGTGTTGATGGACGAGAAGTTCAACATGAGCCGTCAACACATGCTGGCAGCCCAGAAAGCCAACCACATCGTGGGCTGCATCCCCAGCAGCATGGCCAGCGGGGAAAAGGGGGAGGGATTCTGCCCCTCTGCTCCACTCTGGCGAGACCCCATCTGGAGTATTGCAACCAGCTCTAGTGTCCTCAGCAGCGGATGGACATGGACCTGTTGGAACTGGTCCAGCGGAGGGCCACAAAGATGATCAGAGGGATGGAGCACCTCTCCTATGAGGACAGGCTGGGAGAGTTGGAGTTCAGGCTGGAGAAGAGAAGGCCCTGGGGAGACTTGAGCAACCTGGCCTGCGGGAGGTGTCCCTGCCCAATGCAGGGGGATGGAACTTGATGATTTTTAAGGATCTTTCCAAGCCAAAGCATTCTATGATTCTGTGATTCTATGATGCAGTCTGTGGCATCTGTGACACAACCACCCTGAATGGGAATTGCTTTCCTGTAGGTCCTGTGCAGTCCCTGCCTGTCCTGGCATCTCCTAGAGCTCTGAGGGCCTGGACTGGAACATTGAGTAGCTGCCCCGAATTCTGATAGGCAATGAGGGGCTGAACATGGGACCAATGCCATTGTAGTCACTGGAGATTGAGTAAATTCAGCCAATGGAAAAGAGAGAGACCTTGCTCTCCCTATGGTACATGACTGCTGTCCACTCATATGAACCCCTCTGTGAACTGCCATGAACATCAGGAGTAGGGAAAAGTTCCTTGTATTTTGGCATCAGCTGTCATATCACAGAAGCACCATGGTTGGAAGGGACCTCTGAGATCATCAAGTCCAACTTTAAAAAAAAACACAAACAAACCAAACCAAACCAAACCAACAACAACAAAAAAAAAAACCAAACAACAACAAAACCCCACAAAACACAACACCCCACCACATCACACCCACCCACAAACCAATAATCTCGGGCACTAGAGCGTGCCCTGAAGTGCCATGTCTACAAGTTTCTTAAATCCCTCCAGGGATGGGGACTCCACCACCTCCCTGGGCAGGCCCTTGCAGTGCCTGACCACCCTCTCAGGAAAGTAATTCTGCCTAATTCTAATCTAACCCTCCCCTGCCCCAACTCCAGACCATTTCCTCTGGTCCTGTCATTATTCCCTTGGGAGAAGAGGCCAACCCCCACCTCTCTACACCCTCCTTTCAGGGAGTTGTAGAGGGCAATGAGGTCTCCCCTCAGCCTCCTCTTCTCCAAACTAAACATGACCAGTTCCCTCAGCCTCTCCTCATAGGACTTGTTCTCCAGACCCCTCCCCAGCTTGGTGGCTCTCCTCTGGACACGCTCCAGCAGCTCAATGTCCTTCCTGTAGGGAGGGGACCAGAACTGAACAAAGGTCTCAAGGTGAGGCCTCACCAGTGCCCAGTACAGGGGTACCATCACTGCCCTACTCCTGCTGGCCACGCTATTCTTGATACGAGCCAGGATGCTGTTGGCCACCTTGGCCACCTGGGCACACTGCTGGCTCATGTTAAGCCTGCTGTCCACCAACACCCCCAGGTCCTTTTCTGCTGGGCAGCTTTCCAGCCACTCTTCCCCAAGCCTGTAACGGTGCCTGGTGTTGGTGGGACCAAAATGCAGGACCCGGCACTTGGCCTTATTGAGCCTCATCCCATTGGCCTTGGCCCATTGATCCAACCTGTCCAGGTCCCTCTGTAGAGCCTTCTGACCTTCAAATAGATCAACACTCCCACCTAGTTTGGTGTCACCTGCAAACTTACTGAGGGTGCACTCAACCCTCTTATCTAGATCATCAATAAAGATATTAAACGAGATTGGCCCCAAAACTGAGCCCTGAGGGACACCACTGGTGACTGGTGGCCAACAGGATTTCACCCCATTAATCACAACTCGCTGGGTACGGCCATCCAGCCAGTTTTTTACCCAGTGAAGGGTCCACTTGTCTATGCCAGGATTCGCCAGTTTCTCCAGGAGAACACTGTGGGGGATGGTGTCAAAGGCCTTACCAAAGTCCAGGTAGACAACGTCCACAGCCTTCCCCGCATCAAGAAGGTGGGTCACATGGTCATAGAAAGAGATCAGGTTGATTAAGCAGGACGTCCCTTTCATAAACCCATGCTGGCTGGCCCTGATCCCTTGGCTGTCCTGCACTTGCCAAGAGAGCTCACTCAAGATGATCCCCTCCATGATCTTTCCCAGTACTGAGGTCAGGCTGACAGGCCTAGAGTTTTCCGAATGCTCCTTCTGGCCCTTCTTGTGGATGGGCATCACATTGGCCACCCTCCAGTCATCGGGTACCTCTCCTGTTGACCAGGATTGTTGATAGATGATGGAGAGAGGCTTGGAGAGCTCTCCCACCAGCTCCCTGAGTACCCATTGGGTGAATCCCATCCGGCCCCATAGACTTATGCGTGTCCAGGTGCAGAAGCAAATCATTAACTACTTCCGCCTGCATTATGGGGGGGTTGTTCTGCTCTCCATCCTTATCTTCCAGCCCAGGAGGCTGAACACCCTGGGGGTGGCTGGTCCGACTATTGAAGACGGAGGCAAGAAGGCATGAAGTATCTCAGCCTTCTCCTCGTCCTTGGTCTCAGTGTTTCCCCTCGCATCCAGTAAGGGATGGAGATTCTCCCTGACTCTCCTTTTGTTGATGTATTTATAAAAACCTTTTTTGTTGTCCTTTATATTAATGGCCTTAATATTAATGTTGACCTGCTTAAGGGTAGGAAGTCTCTACAGAGGGATCTGCACAGGCTGGATCAATGGGCCGAGGCCAGTGGGATGAGGTTCAACAAGACCAAGTGCCGAGTCCTGCCCCTGAGTCACACCAACCCAAAGAATGCTCCAGGCTGGGGGAAGAGTGGCTGGAGCTGCCCGGCAGAAAGTGACCTGGGGGTTGTTGGTCCACAACCACCTGGGAAGGAGGCAGCAGTGTGCCCAGGTGGCCAAGAAGGCCCAAAGCACCCTGGCCTGCGTCAGGAACAGTGTGGCCAGCAGGACTAGCGAAGCGACCATCCCCCTGTGCTTGGCACTGGCGAGGCCCCACCTCGAATGCTGTGTCCACTTTTGGGCCCCTCATGATAAGAAAGACCTTGTGGTCCTGGAGCGTGTCCAAAGAAGATCAACAGAGCTGGTGAGGGGTCTAGAGAACAAGCCTTGTAAGGAGCAGCTGAGGGAACTGGGCTTGATAAGCCTGCAGAAAAGGAGGCTGAGGACCTGGTCACTCTTTGTAACTACTGAGTGGCCTGCCCTTTTTTCCAAAGGGCATAAACTCTCCCTTTTTCCCTGAGTTGTGACCGTGTCTCTTGGTTCAGCCAGGTTGTCTTTTTTCCCCGACGGCTCTCTGTACAGCACACAGGCAGGGCCTACTCCCACACTTTTAAGACTTCCTCCTGGAAAAAAGTCCCATCTTCCTGGGCCCCTTTGCCCTTCAGGGCTGCCTCCCAAGGGACTCTGTCAAGCAGGCTCTTGAAGAGACCAAAAATGCCCTCCAGAAGTCCATGATGGTAGGCCTGCTGGCTCCCCTCCTTGCTGCCCTGAGAATTGAGAACTCTATCAATTCATGGTCACTGTGCCCAAGATGGCCTCCAACCGTCACATCCCACACAAGTCCTTCTCTATTCACAGACAGCAGACCCAGCAGTGCTCCCTCCCTAGTTGGCTCCCTGAACTTGATGGGTTGTTTTTTGGTTTTGTTTTTTTTTTTTTTTT
>NW_015091249.1:7193-8390 GCF_001431845.1 Calidris pugnax
TAAGGAGTGATAGGAGAAGAGGAAATGGCTGCAAGTTGCACCAAGGGAGATGTAGATAAGATATTAGGAAAAATGTCCTCACTGAAAGGTTTGCCAAGCAGTGGAATAGGCTGCCCAGGGAAGTGGTGGACTCACCATCACTGGGGGTGTTTAAAAGACTTGAAGGTGTGGCACATCGGGATGTGGTTTAGTGGTGGGCTTGGCAGTGTGAGCTTTACAGTTGGACTCAATGATCTTCAAAGTCCTTTCACACCTAAATTCTTCTGTAAGTCAATGATTCTTTTGAGGCTCAGGACTTTGACTCATCCTCGCCCCTTCTTTGGGAGGCCAGGAGATGTAATAGAACTTTCCTGCCCTGGGCACTGCTCCCCCTCACATCCCACTGCCCCCTGGAAGAGCCCAGAGCCAGGAGTGAGGGGGCAGGATCTGCCTTGGCAGGGCCTGGGGGTGAGTCCTTGGACTTTCTGCTTCCTCAAACAAAGCCAGGGGTTCCTCAGCATTACAGCCACCTGCCCTCTGCCTTTGCCTACTGCAATCACAGCCTCCAGTTGTCTGCTCTAACGAGTCCCTGGGGAGCCTTTGGCAGGAACTGCTCTCATTGGGGCTAGTTAATGCTTCCAGGAAGTTTGAGTTGGGCTTCTGATTTCTTGAGCACTTTCTTCCATCTTCTCTCAGTATCTGAGCTTCATGGACTCAGCAGCAAATACCCCATGGGGCTTGTTAAAAGACAGAAAGCCTTCACAAGACTTTTTCATGCAGGTCTTCAAGGCTTGTACAACTAATGAGTGAGGTTTTGTGGTGTAGTTAAGGAGGAAGATTTCAAAGTGTACCTAATGAACATGATTTCTTGGTTTTAAAGGAGGTATTTTATTACTGTTCAGTTTAAAGAGGAGGTGATAGAAGCATTCTCCAAGGGATACTGAGGCTGAGTGTCTCCTCAGGAGGTGTGGAGAGGAAGGAAAAGCAGTGCCTTGATGTCCATCACTGTAGGGATGTATGGACATCTTTGCTCTTCACCTCCCCAACCCCACCAGGTCTGACCTTGCCCACCTGGGACTGACATCCCTGTTCCTTGCATCAGACTTCTCCACTCCAGTCTGGATGTTACAGCTCCATTGCACCATGTCTCTCCTGCTCTCCTCAGAGACCTGGCTGCTCAGAGACACACGGGCATTCTGCCTCTTCTTCAGAAAAGAA
>NW_015091250.1:0-6093 GCF_001431845.1 Calidris pugnax
CCCCAAGGGTGTCCCCAACTGTCCCCAAGGATGTCCCCGAGTGTCCCCAAGGGTGTCCTCAAGGGTGTCCCCAAGGGTCCTCATGAGTGTCCCCAAAGATGTCCCCAAGGGTTCTCATGGGTGTCCTCAAGGGTGCCCCCAAGGGTCCTTGTGGGTGTCCTCAAGGGTGCCCCCAAGGGTCCTTGTGGGTGTCCTCAAGGGTGCCCCCAAGGGTCCTTGTGGGTGTCCTCAAGGGTGCCCCCAAGGGTCCTTGTGGGTGTCCTCAAGGGTGCCCCCAAGGGTCCTTGTGGGTGTCCTCAAGGGTGCCCCCAAGGGTCCTTGTGGGTGTCCTCAAGGGTGCCCCCAAGGGTCCTTGTGGGTGTCCTCAAGGGTGCCCCCAAGGGTCCTTGTGGGTGTCCTCAAGGGTGCCCCCAAGGGTCCTTGTGGGTGTCCTCAAGGGTGCCCCCAAGGGTCCTTGTGGGTGTCCTCAAGGGTGCCCCCAAGGGTCCTTGTGGGTGTCCTCAAGGGTGCCCCCAAGGGTCCTTGTGGGTGTCCTCAAGGGTGCCCCCAAGGGTCCTTGTGGGTGTCCTCAAGGGTGCCCCCAAGGGTCCTTGTGGGTGTCCTCAAGGGTGCCCCCAAGGGTCCTTGTGGGTGTCCTCAAGGGTGCCCCCAAGGGTCCTTGTGGGTGTCCTCAAGGGTGTCCCCTCAGGGTGGCTGCAGGACGTTGGGTTGGTCACCCCTGACCTTCACCTTGGGTTCTGGTCCTGCACCCTGGGCCACGTGGAGCCACCGTGTCCCCAACTGTCCCCAAGGGTGTCCCCAAGGGTCCTCATGAGTGTCCCCAAAGATGTCCCCAAGGGTTCTCATGGGTGTCCTCAAGGGTGTCCCCTCAGGGTGGCTGCACGACGTTGGGTTGGTCAACCGTGACCTTCATCTTGTCTTCTGGTCCTGCACCCTGGGCCACGTGGAGCCTGGGTGTCCCCAAGAGTGTCCCCAAGGGTCCTCCTGGGTGTGCTCAAGACTCCTCATGAGTGTCCCCAAGAGTGTCCCCAGGGGTTCTCATGGGTGTCCCCAAGGGTGTCCCCTCATGGTGGCTGTACGAGGTTGGGTTAGGTCAACCATGACCTTCATCTTGTCTTCTGGTCCTGCACCCTGGCCCACGTGGAGCCTGGGTGTCCCCAAGAGTGTCTCCAAGGGTCCTCATGGGTGTCCCCAAGACTCCTCATTAATGTCCCCATGGGTGTCCCCAAGGGTTGTCATGGGTGTCCCCAAGGGCGTCACCTCAGGGTGCTTGCATGACACCGGGTTGGTTCACCATGACCAGCGCCCTGGTCCCCGTGGAGCCCGAGTGTCCCCAGGGATGTCCTCAAGGGTGTCCCCAACTGTCCTCAAGGGTGTCCCAAGGGTGTCCCCTCAAGGTGGCTACAAGAGGCCGGGTTGCTTCACCATGACCGGCGCCCTGGCCCCTGTGAAGCCTGAGTGTCCCCAAGGGTGTCCCCACCTGTCCCCAAGAGTGTCCCCAAGTGTCCTCATGGGTGTCCCCAGGGATGTCCCCAACTGTCCTCAAGCGTGTCCCCTCAAGTTGGCTGCACAAGGCCGGGTTGAGTCACCGTGACTGATGCTTTGTCCCCTGCTCCTGCACCCTTGCCCACGTGGAGCCCAGCTGTCCCCAGGGGTGTCCCCAGGGTTGTCCCCAACTGTCCCCGAGAGTGTCCCCAAGGGTGTCCCCTCAAGGTGGCTACAAGAGGCTGGGTTGGTTCACCATGACCGGCGCCCTGGCCCCCGTGGAGCCCAAGTGTCTTCACGGATGTCCCCAAGGGTGTCCTTGAGTGTCTTCATGGGTGTCTCCAAGGGTGTCCCCAAGGGTGTCCCCTCAAGGTGGCTACAAGAGGCTGGGTTGGTTCTCCATGACCGGCGCCCTGGCCCCCGTGGAGCCCAAGTGTCTTCACGGATGTCCCCAAGGGTGTCCTTGAGTGTCCTCATGGGTGTCTCCAAGGGTGTCCCCAACTGTCCCCAAGGGTGTCCCCTCAAGGTGGCTACAAGAGGCTGGGTTGGTTCTCCATGACCGGCGCCCTGGCCCCCGTGGAGCCCAAGTGTCTTCACGGATGTCCCCAAGGGTGTCCTTGAGTGTCCTCATGGGTGTCTCCAAGGGTGTCCCCAACTGTCCCCAAGGGTGTCCCCTCAAGGTGGCTACAAGAGGCTGGGTTGGTTCTCCATGACCGGCGCCCTGGCCCCCGTGGAGCCCAAGTGTCTTCACGGATGTCCCCAAGGGTGTCCTTGAGTGTCCTCATGGGTGTCTCCAAGGGTGTCCCCAAGGGTGTCCCCAAGGGTGTCCCCAAGGGTGTCCCCTCAAGGTGGCTACAAGAGGCCAGGTTGGTTCACCATGACCAGTGCTCTGGCTCCTGTGGAGCCTGAGTGTCCCCCAAGGGTGTCCCCAAGTGTCCTCATGGGTGTCTCCAAGGGTGTCCCCAACTGTCCCCAAGGGTGTCCCCTCAAGGTGGCTGCACAAGGCCAGGTTGCTTCACCATGACCGGCGCCCTGGCCCCTGTGGAGCCTGAGTGTCCCCAGGGATGTCCCCAACTGTCCCCAAGGATGTACCCAAGTGTCCTCATGGGTGTCTTTGAGGGTGTCCCCAAGGGTGTCCCCTCAAGGTGGCTGCACAAGGCCAGGTTGCTTCACCATGACCAGTGCCCTGGCCCTCGTGGAGCCTGAGTGTCCCCAGGGATGTCCCCAGCTGTCCCCAAGGCTGTCCCTGACTGTCCCCAAGAGTGTCCCCGACTGTCCCCAAGAGTGTCCCCAAGGGTGTCCCCAACTGTCCCCAGGGATGTCCCTGACTGTCCCCGAGTGTCCTCATGGGTGTCCCCAGGGTGTCTCCAACTGTCCCCAAGGGTGTCCCCTCAAGGTGGCTACAAGAGGCCGGGTTGGTTCACCATGACCCCCGTGGAGCCTGAGTGTCCCCAGGGATGTCCCCAGGGACGTCCCCAACTGTCCCAAAGGGTGTCCCCAACTGCCCCCAGGGATGTCCCCAAGTGTCCTCATGGGTGTCTTCAAGGGTGTCCCCAAGGGTGTCCCCTCAAGGTGGCTGCACAAGGCCAGGTTGCTTCACCATGACCAGTGCCCTGGCCCTCGTGGAGCCTGAGTGTCCCCAGGGATGTCCCCAGCTGTCCCCAAGGCTGTCCCTGACTGTCCCCAAGAGTGTCCCCGACTGTCCCCAAGAGTGTCCCCAAGGGTGTCCCCAACTGTCCCCAGGGATGTCCCTGACTGTCCCCGAGTGTCCTCATGGGTGTCCCCAGGGTGTCTCCAACTGTCCCCAAGGGTGTCCCCTCAAGGTGGCTACAAGAGGCCGGGTTGGTTCACCATGACCCCCGTGGAGCCTGAGTGTCCCCAGGGATGTCCCCAGGGACGTCCCCAACTGTCCCAAAGGGTGTCCCCAACTGCCCCCAGGGATGTCCCCAAGTGTCCTCATGGGTGTCTTCAAGGGTGTCCCCAAGGGTGTCCCCTCAAGGTGGCTACAAGAGGCCGGGTTGCTTCACCATGACCAGTGCCCTGGCCCCCGTGGAGCCCAAGTGTCTTCAGGGATGTCCCCAGGGATGTCCCCAGCTGTCCCCAAGGCTGTCCCTGACTGTCCCCAAGAGTGTCCCCGACTGTCCCCAAGAGTGTCCCCAACTGTCCCCCCCTCAGGCCTTCTCGCGGGCGGTGGCCGAGGCCTTTGTCCGGCTGCACGAGGCCGGGCTGATCCACCGCGACCGACGGCTCGTCTCCTGGTCCTGCGCCCTGCGCTCCGCCCTGGCCGACGTGGAGGTGGGCCTGTCCCCAAACTGTCCCCAAATTGTCCCCAAAACCGTCCCCGAGGCCCCTCTTCACCCCCCCTTCACTTCCCTCCGCAGGTGGAGCCCCGCGCCCTGCCAGGCCCCACAGCGCTGCGTGTCCCCGGTTGTCCCCAACCCGTCACCTTCGGCGTCCTGGTCACCTTCGCCTACCCCGTGGAGGGGGGGGACGGTGAGTGGGACCTCGTGGTGGCCCTTTGTCACCTCCTGTGTCCCCCTCCGTCCCCCGTGGGTGGCCCCGGGTCCCCCAACATGCTCTGACACGCGTGTGCTCTCCTGTGTCCCCCTGGTGTGTCACCCCGTGTCCCTGACGTGTCACTTCACGTCACTTGTGTGTCCCTGATGTGTCACCTTGTGTCACCCTGTGTCCTTGATGTGTCACCCTGTGTCCCTGACGTGTCATCTATGTCCTTGATATGTCACCCTGTGTCCTTGCTGTGTCCCTGACATGTCACCTGTGTCCTTGATGTGTCACCCTGTGTCCCTGACGTGTCATCTATGTCCTTGATATGTCACCCTGTGTCCTTGATGTGTCCTTGCTGTGTCACGTTTGTCTTTGATATGTCACCTTGTGTCCCTGCTGTGTCACCCATGTCCTTGATGTGTCACCCTGTGTCCCTATTGTGTCCCTGACGTGTCACCCGTGTCATTGATCTGTCACCCTGTGTCCCTGCTATGTCCCTGACGTGTCACCCATGTCCTTGATGTGTCACCCTGTGTCCCTGTTGTGTCCCTGATGTGTCCCCCGTCCTTGATATGTCACCTTGTGTCCCTGATGTGTGACGTGTGTCATTGATATGTCAACTCGTGTCCCTGACGTGTCACCTGTGTCCTTGATATGTCACCCTGTGTCCCTGACGTGTCACCCCATGTTCCTTGTGGGTCCCTGGCATGTCCCTCATGTGTCACCCCATGTCCCTCGTATGTGGGTCCCTAATGTGTCACCTTGTGTCCCCCGTGTCCCTGGTGTGTCACCCCATGTTCCTTGTGTGTCCCTGGCGTGTCCCTCGTATGTCACCCCATGTCCCTTACCTGTTCTCTGTGTCCCTGGCGTGTCACTCTGTGTCCTTGGTGTGTCAACCCATGTCACTTGTGTGTCCTTGGCATGTCACCCTGTGACTCTGGCATGTCCCTCGTGTCACCCCATGTCCCCTGTGTCCCTGGCATGTCACCCCATGTCCCTGGTGTGTCCCTCACGTGTTCCCCTTGTCCATACTGTGTCATCCCATGTCCCTCACGTGTCCTCTGTGTCCCTGACATGTCACCCCATGTCCCTAGCGTATCCCTCATGTGTCCTCTGTGTCCCTGACATGTCACCCCATGTCCCTGGTGTGTCCCTCACATGTTCCCCTTGTCCATACCATGTCACCTCATGTCCCTGGCGTGTCCCTGACATGTCACCCCATGTCCCTGGCATGTCCCTCACATGTCCTCTGTGTCCCTGACATGTCACCCCGTGTCCTTGGTGTGTCCCTGATATGTCCCCCCTGTTCCTGGCGTGTCCCTGACGTGTCCCATGTGTCACGCCGTGTCCTTGGCATGTCCCTGACGTGTCCAGCGTGTCCCTGACATGTCACCCCACGTCCCTGGTGTGTCCCGTGTGTCCCTGACGTGTCAGCTCGTGTCTCTCATGTGTTGTGTGTGTCCCTCACATGCCACCCCATGTCCTTGGTATGTCCCTCACGTGTCCCATGTGTCCCTGACGTGTCAGCTCGTGTCTCTCATGTGTTGTGTGTGTCCCTCACATGCCACCCCATGTCCTTGGTATGTCCCTCACGTGTCCCATGTGTCCCTGACGTGTCACCCCATGTCCCTGGTGTGTCCCTCACGTGTTTCCCTTCTCCATACCATGTCACCTCATATCCCTCACGTGTCCCGTGTCTCCCTGACGTGTCACCCCATGTCCCTCATGTGTCACGTGTGTCCCTCACATGCCACCCCATGTCCTTGGCGTGTCCCTCACGTGTCCTGTGTGTCCTTGACGTGTCACCCCGTGTCCTTGGCGTGTCCTTCACGTGTCCCCCGTGTCCCCCCAGGCCTGGAGCTGCCGGTGGCCACCACGCGCCCCGAGACGATGCTGGGGGACGTGGCCGTGGCCGTGCACCCCCAGGACCCCCGCTACACGGTGAGGGGCGGGGCCAAGGGGTGGGCGGGGCCTCGGGGCCCAAGGGGCGTGGCTTCTGGGAGGGGGCGTGGTTTGTGAGAAAGGGGGCGTGGCTTCTGGAGAATGGGCGGGGTTTGTAGGTGCGAGGGGCCTGGCTTTGGGGAGGGGCAGGGTTGCTTTGCA
>NW_015091250.1:7275-8054 GCF_001431845.1 Calidris pugnax
GGGTTCCCTGGGGGTGCGGAGGGTGACACTGGTGGCAGTGGGTGACAGTGGGAGGGGACGAGGGTGGCCGTGGGGGTGACAGAGGTGGCCTTGGGGACAAAAGGGGGTGACAGGGTGGCAGAAGGTGACGGTGGAAGGGGGTGAGGATGACCATGGGGTGACAGGGGTGGCCCTGGGGACAGCATGGGGTGGCAGGGTGGCAGTAGGTGACAGTGGCAGGGGGTGAGGGTGGCGATGAAGGTGACAGAGGTGGCCATGAAGGTGACAGGGTGGCAGTAGGTGACAGCGGGAAGGGGTGATGGTGGCCATGAGGGTGACAGAGGTGGCCCTGGGGACGGCAGGGGTTGACAAGGTGGCACAAGGTGACAGTGGAAGGGGGTGAGGATAACCATGGGGTGACAAGGGGTGGCCCTGGGGACAGGAGGTGGTGGCAGGGGGTGACAGGATGGCAGTAGGTGACAGTGGCAGGAGGTGAGGGTAGCCATGAGGGTGACAGGGGGTGGCCCTGGGGACAAGAGGGGGTGACAGGGTGGCAGTAGGTGACAATGGCAAGGGGTGAGGGTGGTCATTGGGGTGACAAGGGTTGGCCATGGGGACAGTAGGTGGTGGCAGGGGGTGACAGGGGTGGCCCTGGGGACAACAGGGGGTGACAGTAGGTGACAGTGGGAGAAGGTGAGGGTGGCCATGAGAGTGACAGAGGTGGCCTTGGGGACAACAGGGGGTGACAGGGTGACAGTAGATGACAGTGGCAGGGGGGGGGGGGGGCCATGAGGGGGACA
>NW_015091250.1:14399-14660 GCF_001431845.1 Calidris pugnax
CAGCAGGGGGTGACAGTAGGTGACAGTGGGAGAGGGTGAGGGTGGCCATGAGAGTGACAGAGGTGGCCTTGGGGACAACAGGGGGTGACAGGGTGACAGTAGATGACAGTGGCAGGGGGTGAGGGTGGCCATGAGGGTGACAGGGGTGGCCCTGGGGACAACAGGGGGTGACAGGGTGTCAGAAGGTGATGGTGGAAGGGGGTGAGGATGACCATGGGGTGACAGGGGTGGCCCTGGGGACAGGATGGGGTGACGGGGTGG
>NW_015091250.1:14690-15858 GCF_001431845.1 Calidris pugnax
GTAGGTGACAGTGGCAGGAGGTGAGGGTAGCCATGAGGGTGACAGGGGGTGGCCCTGGGGACAAGAGGGGGTGACAGGGTGGCAGTAGGTGACAATGGCAAGGGGTGAGGGTGGTCATTGGGGTGACAAGGGTTGGCCATGGGGACAGTAGGTGGTGGCAGGGGGTGACAGGGGTGGCCCTGGGGACAACAGGGGGTGACAGTAGGTGACAGTGGGAGAAGGTGAGGGTGGCCATGAGAGTGACAGAGGTGGCCTTGGGGACAACAGGGGGTGACAGGGTGACAGTAGATGACAGTGGCAGGGGGTGAGGGTGGCCATGAGGGTGACAGGGGTGGCCCTGGGGACAACAGGGGGTGACAGGGTGTCAGAAGGTGATGGTGGAAGGGGGTGAGGATGACCATGGGGTGACAGGGGTGGCCCTGGGGACAGGATGGGGTGACGGGGTGGCAGTAGGTGACAGTGGTGGGGGGTGATGGTGACAAGGGGTGGCCATAGGGACAGTAGGTGGTAGCAGGGGGTGACAGGGTGGCAGTAGGTGACAGTGGCAGGAGGTGAGGGTAGCGATGAAGGTGACAGAGGTGGCCATGAAGGTGACAGGGTGGCAGTAGGTGACAGCAGGAAGGGGTGATGGTGGCCATGGGGGTGACAGGGGTGGCCCTGGGGACAACAGGGGGTGACAAGGTGACAGTGGCGGGGGGTGAGAGTGGTCATGAGAGTGACAGAGGTGGCCTTGGGGACAATGGGGGGTGACAGGGTGGCAGTAGGTGACAGTGGCAGGAGGCGAGGGTGGCGATGAAGGTGACAGAGATGGCCATGAAGGTGACAGGGTGGCAGTAGGTGACAGTGGCAGGGGGTGAGGGTGACAAGGGATGTCTATGGGGGTGGTGGGTGATGGCAGTAGGTGACAGGGTGGCAGTAGGTGACAGCGGGAAGGGGTGATGGTGGCAGGGGGGTGGCAGTGGCGGTGACAGCGTGTCCCCGTCCCCCCCAGGGGCAGTGAAGGTGACACCAGGACACAGCCCCCCTGACCTGGCGCTGGCCCGTGCCCGGGGGCTGCCCCTGCTCTCCGTCATCGGGGACGATGGCACCATGTGTCCCCCGGGGGGGGGGGGGCTCCAGGTACCGTGTCCCTGTGTCCCCTCCATGTCCCTGGGCCCCCCCCGGTCCC
>NW_015091250.1:17514-17717 GCF_001431845.1 Calidris pugnax
GGGGGGGGGTGAGGGGGGTCATGAGAGTGACAGAGGTGGCCTTGGGGACAATGGGGGGTGACAGGGTGGCAGTAGGTGACAGTGGCAGGAGGCGAGGGTGGCGATGAAGGTGACAGAGATGGCCATGAAGGTGACAGGGTGGCAGTAGGTGACAGTGGCAGGGGGGGAGGGTGACAAGGGATGTCTATGGGGGTGGGGGGTGA
>NW_015091250.1:25748-28656 GCF_001431845.1 Calidris pugnax
CCCCCCCCTGACACCCCCGTGTCCCCCCCCAGACCCCCGATTTGCAGCGGTTCTACCCCACGGCGGTGCTGGGGACGGGCAGTGACCTCCTCTTCTTCTGGGTGGCCCGGATGGTCATGCTGGGCCAGCAGCTCACGGGGACATTGCCCTTCTCCCAGGTGACACCCCCGTGTCCCCCGATGTCCCCAATGTCCCCCCCCCACCTCCACAAGTCCCCCCCTTGTCCCCTTGGGGTCCCTTCTGTCCCCAACATCCCTCAGGCTCTTCCTCCTTTGGGGTCGTTCTTGGGGTTTCTGCTGGTTTCTTGGGGCCTCTCGGTGTCCCTGGATGTCCCCTTGGTGTCCCTGGATGTCCCCTTGGTGTCCCCAGTGTCCCATGGGTGTCCCCTTGGTGTCCCCAGTGTCCCATGGGTGTCCCCTGGGTGTCCCTGATGTCCACAAGTGTGTCCCCTGGGTGTCCCCAGTGTCCCTAAGGGTGACCCTTGGGTGTCCCTGGGTGTCCCCAAATCTGTCCCTGGTGTCCTGTGGGTGTCTCCTGGGTGTCCCCAAGAGTGTCCCCTCAGTGTCCCCTTTGGTGTCCCCATGCGTGTCCCCTTGGTGTCCCCGTGGGTGTCCCCAGTGTCCCCATTGTTCCTGTGGGTGTCCCTAAGGGTGTCCCTAAGGGTGTCCCCCTGGGTGTCCCCAAGGGTGTCCCCTTGATGTCCTCAGTGTCCCCGTGGGGGTCCCTGGTGTCCCCTTGGTGTCCCCAATGTCCCTCTGTGTGTCCACAGTGTCCCTGTGGGTGTCCCCTTGGTGTCCCCCGTGTCCCCAGTGTCCCTGTGGGTGTCCCCAAGTGTGTCCCCTTGATGTCCCCAGTGTCCCCAAGGGTCCCTTCTTCCCTCTCTCTGGGGTCTCATGTCCCTTCTTGAGGTTCCTGGTGTCCCCTGTCCCCTCCCCAAGGTCCCCTGTCCCCCTTTGGGGCTCCTCGGTGTCCCGAAGGGTCCCTTGATCCCTCTCTCCTGAGAGTCATGGGCCTCCTTGGGGGTCCCCGTCCCCTTCGGTGTCCCCAAGGTGTCCCCATGTGTTTCCCAGTGTCCCCAGTGTCCCCCTTGGTGTCCCCATGGGTGTCCCTGGTGTCCCCATAGGTGTTCCAGTGTCCCTGTGGGTATCCATAGTGTCCCCAAGTGTGTCCCCTTGATGTCCCCAAGAGTGTCCCCAGTGTCACTGTGTCCCCAAAGGTGTCCCCATTGTCCCCAAGGCTCCCTTCTTCCCTTTCTTCAGGCCGTTACGGCTCTTCTTGGGGGTTCCTCGATGTCCCCAAGTGTCCCCTCCTTCCTGAGGCTCCCAGGTGGCCCCTGTCCCCTCCCAAGGTCCCCTGTCCCCCTTTGGGGCTCCTTGGTGTCCCCAAAGGTCCCTTGATCCCTCTCTCCTGAGAGTCATGGGCCTCCTTGAGGGTCCCCGTCCCCTTCAGTGTCCCCATGGGTGTCCCAGTGTCCCCCTGGGTGTCCCCTTGGTGTCCCTGGTGTCCCCGTAGGTGTTCCAGTGTCCCTGTGGGTATCCATAGTGTCGCCAAGGGTGTCCCCAAGTGTGTCCCCTTGATGTCCCCAAGAGTGTCCCCATTGTCCCCAAGGCTCCCTTCTTCCCTTTCTCCAGGCCGTTACGGGTCTTCTTGAGGGTTCCTCAGTGTCCCCAAGTGTCCCCTCCTTCCTGAGGCTCCCAGGTGGCCCCTGTCCCCTCCCAAGGTCCCCTGTCCCCCTTTGGGGCTCCTCGGTGTCCCCAAGGGTCCCTTGATCCCTCTCTCCTGAGAGTCATGGGCCTCCTTGGAGGTCCCCATCCCCCTGGGTGTCCCCAAGGTGTCCCCAAGAGTGTCCCCAGTGTCACTGTGTCCCCAAAGGTGTCCCCATTGTCCCCAAGGCTCCCTTCTTCCCTTTCTTCAGGCCGTTACGGCTCTTCTTGGGGGTTCCTCGATGTCCCCAAGTGTCCCCTCCTTCCTGAGGCTCCCAGGTGGCCCCTGTCCCCTCCCAAGGTCCCCTGTCCCCCTTTGGGGCTCCTTGGTGTCCCCAAAGGTCCCTTGATCCCTCTCTCCTGAGAGTCATGGGCCTCCTTGAGGGTCCCCGTCCCCTTCAGTGTCCCCATGGGTGTCCCAGTGTCCCCCTGGGTGTCCCCTTGGTGTCCCTGGTGTCCCCGTAGGTGTTCCAGTGTCCCTGTGGGTATCCATAGTGTCGCCAAGGGTGTCCCCAAGTGTGTCCCCTTGATGTCCCCAAGAGTGTCCCCATTGTCCCCAAGGCTCCCTTCTTCCCTTTCTCCAGGCCGTTACGGGTCTTCTTGAGGGTTCCTCAGTGTCCCCAAGTGTCCCCTCCTTCCTGAGGCTCCCAGGTGGCCCCTGTCCCCTCCCAAGGTCCCCTGTCCCCCTTTGGGGCTCCTCGGTGTCCCCAAGGGTCCCTTGATCCCTCTCTCCTGAGAGTCATGGGCCTCCTTGGAGGTCCCCATCCCCCTGGGTGTCCCCAAGGTGTCCCCAAGAGTGTCCCCAGTGTCCCCGTGGGTGTTCCCAATGTCCCCAGTGTCCCCCTGGGTGTCCCCGTGGGTGTCCTCGGTGTCCCCATGGATGTTCCAGTGTCCCTGTGGGTATCCATAGTGTCCCCAAGGGTGTCCCCAAGTGTGTCCCCTTGATGTCCCCAAGAGTGTCCCCAGTGTCTCTGTGGGTGTCCCCTGGGTGTCCCCAAAGGTGTCCCTGGTGTCACTGTGTCCCCCCATGGGTGTCCCCATTGTCCCCAAGGCTCCCTTCTTCCCTTTCTCCAGGCCGTTACGGGTCTTCTTGGGGGTTCCTCGGTGTCCCCAAGGGTCCCCTCCTTCCTGAAGCTCCCAGGTGGCCCCTGTCCCCTCCCCAAGGTCCCCTGTCCCCCTCTCGGGTGTCCCATGTCCCCCCCCCG
>NW_015091250.1:29895-32785 GCF_001431845.1 Calidris pugnax
CCCGACCTGGTTGTGTGTGTCCCCCCCCCTCTGCCCCGTAGGTGATGACATCCGCCTGGAGGTGGGCACGGTCTTGAGCTACCGCCATTTCTGCAACAAGGTCTGGAACGCCCTCAAGTTCGTCCTCAATGCTCTGGGGCCTGGCTTCGTCCCACAACCCCCCGAGGAGGTACCAGGGTAGTCGGGGGACGTCAGGATGGGGGTCCACCACCCCAGGAACCCACCCATTGCCCTTCCTCTTCCTCGGCAGACGGTGCCGCGGTCCCCCATGGACCGGTGGGTGCTGAGCCGGCTGGTGCAGGCGGTGGGCGAGTACGAGCGGAGGATGGAGGCCATGGAGGTCCACGGCGCCATGGCTGCCGTCCACCACTTCTGGCTGCGGAACTTCTGCGACGTCTACCTGGTGGGTGGCCCTGTCTGTCCCCCATGGCCCTGTCTGTCCCACCCAGCCCTTGGCATCTCCCCCAGGTGTTAAACCCAGTGTTGTCCCGTTGAGCATGTCCTTCTGTCTGTCTCACCTCTCCCTGAAGGTTGAACCCAGCCCATGGTTGATGGTGTCCATCTGTCCATCCACCTCCATCCATCATGTTCTTGAGTGTGTCTATCCTTCTGTCCCACCCAACCTATTGTAGTTCCTTGAACATTGAACCCAACCCATGGTTGATGGTGTCCATCTGTCCATCCAACCCCATCCATCAGGTCTCCTCAAGTCTTGACCTTTGTCCACTTTCTTGAGTGTGTCCCACCCTTCCCTGAACGTTGAACCCAACCCATCTTGACCTGGTTGATGATAGCCATCAAGAGTGTTGACCTTGGTCTGCTGTCTTGTGCATCCATCTGTCTGTCCTACCCTGCCTGTTGTAGCTCCTTGACCATTAAACCCAACCTGTGGTTGATGGTGTCCATCTGTCCTTCCACCTCCATCCATCACATTCTTGAGTGTGTCCATCCTTTTGTCCCACCCAACCTGCTGTAGCTTCCTGAATATGGAACCCAACCTATGGTTGATGGTGTCCATCTGTCCTTCCACCTCCATCCATCACATCCTTGCATGTGTCCGTCCTTCTGTCCTACCCAACCTGCTGTAGCTCCTTGACCGTTAAACCCAGCCCACCTTGATGTGGTTGATAGCGTCCATCCACCCCATCCATCATGTTCTTGAGTGTGTCCATCTGTCTGTCCCACTCAACTTGTTGTAGTCTCTTTACGGGGTTGTGTGGGGGGACAGCAGTGGGGCCCAGGGTGGAGAGGGGGGAACTACATGTCCCAGCAGGCACTGGGGTAGCCAAGATGGCCGACATAGCAGTGGGGGACTACATGTCCCAGCATGCCTTGGGGAGCCAAGATGGCTGATTGGGCTGTGGGGGACTACAAATCCCAGAATGCCATGAGGCACCCAAGATGGCCGTTGGGTTGGGAGATTAAAAGTCCCAGCATGCCCTGGGGGCAACCAAAGATGGCTGCCAAGGTGGTGCAGGGACTACATATCCCAGCATGCCTGAGGGCAGCCAAGATGGCTGCCAGTGCTACCAGGGAACTACAAGTCCCAGCATGCCCCGGGGCAAGCAGAGCTAAGATGGCGGCTGTAGGGGACTGCATGTCCCAGCATGCCCCGGGCTGCCCCCTCACCCCAAGATGTCGGCTCCCACTGTGGGTGGCCATATTGTCCCTCTCACTTCAATCCCAGCATGCCCCGGGGGTCGGCCATGTTGGTGGGGAGAGGCTGTTGGGGGCGGCCATGTTTGGGAGGCGGGGCTATCCCAGCATGCTTTGCGCAGTGGCGGTGCAGTGCCCGGCGGAGGCACGGGATTGGCTGAGGGAGCTAGGCCCCGCCCTCCGGGCCTTGGCACAGGCGGGGCCTCTGGAGCTCCTCCCCCCGGGGGCGGGGCCAGGCCCGGGGTGGGCGGGGGCTCCTGCTGGGCCATCCTTCCATCCCACCCAACCTGTAGAGGCTCCCTGAACATTGAACCCAACCTATGGTTGATGGTGTCCATCTGTCCATCCGCCTCCATCCATCAGGTCTCCTGAAGCGTTGACCTTAGTCCTCTCTCTGGAGTGTGTCCATCTGTCTGTCCCACCCAACCTACTGTAGCTCCTTGACCATAAAACCCAACCTATGGTTGATGGTGTCCATCTGTCCATCCAACCTCCATCCATCACATCCTTCTATGTGTCCATCCTTCTGTCCAACCCAACCTGTTGTAGCCTCTTGGCCACGGTTGATGGTGTCTGTCTGTCCGTCCACCTCCATCCATCATGTTCTTGAGTCTGTCCCTCCCACCCAACCTGTTGATGTTGAGCCCAACCCTCACCCTGGTCGCCCCCATCCCTCTGTTGTCCCCCTTCTCTGTCATCCTTTGTCCTCCTCCAACGCCCCCCACCCCTTGGTGACCTCCATCTGTCCGTCCATCCCCAACCTCCTCCTCCTCTCCCTGATGGCAGGAGACCACCAAGGGGGCTCTGCGGGACCCGCCGCCCGACGTGGCCCTCACCCTCCGCACCCTGTTGACCTGCGCTGACCTGGGCCTGCGCCTCCTGGCCCCCTTCGCCCCCTTCCTGGCCGAGGAGCTGTGGCAGCGCCTGCCCCGCGCCGCCCCCTCGCCCCCCGCCATCGCCATCGCCCCCTTCCCCGACGCCACCCGCCTGGTGAGTGCCGCCATCTTTGGGGGGGCTGGGGTCCACAAGGAGGGGGTGGCACCCCCCTGACACCCCCTTTTTGTGGCTCTTTCACCCCCACAGGCCCACTGGCGCTGCCCCCAGGTGGAGGCCGAGGTGGCGGCCATGCTGGAGGTGGTGAGGGCGGCACGGGGGCTGAAGGACACCTTCCGTCTGGGCGGTGCTCGGCCCCCTGGTGAGTAGGGGGGGGACAAGATGGCCGCTGGGGGGGGGT
>NW_015091250.1:36442-38336 GCF_001431845.1 Calidris pugnax
ATGTCCCCTCCATGTCCCCCCACCCCTCCCGGGGTCCCCCCCTTTCCCCCAGGACACCCCGTGTCCCGCTGCCACCCCCGGTGACGTCCCCGTCCCCTCTGTGTGTGTCCCCCCCCCAGGTCCCTGCCCATGGCCGAGGGGTGCTCCCCCGCCGTCCCCCCTCGTCCCCTCCCCGGGGAGGTGACGGCCACCCCCGGGGATGTCACCGCGGACCCCCAACCGTCGTGGGGACAACCCGGAGGGGTCCCCGAGGGGGAGGGTGACAGCGGCGTCCCCGGGGACACTGTCACCGTCACCCCCTGGGCCAGCGGCATCACCATCACCGTCACGGCCGCCCCCGCCGAGGAGGACACCGGGGACTCGGGGGACGAGGACGTTGGGGACATCTCGGTCACGAGCGACACGGGGCACGGGGACAACGACAAGGACGCTGAGAAGAGGGATGTGGCCACCCCAAAGGAGCTTGGGGACAAGGACGTGGCACCCTCTGGGGACAGGGATGTCGGGGACAAGGATGTCACAGCTCTGAGGGACATCGGGGACAGGGACGATGTCACCCCAAAGGACGTTGGGGACCAGGATGGGCCAGCCCTGATGGACAAGGACACTGGGGACAAGGACGTTGGGGACAGAGATGTCACCTCTCTAAGGGACATTGGGGACAGGGATGTCCCAGCTCCTGGGGACAAGGACGTTGGGGACAGAGATGTCACCACCCTGAGGGACACTGGGGACAGGGATGTCCCAGCTCTTGAGGACAGAGATGTCACCTCTCTGAGGGACATTAGGGACAAGGATGCCACCACCTTAAGGGACATTGGGGACAGGGATGTTCTACCTCCTGGGGACAAAGCCCTTGGGGACGTGGATGTCCCAGCTCTTGGGGACAGGGACTATGGGGACAGAGATGTCATCGCTCTAAGAGAAATTGGGGACAGGGACGTCCCAGCTCCTGGGGACAAAGCCACTGGGGGCAGGGATGCCACCACCCTGAGGGCCTTTTGGGACAAAGATGTCCCAGCTCTTGGAGACAAGGACGTTGGGGACAGAGATGTCATCACTCTAAGGGACATTGGGGACAGGGATGTCCCAGCTCCTGGGCACAGGGATGTCACCACCCTGAGGAGCTTTTGGGACAAGGATGTCCCAGCCCATCCAGTCAAGGACATTGGGGACAGGAATGTCCCAGCTCTTGGGGACAAAGCCACTGGGGACAGGGATGTCACCACCTTGAGGGACATTTGGGACAAGGATGTCCCAGCTCTTGGAGACAAGGACGTTGGGGACAGGGATGTCACCACCTTGAGGGACACTGGGGACAGGGATGTCCCAGCTCCTGGAGACAAAGCCATTGGGGACAGGGATGTCACCACCTTGAGGGACATTTGGGACAAGGATGTCCCAGCTCTTGGAGACAAGGACGTTGGGGACAGGGATGTCACCACTCTAAGGGACATTGGGGACAGGGATGTCCCAGCTCTTGCGGACAACGCCCTTGGGGACAGAGATGCCACCACCCTGAGGGACATTGGGGACAGAGATGTCCCAGCTCCTGGGGACAAGGCCATTGGGGACAGGGATGTCACCACCTTGAGGGACATTTGGGACAAGGATGTCCCAGCTCTTGGAGACAAGGACGTTGGGGACAGAGATGTCATCATTCTAAGGGACACTGGGGACAGGGATGTCCCAGCTCCAAGGGACACCAGGGATGAGACTGTCACAGCCCCAAGGGACCCTGGGGACAAGGACATCGGGGACATGAAGGTCTCAGTCCTAAGGGACATCGGGGACGTGAAGGTCTCAGTCCTAAGGGACATTTGGGAGAAGGGTTTTGGGGACACGCAGTTCTCAGCTCTAAGAGACGTTGGGGACACCAGGGACAGGGATGTCC
>NW_015091250.1:56714-61888 GCF_001431845.1 Calidris pugnax
CAGGGATGTCCCAGCTCCTGGAGACAAAGCCATTGGGGACAGGGATGTCACCACCTTGAGGGACATTTGGGACAAGGATGTCCCAGCTCTTGGAGACAAGGACGTTGGGGGCAGGGATGTCACCACCTTGAGGGACACTGGGGACAGGGATGTCCCAGCTCCTGGAGACAAAGCCATTGGGGACAGGGATGTCACCACCTTGAGGGACACTGGGGACAGGGATGTCCCAGCTCCTGGAGACAAAGCCATTGGGGACAGGGATGTCACCACCTTGAGGGACACTGGGGACAGGGATGTCCCAGCTCCTGGAGACAAAGCCATTGGGGACAGGGATGTCACCACCTTGAGGGACATTTGGGACAAGGATGTCCCAGCTCCTGGGGACAAGGACGTTGGGGACAGAGATGTCACCTCTCTAAGGGACATTGGGGACAGGGATGTCCCAGCTCCTGGGGACAAGGACGTTGGGGACAGAGATGTCACCACCCTGAGGGACACTGGGGACAGGGATGTCCCAGCTCTTGAGGACAGAGATGTCACCTCTCTGAGGGACATTAGGGACAAGGATGCCACCACCTTAAGGGACATTGGGGACAGGGATGTTCTACCTCCTGGGGACAAAGCCCTTGGGGACGTGGATGTCCCAGCTCTTGGGGACAGGGACTATGGGGACAGAGATGTCATCGCTCTAAGAGAAATTGGGGACAGGGACGTCCCAGCTCCTGGGGACAAAGCCACTGGGGGCAGGGATGCCACCACCCTGAGGGCCTTTTGGGACAAAGATGTCCCAGCTCTTGGAGACAAGGACGTTGGGGACAGAGATGTCATCACTCTAAGGGACATTGGGGACAGGGATGTCCCAGCTCCTGGGCACAGGGATGTCACCACCCTGAGGAGCTTTTGGGACAAGGATGTCCCAGCCCATCCAGTCAAGGACATTGGGGACAGGAATGTCCCAGCTCTTGGGGACAAAGCCACTGGGGACAGGGATGTCACCACCTTGAGGGACATTTGGGACAAGGATGTCCCAGCTCTTGGAGACAAGGACGTTGGGGACAGGGATGTCACCACCTTGAGGGACACTGGGGACAGGGATGTCCCAGCTCCTGGAGACAAAGCCATTGGGGACAGGGATGTCACCACCTTGAGGGACATTTGGGACAAGGATGTCCCAGCTCTTGGAGACAAGGACGTTGGGGACAGGGATGTCACCACCTTGAGGGACACTGGGGACAGAGATGTCCCAGCTCCTGGGGACAAGGCCATTGGGGACAGGGATGTCACCACCTTGAGGGACATTTGGGACAAGGATGTCCCAGCTCTTGGAGACAAGGACGTTGGGGACAGAGATGTCATCATTCTAAGGGACACTGGGGACAGGGATGTCCCAGCTCCTGGGGACAAAGCCACTGCGGGCAGGGATGTCACCACCCTGAGGGCCTTTTGGGACAAGGATGTCCCAGCCCATCCAGTCAAGGACATTGGGGACAGGGATGTCCCAGCTCTTGGGGACAAAGCCATTGGGGACAGAGATGCCACCACCCTGAGGGACACTGGGGTCAGGGATGTCCCAGCTCCTGGAGATAAAGTCATTGGGGACAGGGATGTCACCACCTTGAGGGACATTTGGGACAAGGATGTCCCAGCTCTTGGAGACAAGGACGTTGGGGACAGAGATGTCATCACTCTAAGGGACATTGGGGACAGAGATGTCCCAGCTCCTGGGGACAAAGCCACTGCGGGCAGGGATGTCACCACCCTGAGGGCCTTTTGGGACAAGGATGTCCCAGCCCATCCAGTCAAGGACATTGGGGACAGGGATGTCCCAGCTCTTGGGGACAAAGCAACTGGGGACAGAGATGCCACCACCCAGAGGGACATTGGGGACAGAGATGTCCCAGCTCCTGGGGACAAGGCCATTGGGGACAGGGATGTCACCACCTTGAGGGACATTTGGGACAAGGATGTCCCAGCTCTTGGAGACAAGGACGTTGGGGACAGAGATGTCATCATTCTAAGGGACACTGGGGACAGGGATGTCCCAGCTCCTGGGCACAGGGATGTCACCACCCTGAGGAGCTTTTGGGACAAGGATGTCCCAGCCCATCCAGTCAAGGACATTGGGGACAGGGATGTCCCAGCTCTTGGGGACAAAGCCATTGGGGACAGAGATGCCACCACCCTGAGGGACACTGGGGTCAGGGATGTCCCAGCTCCTGGAGACAAAGCCATTGGGGACAGGGATGTCACCACCTTGAGGGACATTTGGGACAAGGATGTCCCAGCTCTTGGAGACAAGGAAGTTGGGGACAGAGATGTCATCACTCTAAGGGACATTGGGGACAGGGATGTCACCACCCTGAGGGACATTGGGGACAGGGATGTCCCAGCTCCTGGGCACAGGGATGTCACCCCCCTGAGGAGCTTTTGGGACAAGGATGTCCCAGCCCATCCAGTCAAGGACATTGGGGACAGGGATGTCCCAGCAACTTGGGACCAGGATGTTGGGGACAGAGATGTCACCACCTTAAGGGACATTAAGGACAGGGATGTCACCACCCTGAGGGACAAGGAGACTGGGGACACGCAGGTCCTCATCCTCAGGGACACTGGGGACAGGGATGTCCCAGCTCCAAGGGACACCAGGGATGAGACTGTCACAGCCCCAAGGGACCCTGGGGACAAGGACATCGGGGACATGAAGGTCTCAGTCCTAAGGGACATCGGGGACGTGAAGGTCTCAGTCCTAAGGGACATTTGGGAGAAGGGTTTTGGGGACACGCAGTTCTCAGCTCTAAGAGACGTTGGGGACACCAGGGACAGGGATGTCACCATCCCAAGAGATGATGGGGACAAGGACCTTAGGGACAGGGATGTCCCAGCCCCTGGAGACACTGGGGACAAGGACATCGGGGATGTCCCAGCCCTGAGGGACGTTGGGGACACGGATGGCGCAGTCTTAAGGGACGCTGGGGACATCCCAGTTTCTGAGGACAAGGACGTGGGGGACAGGGATGTCCCAGTTCCTGGGGACAAGGATGTCACCACTCCAAAGGGTGTTGGGGACAGGGACGTCACGGTCCCAGGGGACACTGGGGACATGGCAGTGTCTGGGGATGAGGACAAGGACGTTGGGGACAGGGATGTCCCATCCCATCTGGTGGAGGACATTGGGGAGAAGGATGTCACAGTCCCAGGGGACATTGGGGACAGGGATGTCACAGTCCCAGGGGACATTGGGGACAGGGATGTCCCATCCCATCTGGTCAAGGACATTGGGGACAGGGATGTCCCAGCCCTAAGGGACATTGGGGACAGGGATGTCCCATCCCATCTGGTGGAGGACGTTGGGGACAGGGATGTCCCACCCCATCTGGTGGAGGACGTTGGGGACAGGGATGTCCCAGCCCCAAGGGACACCAGGGACAGGGATGTCCCATCCCATCTGGTCAAGGACGTTGGGGACAGGGATGTCCCAGCCCTGAGGGACATTGGGGACAGGGATGTCCCATCCCATCTGGTGGAGGACGTTGGGGACAGGGATGTCACTGTCCTAAGGGACACCAGGGACAGGGATGTCCCATCCCATCTGGTGGAGGACGTTGGGGACAGGGATGTCCCACCCCATCTGGTCAAGGACGTTGGGGACAGGGATGTCCCAGCCCTAAGGGACATTGGGGACATTGGAGGTAAGGACTTTGGGGACGAGGACCTTGAGGATGAGGACGTTTGGGACAAGGATGTCCCGGTCCCGGGGGACATTGGGGACAGGGATGTCCCATCCCATCTGATCGAGGACGTTGGGGACAGGGACGTCACAGCCCCGAGGGACGTTGGGGACAAGGAGGGAGATGTCACCCCCCTGGGGGACCTTGGGGACCTTGGGGACACCTGCGCCGCCGGTGGCATCACCATCATGGTGACGGCCCCCCCCGCAGAGGATGAGGACGCCTCCAGTGATGACATCAGCGCTGACGTCACTGCTGACCTCCCCGAGGAGAGCGCCCCTGGTGACGTCACGGAGGGCGGTGACATCACGGAGAGTGGTGACATCACAACCGCCCACCCTGATGATGTCACGGCAGGGGGTGACGTCCCCTCTGCCCTCCCTGGGGATGGCCCTGCTGGTGACGTCATCAGGGATGACATCATTTCCTCCCTCCCTGCTGATGTCATGGCTGAGGGTGATGTCACGGCTGAGGATGAGGTCACAGCTGAGGAGGATGATGTCACTTCCTCCATCCCTGGTGATGACATCATTGTTGACCTCATCGACAGAGATGACGTCACTTCCTTTCCCCCCGAGGAAGCCCTTGCTGGTGACGTCATCACCAAGACTGACATCACTTCCTCACTCCCCAGGGATGACCTCACTGGTGACATCATCACCGGAGCCATTTTTGCTGGTGAAATAAGCGCTGGGTGTGATGTCACTTCCTCCCGTCCTGGGGACGAGCCCCCTGATGACGTCATGCCCAGAAATGACCTCACTGCTGACATCATCACCCCTCCCTCTGGGGATGTCTGCGCTGATGATGTCATCGCCAGCCATGACTTCATTCCATCCCTTCCCGAGGATGACCTTGCCCTTGACGTCACCCCTGGAGGTGACCTCACTGATGACATCATCGCAGGGGAGGACATGGCTTTTTCCATACCTGGGGCTGTCCCTGCCGGTGACGTCATCGCCGTGGATGATGATGTCACTTCCTCCCTGCCGGGAGCCGTTCCTGGCCAAGAAATCAAAGCTGCTGCTGACCTCATGGGTGACATCATCGGTGATGTCACTGATGGGGACGCTGCTGCTTGGGATGACTTCGCTGATGGTGTCATGCCCGAGGATGATGTCACTTCCTTCCTCCCTGGCGGTATTGCTGAGCATGACATCATTCCTGAGGATGACGTCAGAGATGACGTCACCTGGGGAGCTGAGCTTGGTGACGGGGACGATGTCACCTCCTCCCTCCTCCCGGGAGCTCTTTCGGCCCGTGATGACGTCATGGGTGACATCAGCCCCGGGGAGGAGCAACCCCCCCGCGCCCTTAAAGAACCCGTCCGCCCGGGTGATGACCTCACCGATGACATCACCGCCGACGTGCCCAGAGAGGGGGTCACCAGCCGAGGCGACGCCCCAGGTGAGGGGGGGCGGGGCCAAACCGAGGGGTGGGGCCACA
>NW_015091250.1:68363-71896 GCF_001431845.1 Calidris pugnax
TGGGGACAGGGATGTCCCAGCTCCTGGGCACAGGGATGTCACCACCCTGAGGAGCTTTTGGGACAAGGATGTCCCAGCCCATCCAGTCAAGGACATTGGGGACAGGGATGTCCCAGCTCTTGGGGACAAAGCCCTTGGGGACAGAGATGCCACCACCCTGAGGGACACTGGGGTCAGGGATGTCCCAGCTCCTGGAGACAAAGCCATTGGGGACAGGGATGTCACCACCTTGAGGGACATTTGGGACAAGGATGTCCCAGCTCTTGGAGACAAGGACGTTGGGGACAGAGATGTCATCACTCTAAGGGACATTGGGGACAGGGATGTCCCATCCCATCTGGTGGAGGACGTTGGGGACAGGGATGTCCCAGCTCTTGGGGACAAAGCCCTTGGGGACAGAGATGCCACCACCCTGAGGGACATTGGGGACAGAGATGTCCCAGCTCCTGGGGACAAGGCCATTGGGGACAGGGATGTCACCACCTTGAGGGACATTTGGGACAAGGATGTCCCAGCTCTTGGAGACAAGGACGTTGGGGACAGAGATGTCATCATTCTAAGGGACACTGGGGACAGGGATGTCCCAGCTCCTGGGCACAGGGATGTCACCACCCTGAGGAGCTTTTGGGACAAGGATGTCCCAGCCCATCCAGTCAAGGACATTGGGGACAGGGATGTCCCAGCTCTTGGGGACAAAGCCATTGGGGACAGAGATGCCACCACCCTGAGGGACACTGGGGTCAGGGATGTCCCAGCTCCTGGAGACAAAGCCATTGGGGACAGGGATGTCACCACCTTGAGGGACATTTGGGACAAGGATGTCCCAGCTCTTGGAGACAAGGAAGTTGGGGACAGAGATGTCATCACTCTAAGGGACATTGGGGACAGGGATGTCACCACCCTGAGGGACATTGGGGACAGGGATGTCCCAGCTCCTGGGCACAGGGATGTCACCACCCTGAGGAGCTTTTGGGACAAGGATGTCCCAGCCCATCCAGTCAAGGACATTGGGGACAGGGATGTCCCAGCAACTTGGGACCAGGATGTTGGGGACAGAGATGTCACCACCTTAAGGGACATTAAGGACAGGGATGTCACCACCCTGAGGGACAAGGAGACTGGGGACACGCAGGTCCTCATCCTCAGGGACACTGGGGACAGGGATGTCCCAGCTCCAAGGGACACCAGGGATGAGACTGTCACAGCCCCAAGGGACCCTGGGGACAAGGACATCGGGGACATGAAGGTCTCAGTCCTAAGGGACATCGGGGACGTGAAGGTCTCAGTCCTAAGGGACATTTGGGAGAAGGGTTTTGGGGACACGCAGTTCTCAGCTCTAAGAGACGTTGGGGACACCAGGGACAGGGATGTCACCATCCCAAGAGATGATGGGGACAAGGACCTTGGGGACAGGGATGTCCCAGCCCCTGGAGACACTGGGGACAAGGACATCGGGGATGTCCCAGCCCTGAGGGACGTTGGGGACACGGATGGCGCAGTCTTAAGGGACGCTGGGGACATCCCAGTTTCTGAGGACAAGGACATGGGGGACAGGGATGTCCCAGTTCCTGGGGACAAGGATGTCACCACTCCAAAGGGTGTTGGGGACAGGGACGTCACGGTCCCAGGGGACACTGGGGACATGGCAGTGTCTGGGGATGAGGACAAGGACGTTGGGGACAGGGATGTCCCATCCCATCTGGTGGAGGACATTGGGGAGAAGGATGTCACAGTCCCAGGGGACATTGGGGACAGGGATGTCACAGTCCCAGGGGACATTGGGGACAGGGATGTCCCATCCCATCTGGTCAAGGACATTGGGGACAGGGATGTCCCAGCCCTAAGGGACATTGGGGACAGGGATGTCCCATCCCATCTGGTGGAGGACGTTGGGGACAGGGATGTCCCACCCCATCTGGTGGAGGACGTTGGGGACAGGGATGTCCCAGCCCCAAGGGACACCAGGGACAGGGATGTCCCATCCCATCTGGTCAAGGACGTTGGGGACAGGGATGTCCCAGCCCTAAGGGACATTGGGGACATTGGAGGTAAGGACTTTGGGGACGAGGACCTTGAGGATGAGGACGTTTGGGACAAGGATGTCCCGGTCCCGGGGGACATTGGGGACAGGGATGTCCCATCCCATCTGATCGAGGACGTTGGGGACAGGGACGTCACAGCCCCGAGGGACGTTGGGGACAAGGAGGGAGATGTCACCCCCCTGGGGGACATGGGGGACCTTGGGGACACCTGCGCCGCCGGTGGCATCACCATCATGGTGACGGCCCCCCCTGTGGAGGACGAGGACGCCTCCAGTGATGACATCAGCGCTGACGTCACTGCTGACCTCCCCGAGGAGAGCGCCCCTGGTGACGTCACGGAGGGCGGTGACATCACGGAGAGTGGTGACATCACAACCGCCCACCCTGATGATGTCACGGCAGGGGGTGACGTCCCCTCTGCCCTCCCTGGGGATGGCCCTGCTGGTGACGTCATCAGGGATGACATCATTTCCTCCCTCCCTGCTGATGTCATGGCTGAGGGTGATGTCACGGCTGAGGATGAGGTCACAGCTGAGGAGGATGATGTCACTTCCTCCATCCCTGGTGATGACATCATTGTTGACCTCATCGACAGAGATGACGTCACTTCCTTTCCCCCCGAGGAAGCCCTCGCTGGTGACATCATCAACAAGACTGAGGTCACTTCCTCCCTCCCCGGGGATGACCTCACCAGTGACATCATCGCCAGAGCCATTTTTGCTGGTGAAATAAGCGCTGGGCGTGATGTCACTTCCTCCCGTCCTGGGGACGAGCCCCCTGATGACGTCATGCCCAGAAATGACCTCACTGCTGACGTCATCACCCCTCCCTCTGGGGATGTCTGTGCTGATGATGTCATCGCCGGCCATGACTTCATTCCAACGCTTCCCGAGGATGACCTTGCCCTTGACATCACCCCTGGAGGTGACCTCACTGATGACATCATCGCAGGGGAGGACTTGGCTTTTTCCATACCTGGGGCCGTCCCTGCTGGTGACGTCATCGCCGTGGATGATGATGTCACTTCCTCCCTGCCGGGAGCCGTTCCTGGCCAAGAAATCAAAGCTGCTGCTGACCTCATGGGTGACATCATCGGTGATGTCACTGATGGGGACGCTGCTGCTTGGGATGACTTCGCTGATGATGTCATGCCCGAGGACGATGTCACTTCCTTCCTCCCCGGCGGTATTGCTGAACATGACATCATTCCCGAGGATGACGTCAGAGATGACGTCACCTGGGGAGCAGACCTTGGTGACGGGGACGATGTCACCTCCTCCCTCCTCCCGGGAGCTCTTTCGGCCCGTGATGACGTCATGGGTGACATCAGCCCCGGGGAGGAGCAACCCCCCCGCGCCCTTAAAGAACCCGTCCGCCCGGGTGATGACCTCACCGATGACATCACCGCCGACGTGCCCAGAGAGGGGGTCACCAGCCGAGGCGACGCCCCAGGTGAGGGGGGGCGGGGCCAAACCGAGGGGTGGGGCCACA
>NW_015091250.1:73662-78411 GCF_001431845.1 Calidris pugnax
GGGGGGAGAGCGAGGCGAGGATGCATCGAGGAGAGGGGGGCGAGGAGCGCGGCTGCACCGGGGAGGGGGACGAGGATGCACCGGGGGAAGACGGGGACGAGAAGCGAGGCTGCACCGGGGAGGGGGGCGAGGCTGCACCGGGGGGAAAGGGGGGCGAGAAGCGAGGCTGCACCGGGGGGAGAGGGGGCCGAGACGCCCCGCCGCCGCTAGCGGAGCCCCCCCGGGATGCTTTACCCGGCGGAATATTCTCCCCGGGCCCGAGAGAGCCGGAGAGCGGCCCCGGGCTCTGCCGGCCCCCGGGAGCTCACGCCGTGCCCTCCGCCCCCCGGCACCCCCCGGCTCCAGCCCCAAAGACCGGGCAAACCCGGCACTCGGCCCCCTCGCCCGAGGTCTGCCCCAGGTGGGGGAGGGGACACGACACCCCCGAGACGAGCACCCAGTTCTCCCAGTGCAAGGGACTGGGACAGCCCCTGCTCGGGACCGAGTCAAGGATCCCCGCAGGAAAACAGGCATTTCCCCGGGGCCTGTCCTCACACCGGCGGGTCAGACCCCGATGTACCGAAAAGAAACACCCCCTTTTCCCCCACCTTGCGGCCATGTCCCCGCCGGGAGCGATGCCCTCCCCTCGCTGTCCTCCCGGGAGGCGGCGGGGACTGAACTGTCCCTTTGTCCCCTCTCGGAGCCGGCCCCCACCCTCCCCGGGAGCGCTCTTTATCTCCCCCATCCAACGTACACAAGGGCTCAAAGGGGCTGGTGATTAAGTTCTCCTGGCTCCAATTAGCCAGCGATAGCTTGTCATTTAGGCATTGTCTGTCTGTCTGTCTGAAACACGACACCCGGCAAACGCTGGCTCTGGGCTCAGGCGATACGCTACGGGCGGCTCCGACACCCCCGGGGCTCCGTCTGGAGGTCAAGGAGGAAGGCGGGTGAAGAACAAAGCCTGGGGAGATGTCTCCAGCTCGGGGAGCCATCCCAGAGGGTGGCCCTTCAGCACTTCTGTTGGGTGGGTGCATCAGGCCAGCCTGCAGCAGCTGGGTGAAATCCCCTGGCCAGCAAATGAGGTAATTAATCCTTCCCGGGACCAGCTGGCCACCCCCTATATTACAGCTCTCCCCGGTGTGGAGAGCTCAGGTAAGGAGAGGGCGAGTGGATGGAACCAGAAATCCCAATGAAACCAGACCCCACTGCGCTTTTGGGGTGTTACTCGGTGCTATTGCAGTTCTCAACCAGCATGTCCCGGGCTGGCTTTAGAGGACCACAGCTGGGCCACCAGTGAGCAGAAGACACTCACCCCCAGAGCACGGGGGAGACAAATGCAATCAGTGTGGTGCTCCATGTCAGCATGTCTGACCAGACAACTCAAGGGTCTGTGGATAACGCTCTGCAAGTCATTGCTCAATACTTGAGAGCAGTCAACAAGGAAATAGCTTCTTAAAAAAAATCCTTAAACTAAGAAGCAGAAAAGATTTACTGCTGCAGAAATGCCCCTTGACCATCACGTGCTGTTCTGGGCACCTTCGCAACAGCACAGAGAGGAGGTGATGGCAGGGAGATGAAACTACTGCTGGGAAGCAGGACTGTGTCCTTAAAGGACATGGTGCCACCCCATCAGCCACCCCATCAGCCCTCTGCCCAGAGCAAAACCTGGGCTTCAACAAGGATTTTGAGGAAGCCCAGCTCGGGTTCCCTGGCTGCCTGGTGTAACACCATTACCACAGCACCAAGACTACAGATCAGAGGATTTTATTCAAAAGCCAAGTTTCATTCCCAAGCACGACTTAACAGCCTGGAAAAAAAAGTCAAGGAAAGTCTTATCTGTTCCCTTTTATTGACCAAATGCTGAAGTCCAAAGCAGAGAAGATAAGAGTGTGGGAGCGTGGGACCCAGGGGGTTGGTCACATGGGGTCATGGTCACCTGGGTCAGGTCACCAGGTCACTGTGGGGGGGGCCTGGAGACCTGGGTCCCCCCTGACCCCCCCACCCTGTTTCCCCCACCCCCCAGGCCGTCCATTACGTCAAGGTCTTCATCATCAGCTCGGCCACCTTCTCCGTGCCGGTGGCCGAATCCTTCCCATGAGCCTTTGCGGGGGGGACAAGATGGTGGTTGGGGGGGTGTCACCTTCTCCCCCCCCACCTTTCTCAGAAGCAATAAACCCCCCCCTTGGCTGTCCCGGATGCCCTGGTCCCTTGGCAGCGGGGGTGGGGAACGGGGCCGTCACGGCCGGTGGCCACCAGCGAGTCCGGGCTTGCCACCGGGTTGGGGACAGTGGTTCCGGACAAAGTGCCATTGTCCCCAAGGTGCCACCACGGGGGGTGGCCATCGGGGCTCGGCCACGCGCCGGGGACATGGGGAGGGTGGGCATGGGGAGGGGTTGGGAACAGCTGGACACTGGAGATGGTGGGGAAGATTTGGGGACATGAAGCCACTGGGGACACCAGGGAGGGTTTGGGGACACCCAGACTCTGGGGACACCATGGAGGGTTTGGGGACAGCTGGACACTGGAGATGGTGGGGAAGATTTGGGGACATGAAGCCACTGGGGACACCAGGGACACCAGGGAGGGTTTGGGGACACCCAGACACTGGGGACACCAAGGGGACCAGGGAGGGTTTGGGGACACCCAGACTCTGGGGACACCAGGGACACCATGGAGGGTTTGGGGACACCTGGACACAGGAGATGGTGAGGAAGATTTGGGGACATGAAGCCACTGGGGACACCAGGGACACCAGGGAGGGTTTGGGGACACCCAGGCTCTGGGGACACCAGGGAAACTGAGAGGGTTTGGGGACACCTGGACACAGGAGATGGTGGGGAAGATTTGGGGACATGAAGCCACTGGGGACACCAGGGAGGGTTTGGGGACACCTGGACACTGGAGGTGGTGGGGAAGATCTGGGGACATGAGGCCACTGGGGACACCAGGGGGACCAGGGAGGGTTTGGGGGCACCCAGACTCTGGGGACACCAGGGACACTGGGGAGCGTTTGGGGACTCCTGGACACTGGAGGTGGTGGGGAAGATTTGGGGACATGAGGCCACTGGGGACACCAGGGAGGGTATGGGGACACCCAGACTCTGGGGACATCATGGAGGGTTTGGGGACACCTGGACACAGGAGATGGTGGGGAAGATTTGGGGACATGAAGCCACTGGGGACACCAGGGAGGGTATGGGGACACCCGGACTCTGGGGACACCAGTGACACAGGGGACACTGGGGAGGGTTTGGGGACATGAAGCCACTGGGGACACCAGGGACATCATGGAGGGCTTGGGGACATCAGGACACTGGAGACAACGGGGAAGATTTGGGGACATCAGGGTACTGGGGAGCCTGGGGACACCAGGGGGAATTTGGGGACACCAAGGACACTGGTGAGGGTTTGGGGACATGGGGGAAGGTTTGGGGACAGCAGGACACCAGGGAGCCTGGGGACACCAGGGAGGATTTGGGGACACCCAGATTCTGGGGACACTGGAGACACTGGAAGGGGGAAGATTTGGGGACATCAGGACATTGGGGACACTTGAGAATATTGGGATATTGGGAAGCCTGGAGACACTGGGGACAACAGGAAGGCTCTGGGGACACCTGGACTTTGGGGATGCCAAGGACACTGAGGAGGGTCTGGGGACATCGGGGGGGAGGTTGGGGACACCAAGGACACTGGAGAGGTCTTGGGGACATGGAAGAAGGTTTGGGGACACAAGGACACTGGGGAGCCTGGGGACACCAGGGGGAATTTGGGGACACCAAGGACACTGGTGAGGGTTTGGGGACATGGGGGAAGGTTTGGGGACAGCAGGACACCAGGGAGCCTGGGGACACCAGGGAGGATTTGGGGACACCCAGATTCTGGGGACACTGGAGACACTGGAAGGGGGAAGATTTGGGGACATCAGGACATTGGGGACACTTGAGAATATTGGGATATTGGGAAGCCTGGAGACACTGGGGACAACAGGAAGGCTCTGGGGACACCTGGACTTTGGGGATGCCAAGGACACTGAGGAGGGTCTGGGGACATCGGGGGGGAGGTTGGGGACACCAAGGACACTGGAGAGGTCTTGGGGACATGGAAGAAGGTTTGGGGACACAAGGACACTGGGGAGCCTGGGGACACCAGGGAGGGTTTGGGGACACCTGGACTCTGGTGACATCGAGGACACTGGGGAGTTTGGGGACACTGGGGAGGGTTTGGGGACATCGAGAATATTGGGGAGCCTGGGGACACTGGGAACATCAGGGTGGCTTTGGGGACACCAAGGACACTTGGGGAGGTTCTGGGGACATTAGGACACTGGGGACATCGGGGAGCCTGGGGACATCAGAGAAGGTTTGAGGACACCAAGGCACTGAGGACAGTGGGAAGCCTGGGGACACTGGGGACATCAAGGAGGGTTTGGGGACACCAGGGGACACCAAGGACATAGGGGAGGATTTGGGGACACTGAGGACACCAGGGAGCCTGGGGACATCAGGGAGGGTTTGGGGACAGCAGGACATTGGGGACACCAGAGAGGGTTCATGGAGGGAGGGACTGGGAGGACTGGGGACACTGGAGAGGTTTGGGGGAGCTTGGGGACACAGGGGAGGGTTTGGGGACATCAGGACAGTGGGGACACACAACATGGGGGAGGCTTTGGGGACACTGGAAGGGGGTGCTGCAAGGACTGGGGACACTGGAGTGGAACTGGGAGGACTGGAGACTTTGGGGACACGGAGGGGTTGGGGGACACTGGGG
>NW_015091250.1:79570-82276 GCF_001431845.1 Calidris pugnax
CCAGGGGGACATGGAGGGACACAGGGGGACAGGAGGGGACATGGAGGGACACCAGGGGACACAGAAGGACATGGAGGGACAAAGGAGGAGATGGAGGGACACCAGGGGGCATGGAGGGACACGGGGGGACATGAGGGGACATGGAGGGACACCAGGGGACGAGGGGAGGTGTGACACGGAGGGACACAGAGGGACATTGCCACCGGGGTGGGGGCAAAATGGGGTCCGTGGGGCCAGGGGGGACCTGTCCCTGTCCCCGTCCCTGTCCCCACCCCTGTGTCACCCCCCTCTCAGGACCCGCCGAGACCGTCCCCATCCCCGAGCAGCCTTGGGGACAATTCCTCAGCTCACTGCTCCAGTTCTTCCACCTCATCCCAGGTGGCTCCTCGAGGACATCACTGTCCCCAGGGCCACCCTCTGGCTTGGGGACATTGGAGCCCTCCCCCGGCTTGGAGATGCCACCCCAAGGACCCGAGAGACATCCCTACGGACCAGGGTTGGGTCCCCAAGGTCCCCCCCGACGTCCCTATGGACCAGGGATGTGGCTCCAAGGTTTGGGGACGTGGGGACAGGGACCTGAGGGACGTCCCCAAAGTCTGGGGACGTGGCTCCAGGGTCTGGGGGCCTTGGCCCAGGGACCTGAGGGACGTCCCCAAGGACCTGGGAGGTTGCCCCAAAGACAGGGGACACGTCCCCGAGGCCCGGGGAGGTGGCCCCAAGGACTGGGGAGGTGGCCCCAAGGACCAGTTCAACAGCCCCAAGAAGCGGGGACGTGTCCCCAAGAGCCAGAGACGGGTCCCCAAGAACCGGAGACACGTCCCCATGGAGATGGGGCACATCCCCAGGAACCGGGGCCACGTCCCCAGGAGACCCATCCTCAAGAGGATGGGACACCTCCCCAGGGACCAGGGACACCTCCTCAGGGACCAGAGACGCATCCCCAAGGTCCCCAAGGACCATCCCAACATCTCCTGGGACAGGGGACACGTCCCCAGGGACATCCCCCACACCAGGGGTGGCCCGAAAACATGGCCGAGAGCCAGAGTGGGGGAGTGTCACCAAGGTCCAACGTTGGGGACACCGGGAGCCACGACGTGTCCAGGGACGTCGAGGACAGCGAGAGCCACGGTACGGGGACAGGTGGGGACACGGGGGTCAGGAGGGACTTTGGGGACACAGAGGAGACCCGGTGTCCAACCCTGTCCCCTCACCCTTGTCCCCTCTCCAGGTTGGGGACACTCGGGGGAACGGCGGGAGGTGCCGTAGCGGCGAGGTCCAGGTGTCACTGTCACCGTGTCCCCATCTTCATGTCCCCCTCCCTGTGTCCCTGTCCTGTCCCCATGTCCCCATCCCCATGTCCCCATCCCATCACCATGTCCCTGTCCCCATCCCCGTGTCCCCATCTTACACCCCTGTCCCCCAGACTGTCCTGATGTCACCATCTCCATGTCCCCATCATGTCTCCGTGTCCCCATCCTGTCCCCATGTCCCCATCCTGTCCTGATGTCCCCATCCCCACGTCTCTGCTGCCATCCTGTCCCCGTGTCCCCATCCCTATGTCCCCGTCCTGCCCCCTGTCCCCACCCCTATATCCCTGTCCCCGTGTCCCCATTAAATGTGGAAGCAGCATCGTCCTCGTCCCTCATCTCTGGGTTGACCTCGGGTCCCCATGGGGACAGGGAGGGGACACCCCTGGGGTCCCCTGGTGAAGGGTCCCTCTCCCGGATGCCTGGGGGGTGTGAGTCACCCCCCCTCTGTGTCACGAACACACCAGGTCTCAGCCCCACAAGGCACCAACCAGAGTGGGGCCAGATGAGTGTTTAATTGGGGACATCTGTGGGGCCAGGACAATGGTGGTTCGTCTTGGGGACATCTCTGGGGTCAATGGGGACAGGATGATGGTTGCTCTTCTTGGGGACATCCATGGGGTCAACAGGGACAGGATGATGGTGGCTTATCTTGGGGACATCTCTGGGGTCAATGGGGACAGGATGATGGTTGCTCTTCTTGGGGACATCCATGGGGTCAACAGGGACAGGATGATGGTGGCTTATCTTGGGGACATCTCTGGGGTCAATGGGGCCAGGATGATGGTGGCTCTTCTTGGGGACATCTGTGGGGTCAATGGGGTCAGGATGATGGTGACCTTTCTTGGGGACATCTGTGGGGTCTGTGGGGCCAGGGATGGTGGCTCTTCTTGGGGATATCTCTGGGGTCAACAGGGTCAGAAGGATGGTGGCTCGTCTTGGAGACATCTCTGGGGTCAAGGGGGTCAGGATGATGGTGGCTCTTCTTGGGGACATCCATGAGGTCAACAGGGACAGGATGATGGTGGCTTATCTTGGGGACATCTGTGGGGTCAATGGGGTCAGGAGGATGGTGGCTCTTCTTGGGGACATCTGTGTGGGTCCAGGACACTCGTGGCTCTTCTTGGGGTCACCGTTGAGGTCAAGGAAGATCAAGGTCACTGGTGGCTCTTCTCAGGGACATCCATGGGGCCAAGAGGGGGGGTCCCAGGACGGTGGTGGCTCCGTGGGGCGGGTGACACCCCCCAACTCAGTGGCTGCTCCTCGTCCCCGACGTCCCCTCGTGGCCCGGGGGTGGCTTGTCCCCGGCCCCATCCCTGTCCCCGTCCCACTCGGGGATGGGGGGCCACGGGGCCACCGGGATCCCGGGCATCGGGGGGTCGGGGTCATCGGGGCGGGG
>NW_015091250.1:86234-88023 GCF_001431845.1 Calidris pugnax
CACCCTATAGGTCTGTCCCTATAGCCCAGCCCCTATAACCCATCCCCTATAGCCTCACCCTATAGCCAGGTCCCTGTGCACCTGGTCCCTGTAGCCCGGCCCCTATAACCCACCCCCTAGAGCCTCACCCTATGTACCTGGTCCCTATAGCCTCATCCTATAGCCAGGTCCCTATACACCTGGTCCCTATAGCCTCACTCTATAGCTCAGTCCCTATAGCCCAGCCCCTATATCCCACCCCCTATAGCCTCACCCTATAGCCTCATCCTATAGCCTAGCCCCTATGTACCTGGTCCCTATAGCCTCACCCTATAGGTCTGTCCCTATAGCCCAGCCCCTATAACCCATCCCCTATAGCCTCACCCTATAGCCAGGTCCCTGTGCACCTGGTCCCTGTAGCCCGGCCCCTATAACCCACCCCCTAGAGCCTCACCCTATGTACCTGGTCCCTATAGCCTCATCCTATAGCCAGGTCCCTATACACCTGGTCCCTATAGCCTGACCCCTATGTACCTGGTCCCTATAGCCTCACCCTATAGCTCAGTGCCTATAACCCAGTCCCTATAGCCTCACCCTATAGCCAGGTCCCTGTACACCTGGTCCCTATAGCCCAGCCCCTATAACAAAGCCCCTATAGCCCAGCCCCTATAGCCTGGCCCCTATGTACCTAGTCCCTATAGCCTAGCCCCTATAGCCTGGCCCCTATGTACCTGGTCCCTATAGCTTTACCCTATAGGTCAGTCCCTATAGCCCAGCCCCCATAGCCCCACCCTATAGCCTGGCCCCTGTGTACCTGGTCCCTATAGCCCAGCCCCTATGGCCTCACCCTATAGCCAGGTCCCTATACACCTGGTCCCTATAGCTCAGTCCCTATAACCTAGCCCCTATAGCCTGGCCCTATGTACCTGGTCCCTATAACCTCACCCTATAGCCTCGCCCCATAGCCAGGTTCCTATACACCTGATCCCTATAGCCTCACCCTATAGCCCAGCCCCTATAACCCACCCCCTATAGCCTAGCCCCTATAGCCTAGCCCCTATGTACCTGGTCCCTATAGCCTCACCCTATAGCCCAGTCCCTGTAGCCCAGCCCCTATAGCTCACCCCATAGCCAAGTTCTTATACACCTAGTCCCTATAGCCCAGCCCCTATATCCTTACCCTATAGCACAGTACCTATAGCCCCACCCTATGGCCAGATCCCTACACACCTGGTCCCTATAGCCTGACCCTATAGCCTCACCCCATAGCCCCACCCTATAGCCAGGTCCCTATACACCTGGTCCCTATAGCCCAGCCCCTATAGCCTAGCCCCTATAGCCTGACCCTATAGCCAGATCCCTATGTACCTGGTCCCTATAGCCTCATCCTATAGCCAGGTCCCTATACACCTGGTCCCTATAGCCTGACCCCTATGTACCTGGTCCCTATAGCCTCACCCTATAGCTCAGTGCCTATAACCCAGTCCCTATAGCCTCACCCTATAGCCAGATCCCTGTACACCTGGTCCCTATAGCCCAGCCCCTATAACAAAGCCCCTATAGCCCAGCCCCTATAGCCTGGCCCCTATGTACCTCACCCTATAGCCAAGTCCCTATATACCTGGTTCCTATAGCCTCACCCTATAGCTCAGTGCCTATAACCCAGTCCCTATAGCCTCACCCTATAGCCAGGTCCCTGTACACCTGGTCCCTATAACCCAGCCCCTATAGCCCAGCCCCTATAGCCTGGCCCCTATAGCCTGACCCCTATGTACCTGGCCCCTATAGCCAGGCCCCTATACACCCCGTC
>NW_015091250.1:91108-100183 GCF_001431845.1 Calidris pugnax
CTCCCACCCGAAATTTCGACCCCACCCGGGTGCGGCCGCCCACGGAGGGTGGGGGGACCCCGACACCCCCCATCCCCACCCACACATGGCACCCAGTGCGTGGGGGCTGGAGCCGAGCATGAGACCCCTCCCGGGGCCATACTGGTCTCTACGGGGCTCATACTGGTCCTTCTGGGGTCATACTGGTCCCTCTGGGGTCATACTGGTCTCTACAGGGCTCATACTGGTCCTTCTGGGGTCATACTGGTCTCTACAGGGCTCATACTGGTCCTTCTGGGGTCATACTGGTCCATATGGGGCCATACTGTTCTCTACGGGGCTCATGCTGGTCCTTCTGGGGCGATACTGGTCCATATCAGGCTGTACTGGTCTCTTTAGAGCTCATACTGGTCCCTCTGGGGTCATACCAGTCCATATAGGGCCATACTGGTCTCTATAGTGTTCGTACTGGTCCCTCTGGGGTCATACTGGTCCATATGGGGCCATACTTGTCTCTATGGGGCTCATGCTGGTCCTTCTGGGGTCATACTGGTCCATATGGGGCCATACTGTTCTCTACGGGGCTCATGCTGGTCCTTCTGGGGTTGTACTGGTCCATATCAGGCTGTACTGGTCTCTTTAGAGCTCATACTGGTCCCTCTGGGGTCATACTGGTCCATATCAGGCCTTACTGGTCTCTATATGGCTCATACTCGACCCTATGGGGTCATACTGGTTTATATGGGGCCATACTGGTCTCCAGTCCATATAGGGCCATACTGGTCTCTATAGTGTTCGTACTGGTCCCTCTGGGGTCATACTGGTCCATATGGGGCCATACTTGTCTCTATGGGGCTCATGCTGGTCCTTCTGGGGTCATACTGGTCCATATGGGGCCATACTGTTCTCTACGGGGCTCATGCTGGTCCTTCTGGGGTTGTACTGGTCCATATCAGGCTGTACTGGTCTCTTTAGAGCTCATACTGGTCCCTCTGGGGTCATACTGGTCCATATCAGGCCTTACTGGTCTCTATATGGCTCATACTCGACCCTATGGGGTCATACTGGTTTATATGGGGCCATACTGGTCTCTCTTGGGTTCATGTTGGTCCCTCTGGGGTCATACTGGTCCTTCTGGGGTCATACTGGTCCATATAGGGCCATACTGGTATTTACGGGGCTCTTACTGGTCTCTACGGGGCTCATACTGGTCCTTCTGGGGTCATACTGGTCTCTATAGTGTTCGTACTGGTCCCTCTGGGGCCATACTGGTCTCTACAGGGCTCATACTGGTCCTTCTGGGGTCATGCTGGTCTCTACAGGGCTCATACTGGTCCTTCTGGGGTCATACTGGTCCATATTGGGCCATACTGGTCCATATGGGGCCATACTGGTCTCTACAGGGCTCATACTGGTCCTTCTGGGGTCATACTGGTCTCTACAGGGCTCATACTGGTCCCTACAGGGCTCATACTGGTCCTTCTGGGCTCATACTGGTCCATATGGGGCCATACTGGTCTCTACAGGGCTCATACTGGTCCCTACAAGGCTCATACTGGTCCCTCTGGGGTCATACTGGTCCATATGAGGCCATACTGGTCTCTACAGGGCTCATACTGGTCCCTTTGGGGCCATACTGGTCTCCTTTGGGCTCACACTGGTCATTATGGGGCTTGTACTGGTCTTTTGGGGGTCATACAGGTCTCCTTAGGGCTCATACTGGTCCATATGGGGCCATACTGGTCTCTACAGGGCTCTTACTGGTCTTCTTCAGGCTCATACTGGTGTGTCTCAGGCCCATCCTGGTCCCAAAGGGACCAAACTGGTCTCTTTGGGGCTCATACTGGTTGGTGTCACCCGCCCCATCCCTCCTGCCCCAGTTTCGGGGCCACCTCCCCCCAGTGTCACCCAGCTCCACCCTGGGTGGCCCCGATGTCCCAACGTCCCCATGGGTGGCCCTGGCCCAACACCAGTGTCCCCATCCTGTCCCCCCCCACATCCCCAAGTGCCACCAGCCCCACGGGTGTCCCCATCTCCTCCCTCACATCCCCATCCCACCATGTCCCTGATGTCCCCATCCCGGCCCTGATGTCCCCAACCCCACCCCATGGATGCCCCTCATGTCCCCACCCTTGGTGTCCCCACCCCATGGATGCCCATGTCCTGTCCCCCACGTCCCCAGTGCCCCCACCTCTCTGGGTCCTGTCCCTGATGTCCCCATCCCATGGATGTCCCCATTCCCAGTGTCCCCATCCCCATCCTTCTGGGTGTCCCCATCCCGTTCCTGATGTCCCCAGTCCCATCCCATGGATGTCCCCAACCCCACCCGTCCCCACTGTCCCCACCCTTCCAGGTGTCCTCATCCCACCTCTGATGTCCCCCATCCCATGGATGTCCCCAACCCCACCTGTCCCCACCCTTCCAGGTGTCCCCATCCCACCTCTGATGGCCCCCATCCCATGGATGTCCCTGTCCCCCATGTTCCCAGTGTCCCCATCCCATCCCTGATGTCCCCAACTCCATCCCATGGATGTCCTCACCCCATCCCATGTGTCTCCAGTGTCCCCATCCCATGGGTGTCCTTGTCCCCTCCCACATGTCCCACATTTCCCCCGTGTCCCCATCCCCATGGGTGTCCCCATCCCGTGGATGTCCTTGTCCCCTCCCACATGTCCCCCATGTCCCCCTGTGTCCCCACCCCATGGGTGTCTCCATCCCATGGATGTCCCCATGTCCCCGTCCCCGTGGGTGTCCCCATCCCACCCCTGATGTCCCCAACTCCATCCCGTGGATGTCCCCAGCCCATCCCTTGTGTCCCCGGTGTCCCCATCTCAAGGATGTCCTTGTCCCGTCCCCCATGTCCCTGGTGTCCCTGTCCCCATGGGTGTCCCCGTCCCCGTGGGTATCTCCATCCCATGGATGTCCCCGTATCCCCATCCATGTGGGTGTCCCCATCCCATGGATATCCCTGTCCCCTCCCACATGTCCCCCGTGTCCCCACCCCCCGTGGGTGTCTCCATCCCATGGATGTCCCTGTCCCCTCCCACATGTCCCCCATGTCCCCACCCATGTGAGTGTCCCCATCCTGTGGATGTCCCTGTCCCCTCCCACATGTCCCCTGTGTCCCCATCCCCATGGGTGTCCCCATCCTGTGGATGTCCTTGTCCCCTCCCACATGTCCCCTGTGTCCCCATCCCCATGGGTGTCCCCATCCCACCCCTGATGTCCCCAACTCCATCCCGTGGATGTCCCCAGCCCATCCCTTGTGTCCCCAGTGTCCCCATCTCATGGATGTCCTTGTCATGTCCCCCATGTCCCCAGTGTCCCCATCCCCATGGGTGTCCCCATCCCATGGATGTCCTTGTCATGTCCCCATCCCCGTGAGTGTCCCCATCCCCATGGGTGTCCCCATGTCCCCGTGGGTGTCCCCATCTCATGGATGTCCTTGTCCCCTCCCACACGTCCCCCATGTCCCCATCCCCGTGGGTGTCCCCATCTCATGGATGTCCCCGTGTCCCCATCCATGTGAGTGTCCCCATCCTGTGGATGTCCTTGTCCCCTCCCGCATGTCCCCTGTGTCCCCATCCCCATGGGTGTCCCCATCCCACCCCTGATGTCCCCAACTCCATCCCGTGGATGTCCCCAGCCCATCCCTTGTGTCCCCAGTGTCCCCATCTCATGGATGTCCTTGTCCCCTCCCAGATGTCCCCCGTGGCCCCACACGTGTCCCCATCTCATGGATGTCCTTGTCACGTCCCCCATGTTTCCAGTGTCTCCATCCCATGGATGTCCCTGTCCCCTCCCACACGTCCCCCATGTCCCCATCCCCGTGGGTGTCCCCATCCCCGTGGATGTCCCCAGCCCATGGATATCCCTGTCCCCTCCCACATGTCCCCCATGTCCCCACCCATGTGAGTGTCTCCATCCCATGGATGTCCCTGTCCCCTCCCACACATCCCCCATGTCCCCATCCCCGTGGGTGTCCCCATCCCCGTGGGTGTCCCCATCCCATGGATGTCCCTGTCCCCTCCCACATGTCCCCAATGTCCCCATCCATGTGAGTGTCCCCATCCCATGGATGTCCTTGTCCCCTCCCACGCGTCCCCCGCGTCCCCGTCCCCGTGGGTGTCTCCATCCCGTGGATGTCCCCATGTCCCCACCCATGTGAGTGTCCCCATCCCGTGGATGTCCCTGTCCCCTCCCACGCGTCCCCCATGTCCCCGTGGGTGTCCCCACCCCACCCCTGCTGTCCCCGTCCCCGCGCGTGGGCAGGAACCGGCCCCACCGGCTCAGGCGGTGCTGGGACACGTGGGGACACGCTGGGACACGCGTGGGCGTGGGGACACGTGTGGGGCCACGTGTGGGCGTGGGGCCCCGCGTGGGGACAGGGACGAGGCCGGTGCCGCCATCCAACGACTTTATTGGGACACGGGATCCCCCCACGTCCCCAGGAGGGATCTGGGTGTCCCTATTTGTCACAGGTCCCACAGCTGGACTGGGATTGGCCGGATCCCGCTCCGGATCCGCTGCCGGATCCCGTCCCAGATCCGCTGCTGGATCCCGCCCCGGAGCTGTAGGTGGCAGATCCCGAGCTGGATCCCGCCCCGGAGCCGGATCCCACCCCGGAACTGGAGCCGTATCCAGATCCCATCCCCGATCCCACCCCGGAACTGGAGCCGTATCCAGATCCCATCCCGGATCCCACCCCGTATCCCTGAGTGGATCCCGCTGAGGGGACCCGGCGGATGGGGATGTAGCCCCCGATCCGGGCGGGATCCCGCAGCCCCGGTATGTAGGGGATCCCAGGATTCTTGTACCCGGGGCGCCGGTTACCCCCATGGGATCCCGATCCCCCAGAGGATCCCGATCCACCCCCATAGGATCCCGATCCACCCCCGTAGGATCCCGATCCACCCCCATACGATCCCGATCCCCCGTAGGATCCCGATCCACCCCCATAGGATCCCAATCCTCCGTAGGAGCCTGATCCACCCCCGTAGGATCCCGATCCCCCGTAAGATCCCGAATCATCCCCGTAGACATCAGGGAACCCATAGGATCCCGAGCTGCCCCCATAGGAGCCTGATCCCCCGTACGATCCGGATCCGGGTCTTCCCGATCCGGATCCGCTGCCCCCCTGGGATGCGGGTCTGCCAAATCCTGAACTGGATCCTCCGTAGGATCCCCTGATGGATTCCGGCACAGCTCCGTAGGATCCAGGTCCTCCATAAGAAGTGGATCCCCCATGGGATCCGGATCCCCCGTAGGATCCTGACCCGCCTCCATAGGATCCAGATTCACTTCCTCCTTGGGATCCGGGTCTCCCTGATCCTGATCCGCTTCCAGAGGATCCCGAACTGGATCCTCCTTGAGATGAGCCGGGTCTGCCCGATCCAGATCCGCTGCCCCCATGGGATCCAGGTCTGCCCGATCCGGATCCGCTGCCCCCATGGGATCCAGGTCTTCCTGATCCGGATCCGCTTCCGTAGGATCCCGAACTGGATCCTCCATAGGATCCACCCCCGTAGGATCCCGACGGCCCACCAGATCCCGGTGACACAAAGGATCCTGAGCCGTCCCCGTGGGATCCCGGTCTGATCCCATAGGATCCTGGCCTGCCCCCGGAAGATCCCGGCGACACAAAGGATCCCGGATATTTTCCACCTCCCTGGGATATTCCTGAGCCGCCGTAGGATCCCGATCCGCCCCCGTAAGACCCGTGTCCGTAGGATCCCAACGGCCCACCAGATCCCGGCGACACAAAGGATCCTGAGCCGTCCCCGTGGGATCCCGGTCTGATCCCATAGGATCCCGGCCTGCCCCCGGAAGATCCCGGTGACACAAAGGATCCCGGATATTTTCCACCTCCCTGGGATATTCCCGAGCCGCCGTAGGATCCCGATCCGCCCCCGTAAGACCCGTGTCCGTAGGATCCCAACGGCCCACCAGATCCCGGCGACACAAAGGATCCCGAGCCGTCCCCGTGGGATCCTGGTCTGATCCCATAGGATCCCGGCCTGCCCCCAGAAGATCCCGGAGACACAAAGGATCCTGGAAACTTTCCACCCCCCTGGGATGTTCCCGATCCGCCGTAGGATCCCGATCCGCCTCCGTAGGATCCCGATCCGCTTCCATAGGATCCTGATCCGCTTCCATAGGATCCCGATCCGCCTCCATAGGATCCCGATCCGCCGTAGGATCCCGATCCGCCTCCGTAGGATCCCGATCCACTCCCATAGGATCCCGATCCGCCTCCGTAGGATCCGGCTGTGCCCCCGCCCAGCTGGGGGCTGAGGAATCCGGTGGGATCCTTGCAGGGATCCACCCCGGCCGTTAGTGGGACCAACTGGGAGTTGGGGTCGCAGCGGCCGGAGGCATCTGGGGCCAAAGCAGGGGAGGGGGGTGTCAGCGGCTCCCAGTCCATCCCAGTCAATCCCAGTAACCCCCCATCTCCATCCCGTCCATCCCTGTCCCTCCCACTTCCCCCCCAGTCCCTTCAGTCTCCATTCCAGTCCCTCCCAGTCCCTCCCAGTTTCCATCCCAGTCCCTCCCAATCCATTCCAGTCGCTCCCAATCCATCCCAGTCACTCCCAATCCATCCCAGTCACTCCCAGTCCATCCCAGTCTCTGTCCCAGTTCCCCACAAGCTCCTTTCCCTCCCTCAAGTCTTCCTCCCAGTTTCCCCAGTCCTCTCCAATCCCCCTCCAGCCTCCATCCCAGTCAATCCCAGTCATCCTAATCTCCATCCCAATCCCTCCCAGTATATCCCAGTTCCCATCCCAGTCCCCTGGGTGGGAAGGGGAACCCAGTCTCCATCCCAGTCCCTCCCAGTATATCCCAGTATATCCCAGTTGCCATCCCAGTCCCTCCCAGTGTATCCCAGTCCCCATCCCAGTCCCCTGGGTGGGAAAGGGGCACCCAGTCTCCATCCCAGTCTCCATCCCAGTCCCTCCCAGTATATCCCAGTCCTCATCCCAGTCCTCATCGCAGTCCTCTGGGTGGGAAAGGGGCACCCAGTCTCCATCCCAGTCCCCATCCCAGTCCCCTGGGTGGAAGAGGAACCCATTCTCCATCCCAGTCTCCATCCCAGTCCATCCCAGTATATCCCAGTCCTCATCCCAGTGCCTGGGTGGGAAGGGGCACCCAGCTTCCATCCCAGTCTCCATCCCAGTCCCTCCCATTCCCTCCCAGTATATCCCAGTCCCCTAGGTGGGAAGGGGCACCCAGTCTCCATCCCAATCCCTCCCAGTCTCCATCCCAGTCCCTCCCAGTATATCCCAGTCCCCATCCAGGTCCCCTGGGTGGGAAGGGGCACCCAGTCTCCATCCCAGTCCCTCCCAGTATATCCCAATCCCCATCCAGGTGCCCGGGGTGGGAAGGGGAACCTCCCTTGGGTGGGAAGGGGCACCCGGTCCCCATCCCAGTCCCTCCCAGTATGTCCCAGTCCCACCTGGGAGGCACAGGCACAGCAGCAGGAGCCCGAGGGCCGATGGCAGCCGGGGCCTGGCCATGGCCGGGGACATCGGGGACATCGGGGACATCGGGGACACGGCCATCCCAGTCCCTCCCAGTATATCCCAGTCTCCATCCCAGTCCCCATCCAGGTCCCCTGGGTGGGAAGGGGCACCCAGTCTCCATCCCAGTCCCTCCCAGTATATCCCAGTATATCCCAGTCCTCATCCCAGTCCCCTGGGTGGGAAGGGGCACCCAGCTTCCATCCCAGTCCCTCCCATTCCCTCCCAGTATATCCCAGTCCCCTAGGTGGGAAGGGGCACCCAGTCTCCATCCCAGTCCCTCCCAGTATATCCCAGTATATCCCAGTTGCCATCCCAGTCCCTCCCAGTGTATCCCAGTCCCCATCCCAGTCCCCTGGGTGGGAAAGGGGCACCCAGTCTCCATCCCAGTCTCCATCCCAGTCCCTCCCAGTATATCCCAGTATATCCCAGTCCTCATCCCAGTCCTCTGGGTGGGAAAGGGGCACCCAGTCTCCATCCCAGTCCCCATCCCAGTCCCTCCCAGTATATCCCAGTCTCCATCCCAGTCCCCATCCAGGTCCCCTGGGTGGGAAGGGGCACCCAGTCTCCATCCCAGTCCCCATCCCAGTCCCTCCCAGTATATCCCAGCTCCAACATTGTCCTCAGAGTGGGAAGGGGAACCCAATATCCACTATATCCATCCCAGTCCCCATCCCAGTCCCTCCCAGTATATCCCAGTCCCCATCCCGGTCCCCTGGGTGGGAAGGGGCACCCAGTCCCCATCCCAGTCCCTCCCAGTATATCCCAGTCCCCATCCCAGTCCCCTGGGTGGAAGAGGAACCCATTCTCCATCCCAGTCTCCATCCCAGTCCATCCCAGTATATCCCAGTCCTCATCCCAGTGCCTGGGTGGGAAGGGGCACCCAGCTTCCATCCCAGTCTCCATCCCAGTCCCTCCCATTCCCTCCCAGTATATCCCAGTCCCCTAGGTGGGAAGGGGCACCCAGTCTCCATCCCAATCCCTCCCAGTCTCCATCCCAGTCCCTCCCAGTATATCCCAGTCCCCATCCAGGTCCCCTGGGTGGGAAGGGGCACCCAGTCTCCATCCCAGTCCCTCCCAGTATATCCCAGTCCCCATCCAGGTCCCCTGGGTGGGAAGGGGCACCCAGTCTCCATCCCAGTCCCTCCCAGTATATCCCAATCCCCATCCAGGTGCCCGGGGTGGGAAGGGGAACCTCCCTTGGGTGGGAAGGGGCACCCGGTCCCCATCCCAGTCCCTCCCAGTATGTCCCAGTCCCACCTGGGAGGCACAGGCACAGCAGCAGGAGCCCGAGGGCCGATGGCAGCCGGGGCCTGGCCATGGCTGGGGACATCGGGGACATCGGGGACATCGGGGACACGGGGGAGGGGACAATGGGGGGCACTTCCTCCTGGGGCCACCATGGGGGGGAGGGAGGAGGCAAGGGGTGGCCCCATTGTGGCCTTGTTGTCACCCTTGGTGGCCCCATTGTCACTTTGATGGCCCCGGTGTCACCTTTGGTGGCCCCATTGTCACCCTTGGTGGCCCCATTGTCACCTTCAGTGGCCTCTTTGTCACCTTTGGTGGCCCCATTGTCACCCTG
>NW_015091250.1:103292-113596 GCF_001431845.1 Calidris pugnax
CCCTCCGCCCCCCCCATGGCTGCGTGTGGGGCTGTCAGGGGCCGGAAGCGTTGAGCGGGTGACAAGGTCTGGGTGATGTTCCTCAAGCGTCCCCCTCCCCGTGTCCCCTCCGGGGGGGTCCTTCACCCCAGCCCTGGTGGCCCCCAGTCCAGGTGGCCACCAACATCCCTGTCCCCCATCCCCGGTGGCCCTGGTGGCCCCTGTGGCCTCGGTCCCAGTGGCTCCTACATCCCTATCTCCATCCCTGGTGGCCCTGGTGGCCCTTGTTCCCATCCCTGGTGGTCATGGTGGCCTCCAGTCCCAGTGGCCACCAACATCCCTATCCCTGGTGGCCCCTGATACCCCAGTGGCCCTTGTGGCCTCCATCCCAGTGGCTCCAACATCCCTGTCTCCATCCCTGGTAGCCCTGGTGGCCCTTGTTCCCATCCCTGGTGGCCCCGGTGGCCCCCAGTCCCAGTAGCCACCAACATCCCGGTCCCTGGTGGCCCCTGATACCCCAGTGGCCCTTGTGGCCTCCATCCCAGTGGCTCCAACATCACCATCTCCATCCCTGGTGGCCCTTGTTCCCATCCCTGGTGGCCCTGGTGGCCTCCAGTCCCAGTAGCCACCAACATCCCGGTCCCTGGTGGCCCCCGACCCCAGTGGACCTTGTGGCCTCCATCCCAGTGGCTCCAATATCCCTGTCTCCATCCCTGGTAGCCCTGGTGGCCCTTGTCCCCATCCCTGGTGGCCCCCAGTCCCAGTGGTCACCAGCATCCCTGTCCCCAATCCCGGGTGGCCCTGGTGGCCCCTGTCCCCAAGTGCCTCCAACATCCCTTATCCTATTCCTGGTGGCCCTTGTCCCCAGCCCTGGTGGCCCTGGTGGCCCCCAGTCACAGTGGCCACCAACATCCCTGCCTCTGGTGGCCCCCCAACTCCGGTAGCCCTTGTGGCCTCCATCCCAGTGGCTCCAATATCCCTGTCTCCATCCCTGGTAGCCCTGGTGGCCCTTGTCCCCATCCCTGGTGGCCCCCAGTCCCAGTGGTCACCAGCATCCCTGTCCCCAATCCCGGGTGGCCCTGGTGGCCCCTGTCCCCAAGTGCCTCCAACATCCCTTATCCTATTCCTGGTGGCCCTTGTCCCCAGCCCTGGTGGCCCTGGTGGCCCCCAGTCACAGTGGCCACCAACATCCCGGTCTCTGGTGGCCCCCCAACCCTGGTAGCCCTTGTGGCCTCCATCCCAGTGGCTCCAACATCCCTGTCTCCATCCCTGGTAGCCCTGGTGGCCTTTGTCCCCATCCCTGGTGACCCCCAGTGCCAGTGGTCACCAACATTCCTGTCCCCCATCCCCAGTGGCCCTGGTGGCCCCTGTCCCCAAGTGGCTCCAACATCCCTTATCCCATTCCTGCTGGCCCTTGTCCCCAGCCCTGGTGGTCATGGTGGCCCCCAGTCACAGTGGCCACCAACATCCCTGTCCCCCATCCCCGGTGGCCCTGGTGGCCCTTGTGGTCTCCATCCCAGTGGCTCCAACATCCCTGTCTCCATCCCTGGTGGCCTTGGTGGCCCCTAGTCCCAATGGCCACCAACATCCCTGCCTCTGGTGGCCCCCCAACTCCGGTAGCCCTTGTGGCCTCCATCCCAGTGGCTCCAATATCCCTGTCTCCATCCCTGGTAGCCCTGGTGGCCCTTGTCCCCATCCCTGGTGGCCCTTAGTCCCAGTAGCCACCAACATCCCTGTCCCTGGTGGCCCCCAACCCCAGTGGCCCTTGTGGCCTCCATCCCAGTGGCTCCAACATCCCTGTCTCCATCCCTGGTAGCCTTGGTGGCCCTTGTTCCCATCCCTGGTGGCCCTGGTGGCCCTTGTCCCAAGTAGCTCCAACATCCCTTATCCCATTCCTGGTGGCCGCTGTCCCCATCCCTGGTGGTTGTGGTGTCCCTCAGTCCCAGGAGGCACCAACATCTCTGTCCACATCCCTGGTGGCCCTCGTCCCTGATGGCACCACCATCCCTCTGGCCCCATCCCTGGTGGTTCTGGCATCCCTTGTCCCCATCCCTGGTGGCTCCAGCGTCCCCATCCTTGGTGTCTTCACTGTCCCCCATCCCTGTCCCCCATGGCTCCACCATTCCTGTCCCCCCGTCCCCATCCCTGGTGGCCCCTGTCCCCATTCCTGGAGGCTCCAGTGTCCCTCTAACACCACCCCTTGTCCCTGATGGCTCCACCATCCCAGTCCCCATCCCTGGTACCTCCATCATGCCCATCTCTGGTGGCTCCACCAGCCCCATCCCTGATGGCTTCAGTGTCCTCATAACACTGTCCCCGCCCCCGGTGGCTCCACCAACCCCATCCTTGGTGGCTCTTCCAACCCCACCCCTGGTTCCTCCACCAACCCCATCCTTGGTGGCTCTTCCAACCCCACCCCTGGTTCCTCCACCAGCCCCATCCTTGGTTCCTCCACCAGCCCCACCCTCGGTCCCTGAATCCCCATCTTTGGCCCCTCCACCATCCCCATCCTTGGTCCCTCCATCCCCATCCTTGGTCCCTCTCCCCTGACCCCAGTGACCCTTGTGGCCTCCATCCCAGTGGCTCCAATATCCCTGTCTCCATCCCTGGTAGCCCTGGTGGCCCTTGTCCCCATCCCTGGTGGCCCCCAGTCCCAGTGGTCACCAGCATCCCTGTCCCCAATCCCGGGTGGCCCTGGTGGCCCCTGTCCCCAAGTGCCTCCAACATCCCTTATCCTATTCCTGGTGGCCCTTGTCCCCAGCCCTGGTGGCCCTGGTGGCCCCCAGTCACAGTGGCCACCAACATCCTGGTCCCCCATCCCCGGTGGCCCTGGTGGCCCTTGTGGTCTCCATCCCAGTGGCTCCAACATCACCATCTCCATCCCTGGTAGCCCTGGTGGCCCTGGTGGCCCTTCTTCCCATCCCTGGTGGCCCTGGTGGCCCCCAGTCCCAGCGTCCACCAACATCCCTGACCCTGGTGGCCCCCAACCCCAGTGACCCTTGTGGCCTCCATCCCAGTGGCTCCAATATCCCTGTCTCCATCCCTGGTAGCCCTGGTGGCCCTGGTGGCCCTCCTGCCCAGCCCTGGTGGCCCTGGTGGCCCTCCTGCCCAGCCCTGGTGGCCCTGGTGGCCCCCAGTCCCAGTGGCCACCAACATCCTGGTCCCCCATCCCCGGTGGCCCTGGTGGACCTTGTCCCCACATGGCTCCAGCATCCCTTATCGCATTCCTTGTGGCCCCTGTCCCCAGCCCTGGTGGCCCTGGTGGCCCTTGTCCCCACGTGGCTCCAGCATCCCTTATCGCATTCCTTGTGGCCCCTGTCCCCAGCCCTGGTGGCCCTGGTGGCCCTTGTCCCCACGTGGCTCCAGCATCCCTTATCGCATTCCTTGTGGCCCCTGTCCCCAGCCCTGGTGGCCCTGGTGGCCCTTGTCCCCACGTGGCTCCAGCATCCCTTATCGCATTCCTTGTGGCCCCTGTCCCCAGCCCTGGTGGCCCTGGTGGCCCTTGTCCCAAGTAGCTCCAACATCCCTTATCCCATTCCTGGTGGCCGCTGTCCCCATCCCTGGTGGTTGTGGTGTCCCTCAGTCCCAGGAGGCACCAACATCTCTGTCCACATCCCTGGTGGCCCTCGTCCCTGATGGCACCACCATCCCTCTGGCCCCATCCCTGGTGGTTCTGGCATCCCTTGTCCCCATCCCTGGTGGCTCCAGCGTCCCCATCCTTGGTGTCTTCACTGTCCCTCATCCCTGTCCCCCATGGCTCCACCATTCCTGTCCCCCCGTCCCCATCCCTGGTGGCCCCTGTCCCCATTCCTGGAGGCTCCAGTGTCCCTCTAACACCACCCCTTGTCCCTGATGGCTCCACCATCCCAGTCCCCATCCCTGGTACCTCCATCATGCCCATCTCTGGTGGCTCCACCAGCCCCATCCCTGATGGCTTCAGTGTCCTCATAACACTGTCCCCGCCCCCGGTGGCTCCACCAACCCCATCCTTGGTGGCTCTTCCAACCCCACCCCTGGTTCCTCCACCAACCCCATCCTTGGTGGCTCTTCCAACCCCACCCCTGGTTCCTCCACCAGCCCCATCCTTGGTTCCTCCACCAGCCCCACCCTCGGTCCCTGAATCCCCATCTTTGGCCCCTCCACCATCCCCATCCTTGGTCCCTCCATCCCCATCCTTGGTCCCTCAATCCCCATCCCCGGTCCCTCAATCCCCATTCTTGGTTCCTCCTCCATCCCCATCTTTGGTCCCTCGATCCCCACCCCTAGTTCCTCCACCAGCCTCATCCCTGGTCGCTCAATCCCCATCCTTAGTCCCTTGATCCCCATCCCTGGTTCCTCCACCATCCCCACCCTCGGTCCCTCAATCCCCATCCCCGGTCCCTCAATCCCCATTCTTGGTTCCTCCTCCATCCCCATCTTTGGTTCCTCCACCATCCCCACCCTTGGTCCCTCCATCCCTATCCCTGGTCCCTCCATCCCCATCCTTGGTTGCTCCATCTCCATCCCTGGTCCCTCCATCCCCATCCTTGGTTCCTCGATCCCCATCCCTGGTTCCTCCACCAGCCCCATCCCTGGTCCCTCAATCCCCATTCTTGGTTCCTCCTCCATCCCCATCTTTGGTTCCTCCACCATTCCCACCCTCAGTCCCTCAATCCCGATCCCTGATTCCTCCACCATCCCCACCCTTGGTCCCTCAATCCCCATCCCTCGTTCCTCCATCATCCCTATCCTTTGTCCCTCAATCCCCATCCTTGGTTCCTCGATCCCCACCCCTAGTTCCTCCACTATCCCTATCCTTTGTCCCTCAATCCCCATCCTTGGTTGCTCCAACTCCATCCCTGGTCCCTCCATCCCCATCCTTGGTTCCTCGATCCTCACCCCTGGTTCCTCCACCATCCCCACCCTTGGTCCCTCAATCCCCATCCCTGGTTCCTCCATCATCCCCATCCTTGGTTGCTCCATCTCCATCCCTGGTCCCTCCATCCCCATCCTCGGCTCCTCCACCATCCCCATCCTTGGTTCCTCAATCCCCATCCCTGGTTCCTCCATCAGCCCCATTCCTGGTCCCTCAATCCCCATCCTTGGTTGCTCCATCTCCATCCCTGGTCCCTCCATCCCCATCCTTGGTCCCTCAATCCCCATCCCCGGTCCCTCAATCCCCATTCTTGGTTCCTCCTCCATCCCCATCTTTGGTCCCTCGATCCCCACCCCTAGTTCCTCCACCAGCCTCATCCCTGGTCGCTCAATCCCCATCCTTAGTCCCTTGATCCCCATCCCTGGTTCCTCCATCATCCCCATCCTTGGTCCCTCGATCCCCACCCCTAGTCCCTCCCCCAGCCTCATCCCTGGTCGCTCAATCCCCATCCTTAGTCCCTTGATCCCCATCCCTGGTTCCTCCATCATCCCCATCCTTGGTCCCTCGATCCCCACCCCTAGTCCCTCCCCCAGCCTCATCCCTGGTCGCTCAATCCCCATCCTTAGTCCCTTGATCCCCATCCCTGGTTCCTCCATCATCCCCATCCTTGGTCCCTCGATCCCCACCCCTAGTTCCTCCACCAGCCCCACCCTCGGTCCCTCAATCCCCATTCTTGGTTCCTCCTCCATCCCCATCTTTGGTTCCTCCACCATTCCCACCCTCAGTCCCTCAATCCCGATCCCTGATTCCTCCACCATCCCCACCCTTGGTCCCTCAATCCCCATCCCTCGTTCCTCCATCATCCCTATCCTTTGTCCCTCAATCCCCATCCTTGGTTCCTCGATCCCCACCCCTAGTTCCTCCACTATCCCTATCCTTTGTCCCTCAATCCCCATCCTTGGTTGCTCCAACTCCATCCCTGGTCCCTCCATCCCCATCCTTGGTTCCTCGATCCTCACCCCTGGTTCCTCCACCATCCCCACCCTTGGTCCCTCAATCCCCATCCCTGGTTCCTCCATCATCCCCATCCTTGGTTGCTCCATCTCCATCCCTGGTCCCTCCATCCCCATCCTCGGCTCCTCCACCATCCCCATCCTTGGTTCCTCAATCCCCATCCCTGGTTCCTCCATCAGCCCCATTCCTGGTCCCTCAATCCCCATCCTTGGTTGCTCCATCTCCATCCCTGGTCCCTCCATCCCCATCCTTGGTCCCTCAATCCCCATCCCTGGTTCCTCCATTATCCCCATCCTTGGTCCCTCAATCCCCATCCCTGGTTCCTCCATCATCCCCATCCTTGGTCCCTTGATCCCCACCCCTAGTTCCTCCACCAGCCCCATCTCTGGTCCCTCAATCCCCATCCTTGGTTGCTCCATCTCCATCCCTGGTCCCTCCATCCCCATCCTTGGTTCCTTGATCCTCACCCCTGGTTCCTCCACCATCCCTATCCTTTGTCCCTCAATCCCCATCCCTGGTTCCTCCATCATCCCCACCCTTGGTCCCTCAATCCCCATCCCTCGTTCCTCCATCATCCCTATCCTTTGTCCCTCAATCCCCATCCTTGGTCCCTTGATCCCCACCCCTAGTTCCTCCACCAGCCCCATCCCTGGTCCCTCAATCCCCATCCTTGGTTGCTCCATCTCCATCCCTGGTCCCTCAATCCCCATCCTTGGTCCCTCAATCCCCATCCCTGATTCCTCCACCATCCCCATCTTTGGTTCCTCCACCATCCCCACCCTTGGTCCCTCAATCCCCATCCCTCGTTGCTCCATCATCCCCATCCTTGGTCCCTCAATCCCCATCCTTGGTTGCTCCATCTCCATCCCTGGTCCCTCCATCCCCATCCTCAGTTCCTCCACCATCCCCATCCTTGGTTCCTCGATCCCCACCCCTAGTTCCTCCACCAGCCCCATCCCTGGCCCCTCAATCCCCATCCTTGGTTGCTCCATCTCCATCCCTGGTCCCTCAATCCCCATCCTTGGTTGCTCCATCTTCATCCTTGGTCCCTCCATCCCCATCCTTGGTTCCTCGATCCCCATCCCTGGTTCCTCCACCATCCCCATCCTTGGTTCCTCGATCCCCATCCCTGGTTCCTCCATCATCCCCATCCTTGGTCCCTCAATCCCCATCCTTGGTCCCTTGATCCCCATCCCTGGTTCCTCCATCATCCCTATCCTTTGTCCTTCAGTCCCCACCCTTGGTCCCTCGATCCCCATCCCTGGTTCCTCCACCAGCCCCATCCTTGGTCCCTCAATCCCCATCCTTGGTTCCTCCTCCATCCCCATCTTTGGTTCCTCCACCATTCCCACCCTCAGTCCCTCAATCCCGATCCCTGATTCCTCCACCATCCCCACCCTTGGTCCCTCAATCCCCATCCCTCGTTCCTCCATCATCCCTATCCTTTGTCCCTCAATCCCCATCCTTGGTTCCTCGATCCCCACCCCTAGTTCCTCCACTATCCCTATCCTTTGTCCCTCAATCCCCATCCTTGGTTGCTCCAACTCCATCCCTGGTCCCTCCACGAGCCCCCCCGGGGACGCGTCAGTCGCCTCCTCAGCCGCTTCGCCCCACGGCCCCCCGCCCGCTCGCTCAGCACCGAGGGGCTCCCCGACAGCCCCCCCGGGACCTCCCCCCACCGCCATCCTGCCGCCAGGGAGGAGGAGGAGGAGGAGGAGGAGGAGGGGCAAGGGGGGGCTGAGACCCACGGCGGGGTCAAGGGGTGTGGGTCGGCCGTGGGTCTGGGGACAGTTGAGGGTCTGGGGACAAGGGTGGGCGTGGGGACAGTTGAGACGCGGGGGGTGGTCAAGGGCGTGGGGGCAGCTGAGGGACAGCAGGGGGGTGAGACCCATAGGGCGGTCAAGGGCCATGGGTTGGCCGCCAGCGTGGGGACAGTTGAGGGTGTGGGGGCAACCAAAGGTGTGGGGACAGTTGAGACACGGGGAGCGGTCAAGTGCGCGGGGACAGTTGAGGGACAAGGGACAGCTGAGGGACAGCAGGTGGCCGAGACCCATAGGATGGTCAAGGGCCATGGGTTGGCCACCAGCCCAGGGACAGCAGAGGGTCTGGGGACAAGCAAGGACCTGGGGGCGGTCAAGACGCGGGGGTCAGTCAAGGGTGTGGGGACAGCGGAGGGACAGGGGGTGGCCGAGGGCTGTAGGACGGCTGAGGGCCACAGGTTGACCATCAGCCCGGGGGCGGTGGAGGGACAGGGGACAACCAAGGACCTGGGGACAGTGGAGACACGGGGGACACTCAAGGGCCTTGGGATGGTCAAGGGATGGGGCTTAACCAAGGGGGTGGGGACAGCCGAGGGACAGGGGACGGCCGAGGGCTGTAGGACGGTCAAGGGCCATGGGTTGGCCACCAGCCTGGGGACAGCTGAGGGTCTGGGGACAACCAAGGAGCTGGAGACAGTTGAGGGACGGGGGACAGCCAAGGGCTTGGGGACACTTGAGGGACAAGGGACGGTTGAGGGGTGTAGGACAGTCAAGGGCCATGGGTTGGCCACCAGCGCCGGGCCAGCTGAGGGCCAGGGGACCACCAAGGACATGGGGACAGTTGAGACATGGGGGACAGCCAAGGGCACGGTGGGGACAGTTGAGGGACGGGGGGCAGCTGAAGGCTGTAGGGCAGTCGAGACCCATAGGACCACCAAGGACCATGGGGTGGCCACCAGCCCAGGGACAGCTGAGGCCCAGGGGACAACCAAGGACCTGGGGACAGTTGAGGGCCAGGGGACAGCTGAGGGACAGCAGGTGGCCGAGACCCATAGGACGGTCAAGGGCCACGGGTTGGCCACCAGCCCAGGGACAGTCGAGGCCCAGGGGGCAACCAAGGACTTGGGGACAGCGGAGGGCCAGGGGACGGTCAAGGGGATGGTCAAGAGCTGGAAGATGGTTGAGGGACGAGGGACACCGGGGGGACAGGGGGGGACAGTAGATGGCCATGATGGCACCACGACAGCCGAGGGTTCAACCAAGGGCTCTGGGCCCACCACGGCGGCCATGACACCCACGGCGACCCCAACGGTGGTGACACCCGTGGCCACCACGCCACCCACCACGCCGGTGGCGGCCACCACACCCCCGGCGGCCATGACACCCCCTCAGGGGCGTGCCGAGGGCGGACCTGTTCCCTGTCCTCGTCTCCTGTCCCTTGTTGGACCCCTTGTCCCCATCCCTGTCCCCTCCTGGACCTTCGGTGGCCATGAGAGGGGCACCCCGCCGCGAGCCCGGACCCCCCCCGGCCCACCCGGCCCTCCAACGCCGCAGCGGCAACACCATCACCGTGCGTCCCCGGCGGTGTTGTGCCCCCCTTTGTGTGGCCTCAACATCCTGCCACCCTCCGCCTTGTCCCCATCCCCATCCTCTTCTGGACGCCATGATGTCCCCATCCTTGTCCCCTTCCAGCATCTTCTCCCTGTCCCCATCCTTGTCCCCTCCTGGAGACCCTTCCCCATCCCCATCCTCTCATGGAGACCCACAACTGTCACCATCCCCCATCCTTGTCCCCTCCTGGACCTTCCTGTCCCCATCCCTGTCCCCTCCTGGACCTTCCTGTTCCCTGTCCTCGTCTCCTGTCCCTTGTTGGACCCCTTGTCCCCATCCCTGTCCCCTCCTGGACCTTCTTGTCCCCATCCCTGCTCCGTGTCCTCTCCTGGACCACATTGTCCCCATCCTTGTCCCCTCCTGGATGTCCCTGTCCCCACCCGTGATGTGTGTCCTCTCCTGAACCTTCCTGTCCCCATCCCTGCTCCGTGTCCCCTCCTGGTGTGTCCCCTCCTGGACTTCAATGTCCCCATCCTTGTCCCCATCTCTGTCCCCTCCTGGATGTCCCTGTCCCCATCCCTGGTCGGTGTCCCCTCCTGGACCTTCCTGTCCCCCCTCCTCATCCCCTTGCTGGACCCACCCCAATCCCTGTCCCCCAGATGGACCCCTTGTCCTCATCCCTGTCCCCTCCTGGACCTTCCTGTCCCCATCCCTGGTCCGTGTCCCCTCCTGGACCACACTGTCCCCATCCTTGTCCCCATCTTTGTCCCTTCCTGGACTTCCATGTCCCCATCTTTGTCCCCATCTCTGTCCCGTCCTGGATGTCCCTGTCCCCATCCCTGGTTGGTGACCCATCCTGGACCTCCTTGTCCCCATCCTTGTCCACGTCCTTGTCCCCTCCTGGACCTCCTTGTCCCCACCTTTGTCCCCATCCTGGATCTCCTTGTCCCCATCCTTGTCCACGTCCTTGTCCCCTCCTGGACCTCCCTGTCCCCACCTTTGTCCCCATCTCTGTCCCCATCCTGGATCTCCTCGTCCCCACTTGGACCCTTGTTCCTGTCCCCTCCTTGTCCCGTGTCCCCATCCCTGGCCCTTCCTGGGGTCCCCACCCCATGTCCTTGTCCCTGTCCCCCCTTTTCCCCCCC
>NW_015091250.1:114710-116139 GCF_001431845.1 Calidris pugnax
CCATGTCATCTCAAGCCACCCCCGCAGTTCCTGTTGTGCCCCCCTTTGTGTGGCCTCAACATCCTGCCACCCTCCGCCTTGTCCCCATCCCCATCCTCTTCTGGACGCCATGATGTCCCCATCCTTGTCCCCTTCCAGCATCTTCTCCCTGTCCCCATCCTTGTCCCCTCCTGGAGACCCTTCCCCATCCCCATCCTCTCATGGAGACCCACAACTGTCACCATCCCCCATCCTTGTCCCCTCCTGGACCTTCCTGTCCCCATCCCTGTCCCCTCCTGGACCTTCCTGTTCCCTGTCCTCGTCTCCTGTCCCTTGTTGGACCCCTTGTCCCCATCCCTGTCCCCTCCTGGACCTTCTTGTCCCCATCCCTGCTCCGTGTCCTCTCCTGGACCACATTGTCCCCATCCTTGTCCCCTCCTGGATGTCCCTGTCCCCACCCGTGATGTGTGTCCTCTCCTGAACCTTCCTGTCCCCATCCCTGCTCCGTGTCCCCTCCTGGTGTGTCCCCTCCTGGACTTCAATGTCCCCATCCTTGTCCCCATCTCTGTCCCCTCCTGGATGTCCCTGTCCCCATCCCTGGTCGGTGTCCCCTCCTGGACCTTCCTGTCCCCCCTCCTCATCCCCTTGCTGGACCCACCCCAATCCCTGTCCCCCAGATGGACCCCTTGTCCTCATCCCTGTCCCCTCCTGGACCTTCCTGTCCCCATCCCTGGTCCGTGTCCCCTCCTGGACCACACTGTCCCCATCCTTGTCCCCATCTTTGTCCCTTCCTGGACTTCCATGTCCCCATCTTTGTCCCCATCTCTGTCCCGTCCTGGATGTCCCTGTCCCCATCCCTGGTTGGTGACCCATCCTGGACCTCCTTGTCCCCATCCTTGTCCACGTCCTTGTCCCCTCCTGGACCTCCTTGTCCCCACCTTTGTCCCCATCCTGGATCTCCTTGTCCCCATCCTTGTCCACGTCCTTGTCCCCTCCTGGACCTTCCTGTCCCCATCCCTGGTCCGTGTCCCCTCCTGGACCACACTGTCCCCATCCTTGTCCCCATCTTTGTCCCTTCCTGGACTTCCATGTCCCCATCTTTGTCCCCATCTCTGTCCCGTCCTGGATGTCCCTGTCCCCATCCCTGGTTGGTGACCCATCCTGGACCTCCTTGTCCCCATCCTTGTCCACGTCCTTGTCCCCTCCTGGACCTCCTTGTCCCCACCTTTGTCCCCATCCTGGATCTCCTTGTCCCCATCCTTGTCCACGTCCTTGTCCCCTCCTGGACCTCCCTGTCCCCACCTTTGTCCCCATCTCTGTCCCCATCCTGGATCTCCTCGTCCCCACTTGGACCCTTGTTCCTGTCCCCTCCTTGTCCCGTGTCCCCATCCCTGGCCCTTCCTGGGGTCCCCACCCCATGTCCTTGTCCCTGTCCCCCCTTTTCCCCCCC
>NW_015091250.1:116316-120953 GCF_001431845.1 Calidris pugnax
CACGGTGTCCCCAGGGTGTCTCCACCCCCAACAGTGTCCCCAAGGTGACCCCAACCCGCGTGACCCCTGGGTGACCCTGTCCCCAAGGGTGTCCCCTGTCCCCAAGGGTGTCCCTGGGCCACCCCCACGGCTGCCCATCTCCCCAGGGTGACCCTAAAGTGTCCCCATCCCTGGGGTGTCCCCAAGGTGTCCCCAACCTCAAGGTGACCCCTTCTCCAGGATGACCATGAGGTGGCCCCAAGGTGTCCCCAGGGTGTCCCCATGTCACCCCGTTTCCCTGGTGTCCCCATCCCTGGGGTGTCCCCACCCTCAAGGTGTCCCCATCCCCAGGATGTCCCCAGGGTATCCCCATCCCTGGGGTGTCCCCAGGGTGTCCCCATCCCCAAGGTGTCCCTGTCCTCATGGTGTCCCCAGCACCAAGATGTCCCCAGCTCCAAGGTGTCCCCAGCCCCAGGGTGTCCCCAGGGTGTCCCCATGCCACCCCTATCCTCTGATCGCCCCATCCCTTGGGGGATGCCCAAGGTGCCCCCATCCCTGGGGTGTCCCCAAGGTGTCCCCATCCCCAGAATGACCCTTAGGTGTCCCCATCCCTGGGGTGTCCCCAAATCCAAGGTGTCCCCATCCCCAGAATGACCCTGGCGTGTCCCCAACGTGTCCCCAGCCCCAGGATGACCCTAGGGTGTCCACATCCCACCCCTTTTCCTTGGTGTCCCTATCCCTAGGGTGTCCCTAGACCTAGGATGTCCTCATGCCACCCCTTTCCCCTGGTGACCCCATCCCTTGGGGGGTACCCAAGGTGTCCCCATCCCAAGAATGACCCTGGGGTGTCCAAAAGGTGTCCCCATCTCCAGGATGTCCCGGGGTGTCCCCAGCATGTCCCCATGCCACCCCGTTTCCCCACCCCCAACAGTGTCCCCAAGGTGACCCCAACCCGCGTGACCCCTGGGTGACCCTGTCCCCAAGGGTGTCCCCTGTCCCCAAGGGTGTCCCCGGGCCACCCCCACGGCTCCCCATCTCCCCAGGGTGACCCTAAAGTGTCCCCATCCCTGGGGTGTCCCCAAGGTGTCCCCAACCTCAAGGTGACCCCTTCTCCAGGATGACCATGAGGTGGCCCCAAGGTGTCCCCAGGGTGTCCCCATGTCACCCCGTTTCCCTGGTGTCCCCATCCCTGGGGTGTCCCCACCCTCAAGGTGTCCCCATCCCCAGGATGTCCCCAGGGTATCCCCATCCCTGGGGTGTCCCCAGGGTGTCCCCATCCCCAAGGTGTCCCTGTCCTCATGGTGTCCCCAGCACCAAGATGTCCCCAGCTCCAAGGTGTCCCCAGCCCCAGGGTGTCCCCAGGGTGTCCCCATGCCACCCCTATCCTCTGATCGCCCCATCCCTTGGGGGATGCCCAAGGTGCCCCCATCCCTGGGGTGTCCCCAAGGTGTCCCCATCCCCAGAATGACCCTTAGGTGTCCCCATCCCTGGGGTGTCCCCAAATCCAAGGTGTCCCCATCCCCAGAATGACCCTGGCGTGTCCCCAACGTGTCCCCAGCCCCAGGATGACCCTAGGGTGTCCACATCCCACCCCTTTTCCTTGGTGTCCCTATCCCTAGGGTGTCCCTAGACCTAGGATGTCCTCATGCCACCCCTTTCCCCTGGTGACCCCATCCCTTGGGGGGTACCCAAGGTGTCCCCATCCCAAGAATGACCCTGGGGTGTCCAAAAGGTGTCCCCATCTCCAGGATGTCCCGGGGTGTCCCCAGCATGTCCCCATGCCACCCCGTTTCCCTGGTGTCCCTATCCCTGGGGTGTCCTCATCCTCAAGGTGTCCCCATCCCCAGGATGACCCTTAGGTGTCCCCATCCCCAGGGTGTCCCCAGGGTGTCCTCATGCCACTCCTTTCCTCTGGTCACCCCATCCCTTGGGGGTTACCCAAGGTGCCCCCATCCCTGGGGTGTCCCCTGGTTGTCTGTCCCCATCCTCAAGGTGTCCCCAACCCCAGGATGTTCCCAAGGTGTCCCCATGCCACCCGCTTTCCCTGGTGTCCCCATCCCCAAGGTGTCCCCAGCCCCAGGATGACCCTAGGATGTCCCCAGGGTGTCCCCATGCCACCCCTTTCCTCTGATCGCCCCATCCCTTGGGGGATGCCCAAGGTGCCCCCATCCCTGGGGTGTCCCCAAGGTGTCCCCATCCCCAGAATGACCCTTAGGTGTCCCCATCCCTGGGGTGTCCCCAAATCCAAGGTGTCCCCATCCCCAGAATGACCCTGGCGTGTCCCCAACGTGTCCCCAGCCCCAGGATGACCCTAGGGTGTCCACATCCCACCCCTTTTCCTTGGTGTCCCTATCCCTAGGGTGTCCCTAGACCTAGGATGTCCTCATGCCACCCCTTTCCCCTGGTGACCCCATCCCTTGGGGGGTACCCAAGGTGTCCCCATCCCAAGAATGACCCTGGGGTGTCCAAAAGGTGTCCCCATCTCCAGGATGTCCCGGGGTGTCCCCAGCATGTCCCCATGCCACCCCGTTTCCCTGGTGTCCCTATCCCTGGGGTGTCCTCATCCTCAAGGTGTCCCCATCCCCAGGATGACCCTTAGGTGTCCCCATCCCCAGGGTGTCCCCAGGGTGTCCTCATGCCACTCCTTTCCTCTGGTCACCCCATCCCTTGGGGGTTACCCAAGGTGCCCCCATCCCTGGGGTGTCCCCTGGTTGTCTGTCCCCATCCTCAAGGTGTCCCCAACCCCAGGATGTTCCCAAGGTGTCCCCATGCCACCCGCTTTCCCTGGTGTCCCCATCCCCAAGGTGTCCCCAGCCCCAGGATGACCCTAGGATGTCCCCAGGGTGTCCCCATGCCACCCCTTTCCCCTGGTGACCCCATCCCTTGAGGGGTGCCCAAGGTGCCCCCATCCCTGGGTTGTCCCCAGGGTGTCCCCATCCCCCAGGTGTCCCCAGGATGTCCCCATGCCACCCCTTTTCCCTGGTGTCCCTATCCCTGGGGTGTCCCCAGGGTGTCCCTGTCCCCAGAGTGTCCCCATCCCCAGAATGACCCTGGCGTGTCCCCAACGTGTCCCCAGCCCCAGGATGACCCTAGGGTGTCCACATCCCACCCCTTTTCCTTGGTGTCCCTATCCCTAGGGTGTCCCTAGACCTAGGATGTCCTCATGCCACCCCTTTCCCCTGGTGACCCCATCCCTTGGGGGGTACCCAAGGTGTCCCCATCCCAAGAATGACCCTGGGGTGTCCAAAAGGTGTCCCCATCTCCAGGATGTCCCGGGGTGTCCCCAGCATGTCCCCATGCCACCCCGTTTCCCTGGTGTCCCTATCCCTGGGGTGTCCTCATCCTCAAGGTGTCCCCATCCCCAGGATGACCCTTAGGTGTCCCCATCCCCAGGGTGTCCCCAGGGTGTCCTCATGCCACTCCTTTCCTCTGGTCACCCCATCCCTTGGGGGTTACCCAAGGTGCCCCCATCCCTGGGGTGTCCCCAAGGTGTCCCCATCCCCAGAATGACCCTTAGGTGTCCCCATCCCTGGGGTGTCCCCACCCTCAAGGTGTCCCCATCCCCAGGATGTCCCCAGGGTATCCCCATCCCTGGGGTGTCCCCAGGGTGTCCCCATCCCCAAGGTGTCCCTGTCCTCATGGTGTCCCCAGCACCAAGATGTCCCCAGCTCCAAGGTGTCCCCAGCCCCAGGGTGTCCCCAGGGTGTCCCCATGCCACCCCTATCCTCTGATCGCCCCATCCCTTGGGGGATGCCCAAGGTGCCCCCATCCCTGGGGTGTCCCCAAGGTGTCCCCATCCCCAGAATGACCCTTAGGTGTCCCCATCCCTGGGGTGTCCCCAAATCCAAGGTGTCCCCATCCCCAGAATGACCCTTAAGTGTCCCCATTCCTGGGGTGTCCCCAACGTGTCCCCATCCCCAGGGTGTCCCCATCCCCAGAATGACCCTTAAGTGTCCCCATTCCTGGGGTGTCCCCAACGTGTCCCCATCCCCAGGGTGTCCCCATCCCCAGAATGACCCTTAAGTGTCCCTCATCCCTGGGGTGTCCCCAAGATGTCCCTGTCCCCAGAGTGTCCCCATCCCCAGAATGACCCTTAGGTATCCCTATTTCTGGGGTGTCCCCAACGTGTCCCCGTCCCCAAGGTGTCCCCAGCTCCAGAATGACCCTAGGGTGTCCCCAGCATGTCCCCATGCCACCCCGTTTCCCTGGTGTCCCTATCCCTGGGGTGTCCTCATCCTCAAGGTGTCCCCATCCCCAGGATGACCCTTAGGTGTCCCCATCCCCAGGGTGTCCCCAGGGTGTCCTCATGCCACTCCTTTCCTCTGGTCACCCCATCCCTTGGGGGTTACCCAAGGTGCCCCCATCCCTGGGGTGTCCCCTGGTTGTCTGTCCCCATCCTCAAGGTGTCCCCAACCCCAGGATGTTCCCAAGGTGTCCCCATGCCACCCGCTTTCCCTGGTGTCCCCATCCCCAAGGTTTGTCCCCAAGATGTCCCCATCCCCAGGGTGTCTCCAGGGAGTCCCCAAGCCACCCCTTTTCCTTGGTGTCCCCCATCCCTTGGGAGGTGCCCAAGGTGCCTCCATCCCTGGGGTATCCCCAAGGTGTCCCCCATCCCCATGATGACCCTGGGGTGTCCCCAAGGTGTCCCCCATCCCCCA
>NW_015091250.1:124401-127377 GCF_001431845.1 Calidris pugnax
CACGGTGTCCCCAGGGTGTCTCCACCCCCAACAGTGTCCCCAAGGTGACCCCAACCCGCGTGACCCCTGGGTGACCCTGTCCCCAAGGGTGTCCCCTGTCCCCAAGGGTGTCCCTGGGCCACCCCCACGGCTGCCCATCTCCCCAGGGTGACCCTAAAGTGTCCCCATCCCTGGGGTGTCCCCAAGGTGTCCCCAACCTCAAGGTGACCCCTTCTCCAGGATGACCATGAGGTGGCCCCAAGGTGTCCCCAGGGTGTCCCCATGTCACCCCGTTTCCCTGGTGTCCCCATCCCTGGGGTGTCCCCACCCTCAAGGTGTCCCCATCCCCAGGATGTCCCCAGGGTATCCCCATCCCTGGGGTGTCCCCAGGGTGTCCCCATCCCCAAGGTGTCCCTGTCCTCATGGTGTCCCCAGCACCAAGATGTCCCCAGCTCCAAGGTGTCCCCAGCCCCAGGGTGTCCCCAGGGTGTCCCCATGCCACCCCTATCCTCTGATCGCCCCATCCCTTGGGGGATGCCCAAGGTGCCCCCATCCCTGGGGTGTCCCCAAGGTGTCCCCATCCCCAGAATGACCCTTAGGTGTCCCCATCCCTGGGGTGTCCCCAAATCCAAGGTGTCCCCATCCCCAGAATGACCCTGGCGTGTCCCCAACGTGTCCCCAGCCCCAGGATGACCCTAGGGTGTCCACATCCCACCCCTTTTCCTTGGTGTCCCTATCCCTAGGGTGTCCCTAGACCTAGGATGTCCTCATGCCACCCCTTTCCCCTGGTGACCCCATCCCTTGGGGGGTACCCAAGGTGTCCCCATCCCAAGAATGACCCTGGGGTGTCCAAAAGGTGTCCCCATCTCCAGGATGTCCCGGGGTGTCCCCAGCATGTCCCCATGCCACCCCGTTTCCCTGGTGTCCCTATCCCTGGGGTGTCCTCATCCTCAAGGTGTCCCCATCCCCAGGATGACCCTTAGGTGTCCCCATCCCCAGGGTGTCCCCAGGGTGTCCTCATGCCACTCCTTTCCTCTGGTCACCCCATCCCTTGGGGGTTACCCAAGGTGCCCCCATCCCTGGGGTGTCCCCTGGTTGTCTGTCCCCATCCTCAAGGTGTCCCCAACCCCAGGATGTTCCCAAGGTGTCCCCATGCCACCCGCTTTCCCTGGTGTCCCCATCCCCAAGGTGTCCCCAGCCCCAGGATGACCCTAGGATGTCCCCAGGGTGTCCCCATGCCACCCCTTTCCCCTGGTGACCCCATCCCTTGAGGGGTGCCCAAGGTGCCCCCATCCCTGGGTTGTCCCCAGGGTGTCCCCATCCCCCAGGTGTCCCCAGGATGTCCCCATGCCACCCCTTTTCCCTGGTGTCCCTATCCCTGGGGTGTCCCCAGGGTGTCCCTGTCCCCAGAGTGTCCCCATCCCCAGAATGACCCTTAAGTGTCCCCATTCCTGGGGTGTCCCCAACGTGTCCCCATCCCCAGGGTGTCCCCATCCCCAGAATGACCCTTAAGTGTCCCCATTCCTGGGGTGTCCCCAACGTGTCCCCATCCCCAGGGTGTCCCCATCCCCAGAATGACCCTTAAGTGTCCCTCATCCCTGGGGTGTCCCCAAGATGTCCCTGTCCCCAGAGTGTCCCCATCCCCAGAATGACCCTTAGGTATCCCTATTTCTGGGGTGTCCCCAACGTGTCCCCGTCCCCAAGGTGTCCCCAGCTCCAGAATGACCCTAGGGTGTCCCCAGCATGTCCCCATGCCACCCCTTTCCCCTGGTGTCCCCATCCCTTGGGTGTCCCCAAGGTGTCCCCAGCCCCAGGATGACCCTAGGATGTCCCCAGGGAGTCCCCATGCCACCCCTTTCCCCTGGTGACCCCATCCCTTGAGGGGTGCCCAAGGTGCCCCCATCCCTGGGTTGTCCCCAGGGTGTCCCCATCCCCCAGGTGTCCCCAGGATGTCCCCATGCCACCCCTTTTCCCTGGTGTCCCTATCCCTGGGGTGTCCCCAGGGTGTCCCTGTCCCCAGAGTGTCCCCATCCCCAGAATGACCCTTAAGTGTCCCTCATCCCTGGGGTGTCCCCAAGATGTCCCTGTCCCCAGAGTGTCCCCATCCCCAGAATGACCCTTAGGTATCCCTATTTCTGGGGTGTCCCCAACGTGTCCCCGTCCCCAAGGTGTCCCCAGCTCCAGAATGACCCTAGGGTGTCCCCAGCATGTCCCCATGCCACCCCTTTCCCCTGGTGTCCCCATCCCTTGGGTGTCCCCAAGGTGTCCCCAGCCCCAGGATGACCCTAGGATGTCCCCAGGGAGTCCCCATGCCACCCCTTTCCCCTGGTGACCCCATCCCTTGAGGGGTGCCCAAGGTGCCCCCATCCCTGGGTTGTCCCCAGGGTGTCCCCATCCCCCAGATGTCCCCAGGATGTCCCCATGCCACCCCTTTTCCCTGGTGTCCCCATCCCTGGGGTGTTCCCATCCCGAGAATGACCCTGGGGTGTCCAAAAGGTGTCCCCATCCCCAAGATGTCCCTGTCTCCATGGTGTCCCCATGCCACCCCTTTCCCCTGGTGACCCCATCCCTTGGGAGGTGTCCCCAGGATGTCCCCATCCCCAAGGTGTCCCCAGCCCCAGGATGTCCCCATGTCACCCCTTTCCCCTGGTGTCCCCCATCCCTTGGGGGGTGCCCAAGGTGCCTCCATCCCTGGGGTATCCCCAAGGTGTCCCCCATCCCCATGATGACCCTGGGGTGTCCCCAAGGTGTCCCCATCCCCAAGATGTCCCTGTCTCCATGGTGTCCCCATGCCACCCCTTTCCCCTGGTGACCCCATCCCTTGGGGTGTCCCCAGGATGTCCCCATCCCCCAGGTGTCCCCAGGGTGTCCCCATGTCACCCCTTTCCTCTGGTGACCCCATCCCTTGGGGGGTGCCCAAGGTGCCTCCATCCCTGGGGTATCCCCAAGGTGTCCCCCATCCCCATGATGACCCTGGGGTGTCCCCAAGGTGTCCCC
>NW_015091250.1:128241-129494 GCF_001431845.1 Calidris pugnax
TTTTGTGGGGGGTGATTTTTGTGTCTGGGGAGGGGACGGAGGAGAGGGGGCAGGCGAGGGGGAGGAGGTGGCTCCAAAATGGCCGAGGGAGGCCAGAGGGAGGATGGAGCGATGGCCGGGGGACAGGGGACGGCCAGGAGGGGACGAGGGGGTGGCGGCCATCGGCCTCAGGCCTGAGCAGGAGACGAGAGGCCAAAGCCTGAGACCTGCTCCCGTTGCCATGGCAACGAAGCCTGAGGCCTGCTCCTGAAGCCAGAGGCCTACTCCTGTTGCCATGGCAATGAAGCCCTCAGCCTGCTCCTGTTGCCATGGGGACGAAGCCTGAGGCCTGCTCCTGTTGCCATGGCGACGAAGCCTGAGGCCTGCTCCTGAAGCCTGAGGCCTATTCCCGTTGCCATGGCAATGAAGCCCTCGGCCTGCTCCTGTTGCCATGGTGATGAAGCCTGAGGCCTACTCCCGTTGCCATGGTGACGAAGCCTGAGGCCTGCTCCCGTTGCCATGGCAACGAAGCCCTCGTCCCGCTCCCCTTTCCGGGGGGAGGGCCGCGTCGGGCGCACTTGTCCCCACGACAAGCCACAATAAAACGGTGATGGCGGCTGCTGTGAGCCCGGCTGGTGACACTGGGGACCGGCGGGGTGTTGTGGGGGAGGGAGGAGAAGGAGGGAGGCGCCGACGGGGATTATAAACCTTATAATAAAACGCGTTTATATTTCGACTTGCGCGGCTCTACGCGATATTACGGTAGAGCGGGAGTGCGCATACGCGGGGTCGATCGGGGGGGCGGGACGAGCGGGCGGGTGGGCGGAGCGCGGCGATTGGACGGAGCTAGGACGCACGCGCGGTGATTGGCAGAGGGCGGCGCGCGCGGCGGCGTACGGCGGCCGGGAGGCGAAGGCGGAAGCGGAGCCGCCATCATGGCGGCGGCGGCGGCGCTGGAACGATGGGTGTCCGGGGAACTGCAGGAGCTGCTGGGGCTGAGCGGCCGCCACGTCCCGGCTTTCCTGGTGGCTCTGGCCCGGCGGAGCCGCAGCGTGGAGGAGCTGCTGGAGCGGCTGCGGGAAACGGAGGCGCTGAGGGTGGAGGAGCCGCGCGTGCGCGCCTTCGCGCGGGAGCTCTGGGAAAAGGTGGGCGGGGCTTGGCGGCGGCGGGGGGGCCGTGGCTTGGAGGGAGGGGGCGTGGCTTGGAGGGAGAGGGCGGAGCTTGGCTGGAAGGGGCGGGGCTTGCCCCTTTAGACTGGGCCGGGAGGGAGATGG
>NW_015091250.1:130211-133341 GCF_001431845.1 Calidris pugnax
AGGGTCCCCCTGGTTCTCGGGGTCCCCCCCACTCTTGGGGTCCCCCCTCAATTATGGGGGACGTGGGGTTTCCTCCTGCTCCTTGGGGGTCACCACAGATGCTCAGGGTCCCCCTAATTCTTGGGGTCCCCCCCATTATGGGGGCGCCCCCCTAATTATGGGGGTCTTGGGGTATCCTCCTGCCCCCTCTGGGTCACTACAGATCCTCAGGGTCCCCCTGATTCTTGGGGTCCCCCCCCTTATTGGGGTCCCCCCTCAATTTTGGGCTTCTTGGGTTTTCCTCCTGCACTTTGGGGGTCACCACAGATGCTCAGGTTCCTCTGGGTTCTTGGGGTCCCCCCCATTCTTGGGGTCCCCCCTCAATTATGGGGGTTTCGAGGCTTCCTCCTGCTGCTTGGGGGTCACCACAGATGCTCAGGTTCCTCCTGGTTCTCGGGGTCCCCCCATTCTTGGGGCCCCCCCCAAATTATGGGGGTCTAGGGGTTTCCTCCTGCCCCCTCCAGGTCACTACAGCCCCTCAGGGTCCCCCTGATTCTCGGGGTCCCCCCCATTCTTGGGGTCCCCCCTCAATTATGAGGGTCTCGGGGTTTCCTCCTGCTCCTTGGGGGTCACCACAGATGCTCAGGGTCCCCCTAATTCTTGGGGTCCCCCCCATTATGGGGGCGCCCCCCTAATTATGGGGGTCTTGGGGTATCCTCCTGCCCCCTCTGGGTCACTACAGATCCTCAGGGTCCCCCTGATTCTTGGGGTCCCCCCCCTTATTGGGGTCCCCCCTCAATTTTGGGCTTCTTGGGTTTTCCTCCTGCACTTTGGGGGTCACCACAGATGCTCAGGTTCCTCCTGGTTCTCGGGGTCCCCTCCACTTTTGGGGTCCCCCCTCAATTATGGGGGTTTCGAGGTTTGCTCCTGCTGCTTGGGGGTCACCACAGATGCTCAGGTTCCTCCTGGTTCTCGGGGTCCCCCCATTCTTGGGCCCCCCCCCAAACTATGGGGGTCTAGGGGTTTCCTCCTGCCCCCTCCAGGTCACTACAGCCCCTCAGGGTCCCCCTGATTCTCGGGGTCCCCCCCATTCTTGGGGTCCCCCCTCAATTATGAGGGTCTCAGGGTTTCCTCCTGCTCCTTGGGGGTCACCAGAGATGCTCAGATTCCTCCTGGTTCTCGGGGTCCCCCCATTCTTGGGGCCCCCCCCAAATTATGGGGGTCTAGGGGTTTCCTCCTGCCCCCTCCAGGTCACTACAGCCCCTCAGGGTCCCCCTGATTCTCGGGGTCCCCCCCATTCTTGGGGTCCCCCCTCAATTATGGGGGTTTCGAGGCTTCCTCCTGCTGCTTGGGGGTCACCACAGATGCTCAGGTTCCTCTGGGTTCTTGGGGTCCCCCCCATTCTTGGGGTCCCCCCTCAATTATGGGGGTTTCGAGGCTTCCTCCTGCTGCTTGGGGGTCACCACAGATGCTCAGGTTCCTCTGGGTTCTTGGGGTCCCCCCCATTCTTGGGGTCCCCCCTCAATTATGGGGGTTTCGAGGCTTCCTCCTGCTGCTTGGGGGTCACCACAGATGCTCAGGTTCCTCTGGGTTCTTGGGGTCCCCCCCATTCTTGGGGTCCCCCCTCAATTATGGGGGTTTCGAGGCTTCCTCCTGCTGCTTGGGGGTCACCACAGATGCTCAGGTTCCTCTGGGTTCTTGGGGTCCCCCCCATTCTTGGGGTCCCCCCTCAATTATGGGGGTTTCGAGGCTTCCTCCTGCTGCTTGGGGGTCACCACAGATGCTCAGGTTCCTCTGGGTTCTTGGGGTCCCCCCCATTCTTGGGGTCCCCCCTCAATTATGGGGGTTTCGAGGCTTCCTCCTGCTGCTTGGGGGTCACCACAGATGCTCAGGTTCCTCTGGGTTCTTGGGGTCCCCCCCATTCTTGGGGTCCCCCCTCAATTATGGGGGTTTCGAGGCTTCCTCCTGCTGCTTGGGGGTCACCACAGATGCTCAGGTTCCTCTGGGTTCTTGGGGTCCCCCCCATTCTTGGGGTCCCCCCTCAATTATGGGGGTTTCGAGGCTTCCTCCTGCTGCTTGGGGGTCACCACAGATGCTCAGGTTCCTCCTGGTTCTCGGGGTCCCCCCATTCTTGGGCCCCCCCCCAAACTATGGGGGTCTAGGGGTTTCCTCCTGCCCCCTCCAGGTCACTACAGCCCCTCAGGGTCCCCCTGATTCTCGGGGTCCCCCCCATTCTTGGGGTCCCCCCTCAATTATGGGGGTCTCGGGGTTTCCTCCTGCTCCTTGGGGGTCACCACAGATGCTCAGGTTCCTCCTGGTTCTCGGGGTCCCCTCCACTTTTGGGGTCCCCCCTCAATTATGGGGGTCTTAGAGTTTCCCCTTGCCCCCTCTGGGTCACTAGAGGTCATCAGGGTCCCCCTAGTTCTCGGGGTCCCCCCCACTATTGGGGTCCCCCCTCAATTATGGGGGACGTGGGGTTTCCTCCTGCTCCTTGGGGGTCACCACAGATGCTCAGGTTCCTCCTGATTCTTGGGGTTCCCCCCATTATGGGGGAGCCCCCCTAATTATGGGGGTCTTGGGGTATCTTCCTGCCTCCTCTGGGTCACTATGGGTCCTCAGGGTCGCCCTAGTTCTTGGGGTCCCCCCCTCAATTATGGGGGTCTTGGGGTTTCCTCCTGCCCCCTCCAGGTCCCTATAGATCCTTAGGGTCCCCCCCAGTTTTTGGGGTTCCCCCCAATTATGGGGTTCTGAGGGTTTTCTCCAGCCCCCTGGGTGTCACCACGGCGGCTCAGGGTCCCCAGAGATACTGGGGGGGCCCCTCCAAGCTTTTGGGGTCCCTTCTTGACCCCTGGGGTCCCCCTGACTTTTGGGGATCCTTAAGGCTGCTGAGTCCTGCCTGGAATTTTGGGATTCCCACCTTCAGGATCACTTAAAACCCCTCAAATTATGAAGATCTGTGGGGTTTGGGGTCTCTCGTGGGGTTTTGGGGTCTCCCGTGGGTTTTGGGGTCCCCCCATGGGTATTTTTCCCCCCCAAACCAGGGCCGGGGAGCCCCCCGAGGAGCCGGAGGAGGAATGGGAAGCCTCGGAGCGGGAGCGGCTGCGGGATTTGGAGGAAAGAGACGCTTTTGCCGAGAGGCTGCGACGCCGCG
>NW_015091250.1:137424-141251 GCF_001431845.1 Calidris pugnax
GGGGCGGGCTGCTGCTTAGTGGGGGCAACTGGGAGTAACTGGGCGGCTACTGGGAGCTACTGGGAGCAACTGGGGGCTGGCTACTGCTTACTGGGGGCAACTGGGAGTAACTGGGAGCTACTGGGAGCAAGTGGGGGCTGGCAGCTTCTTACTGGGAGCAACTGAGCAACTGGGGCCTGGCTGCTGCTCACTGGGGGCAACTGGGAGTAACTGGGTGGCTACTGGGAGCTACTGGTCCCGGGGTGGGGGGGGATTGGTTTTAGGGAGACTACAGGAACTGGGAGCTACTGGGGGCTCACAGCTTCTTACTGGGAGCTACTGGGAGGCTACTGGGAGCAACTGGGGGCTGGCAGACACTCACTGGAGGCTACTGGGAGATCCTGGGAGGCTACTGGGAGTAACTGGGAGCAACTGGGGAGGTCACAGGAGGGATCATGGGGGGATAGGGGAGGGATTTGGGGTGCTGGAGGGGGTACTGGGAGGGGTTTTGGGGGGCATAGAGCGGGGATCCTAAAGATACTGTGGAGAATTTGGGACCACCAGGGGGACACTGGGAGGAGGATGATGGGGGGGCTCTGGGGACACTGGGGGGACCCTAGGAGGATGCTGGGTGGCCATGGGGACACCGGGAGGGTCTTGGGAGGATTATGGGTGGCCATGGGGACACTGGAGGTGATGTGGGGGTACCAGAGGGACCCCGGGAGGGTGCTGGGGAGTCACTGGGACACTGGGGGGACCCTAGGAGGATGCTGGGTGGCCGTGGGGACCCCAGGGGTGATGTGGGGACACCAGAGAGACCCTGGGACGATGATGGGGAGCCATGGGGACACCAGGAGGGGACACGGGGTGACCCTGGGAGGATGGGAGGGAGCCGTGGGGACAGTGGGGGGACCCTGGAAAGATGCTGGGTGGCTGTGGGGACCCCAGGGGTGATGTGGGGACACTGGGGTGACCCTGGAAGGGTGATGGGTGACCCTGGGGACACCTTGAGGGTCTTGGGAGGATTATGGGTGGCCATGGGGACACTGGAGGTGACGTGGGGGTACCAGAGGGACCCTGGAAGGATGATGGGGAGCCATGGGGACACTGGGAGGTGACACGAGGGGACCCTGGGATGATCTTTGGTGGCCGTGGGGACACCAGGTTCCATGGAGGGACCCCAGGAGGACGATGGGGAGTCACTGGGACACCAGGAGGGGACACGGGGGGACCCTGAGAGGATGGGAGGGAGCTATGGGGACACTGGGGGAGCCCTGAGAGGATACTGGGTGGCTGTGGGGTCCCCAGGGGTGACATGGGGACACCAGAGGGACCCTGGGAGGATGATGGGGAATCATTGGGACATCAGGGGGACTCTGGAAGGATGATGGGTGACCATGGGGACACCGTGAGGATCTTGGGAGGATTATGGGTGGCCATGGGGAGATGGGAGGTGACGTGGGGACACCGGAGAGACCTTGGGAGGGTAATGGGGAGTCACTGGGACACTGGGGGGACCCTGGGAGGATGATGGGGAGCCATGGGGACACTGGGGGGACCCTGGAAGGATGATGGGTGGCCGTGGGGACCCCAGGGGTGATGTGGGGACACCAGAGGGACCCCAGGAGGATGATGGGGAGCCATGGGGACACCAGGAGGGGACACGGGGGGACCCTGGGAGGATGGGAGGGAGCCGTGGGGACACAGGAGGTGACCTGGGGACACCAGAGGGACCCTGGGAGGATGATGGGGAGCTGTGGGGACACTGTGGGGGGACCCTGGGAGGGTGCTGTGTGGCTGTGGGGACCCCAGGGGTGACGTGGGGACACCAGAGGGACCCTGGAAGGATGATGGGGAGCCATGGGGACATTGGAGGGACCCTAGGAGGATGCTGGGTGGCCGTGGTGGCTGTGGGGACACCAGGAGGGTTTTGGGAGGATGCTGGGTGGCCGTGGGGACCCCAGGGGTGACGTGGGGACACTGGGAGGATCCTGGAAGGATGATGGGTGACCCTGGGGACACCATGAGAGTCTTGGAAGGATTATGGGTGGCCACGGGGAGACGGGAAGTGATGTGGGGACACTGGAGAGACCCCAGGAGGGTGATGGGGAGTTACTGGGACGCTTGGGGAGGACACGAGGGGACCCTGGGATGATCTTTGGTGGCCGTGGGGACACCAGGTTCCATGGAGGGACCCCAGGAGGATGATGGGGAGTCACTGGGACACCAGGAGGGGACACGGGGGGACCCTGGGATGATCCTGGGTGGCCCTGGGGACACCAGGTGCCATGGAGGGACCCCGGGAGGATGATGGGGAGTCATTGGGACATCGGGGGGACCCTGGAAGGATGATGGGTGACCCTGGGGATACCTTGAGGGTCTTGGGAGGATTATGGGTGGCCATGGGGAGACGGGAGGGGACATGGGGGGGACCCTGGGATGATCTTTGGTGGCCGTGGGGACACCGGGTGCTGTGGAGGGACCCTGGGAGGATGATGGGGAGCCATGGGGACACTGGGGGGACCCTGGAAGGATGATGGGTGGCCGTGGGGACCCCAGGGGTGACGTGGGGACACCAGAGGGACCCCAGGAGGATGATGGGGAGCCATGGGGACACCCGGGGGACCTTGGAAGGATGATGGGTGGCCATGGGGACACCATGAGGATCTTGGGAGGATTATGGGGGGACATGGGGACATGGGAGGTGATGTGGGGGTACCAGAGGGACCCTGGAAGGGTGATGGGGAGTCACTGGGACACCAGGAGGGGACACGGGGGGACCCTGGGATGATCCTGGGTGGCCCTGGGGACACCAGGTGCCATGGAGGGACCCCGGGAGGATGATGGGGAGTTGGGGTGACCCTGGGAGGATGATGGGGAGCCGTGGGGACACTGGGGGGACCCTGGAAGGATGATGGGGGTCCATGGGGACACTGGGAGGGGACATGGGGGGGCCCCTGGGATGATCTTTGGTGGCCGTGGGGACACCGGGTGCTGTGGAGGGACCCTGGGAGGGTGCTGGGGAGTCACTGGGACACTGGGAGGGGACATGGGGGGACCCTGGGATGATCCCGGGTGGCCGTGGGGACACCAGATGCTGTGGAGGGACCCTGGGAGGATGATGGGGAGCCATGGGGACATTGGGGGGACCCTGGGATGATCTTTGGTGGCCGTGGGGACACCGGGTGCTGTGGAGGGACCCTGGGAGGATGATGGGGAGCCATGGGGACATTGGGGGGACCCTAGGAGGATGCTGGGTGGCTGTGGGGACCCCAGGGGTGACATGGAGACACCGGGGGGACCCTGGAAGGGTGATGGGTGACCATGGGGACACCATGAGGGTCTTGGGATGATGCCGGGTGGCCATGGGGACACTGGAGGTGACGTGGGGACACCAGAGGGATCCTGGGAGGGTGCTGGGGAGCCATGGGGACACTGGGAGGGGACACGGGGGGACCCTGGGATGATCCTGGGTGGCCGTGAGGACACCGGGTGCCATGGAGGGACCCCGGGAGGATGATGGGGGGCCATGGGGACACCAGGAGGGGACACGGGGTGACCCTGGGAGGATGGGGGGGAGCCGTGGGGACCCCGTGGGTGCCGTGGGGACCCCGTGGACACGTGGTGGCCCCCCCCCAGGAGGCCCCGGAGGCGGTGCCCGAGGCGGAGCGGCGGCGGCAGTCGGTGCAGGAGGCCCGGCGCAGCCTCCCCATCTTCCCCTACCGCGACGAGCTGGTGGCAGCCATCGCCCAGCACCAGATCCTGGTCATCGAGGGAGAGACCGGCTCCGGCAAGACCACCCAGATCCCCCAGTACCTGCACGAGGAGGTGGGGGGGCGGATACGGGG
>NW_015091250.1:142995-143694 GCF_001431845.1 Calidris pugnax
GGGTGAAGGACACATGGACACGGAGTAGGACGTGGGGACATGGAGGGGGACATGGGGGCATGGAGCCCCAGGGACGCAAGGGGTGTGGGACACCATGAGGGGTGGCCCTGGTGACCTGAAGGTGGCACAGGGGACCTTGGGGACAGTAGGGGACCCTGGGGACATGTCCTTGTCCCAGGGAGCCCTGAGGACACAGGGGACCCCAGGGGATGTGTCCCCATCCTGGTGGACCCTTAGTGACATGTCCCCATCCTTGGGGACATGAGCGTGGCCACCTGGGTGGCCGTGGAGATGGGCACCAAACTGGGCAACGAGGTGACACGGGGACACGGGGGGGACACGGGGACACGGGGGGGGACATGGGGACACGGGGGTGAAGGACACATGGACACGGAGTAGGACGTGGGGACATGGAGGGGGACATGGGGGCATGGAGCCCCAGGGACGCAAGGGGTGTGGGACACCATGAGGGGTGGCCCTGGTGACCTGAAGGTGGCACAGGGGACCTTGGGGACAGTAGGGGACCCTGGGGACATGTCCTTGTCCCAGGGAGCCCTGAGGACACAGGGGACCCCAGGGGATGTGTCCCCATCCTGGTGGACCCCAAGGAAGGTGTCCCCATCTTAGTGACCTTAGGGACATGTCCTTGTCCCAGTGAACCCCAAGGACACAGGGGACCCCAGGGGACCTGTCCCCACC
>NW_015091250.1:144890-145170 GCF_001431845.1 Calidris pugnax
CGGGGAGGGTTTGTCACCCCCCCAGGTGACACGGTGTCCCCTTGTCCCCCCCCTGTCCCCCCCCCTGTCCCCAGGGCTACACGCGGCAGGGGCTGAAGATCGGCATCACGCAACCCCGGCGCGTGGCCGCCATGAGCGTGGCCGCCAGGGTGGCCGTGGAGATGGGCACCAAACTGGGCAACGAGGTGACACGGGGACACGGGGGGGACACGGGGACACGAGGGGGGACATGGGGACACGGGGGGGAAGGACACATGGACACGGAGGAGGACGGGGGGAC
>NW_015091250.1:146706-147640 GCF_001431845.1 Calidris pugnax
CATGTGCCCACCCTGTGTGACCCCAAGGAAGATGTCCCCACCTTGGGGACATGTCCTTGTCCCAGAGACTCTTGAGGAGCACAGGGGACCCCAGGGGACGTGTCCCCATCCTAGGGGACCTCAAGGAAGGTGTCCCCATCTTAGGGACCCTGGGGACATGTCCTTGTCCCAGGGAACCCCAAGGACACAGGGGACCCCAGGGGACATGTCCCCACCCTGGTGGACCTCAAGGAAGATGTCCCCACCTTAGGGACCTTAGGGACACGTCCTTGTCCCAGGGAACCCTGAGGAGCACATGGAGATGGGCACCAAACTGGGCAACGAGGTGACACGGGGACACGAGGGGGGGACGTGGGGACACGGGGGTGAAGGACACATGGACATGGAGGGGGAAAGAGGAACATGGAGGGGGACATGGGGGCATGGAGCCCCAGGGACACGAGGGTTGTGGGACACCCTGAGGGGTGGCCCTGGTGACCTGAAGGTGGCACAGGGGACCTTGGGGACAGTAGGAGACCTTGGGGACATGTCCTCGTCCCAGGGAGCCCTGAGGACACAGGGGACCCCAAGGGACGTGTCCCCATCCTGGTGGACCCCAAGGAAGGGGTCCCCATCTTAGTGACCTTAGGGACATGTCCTTGTCCCAGGGAGCCCCAAGGACACAGGGGGCCCCAGGGGATGTGTCCCCATCATGGTGGACCCCAAGGAAGATGTCCCCACCTTGGGGACATGTCCTTGTCCCAGAGACTCTTGAGGAGCACAGGGGACCCCAGGGGACGTGTCCCCATCCTAGGGGACCTCAAGGAAGGTGCGGAGTAGGACGTGGGGACATGGAGGGGGACATGGGGGCATGGAGCCCCAGGGACGCAAGGGGTGTGGGACACCATGAGGGGTGGCCCTGGTGACCTGAAGGTGGCACAGGGGACCTGGGGGA
>NW_015091250.1:148265-155293 GCF_001431845.1 Calidris pugnax
ACACGTCCTTGTCCCAGGGAGCCCTGAGGACACAGGGGACCCCAGGGGATGTGTCCCCATCCTGGTGGACCCTTAGTGACATGTCCCCATCCTTGGGGACATGAGCGTGGCCACCTGGGTGGCCGTGGAGATGGGCACCAAACTGGGCAACGAGGTGACACGGGGACACGGGGGGGACACGGGGACACGGGGGGGGACATGGGGACACGGGGGTGAAGGACACATGGACACGGAGTAGGACGTGGGGACATGGAGGGGGACATGGGGGCATGGAGCCCCAGGGACGCAAGGGGTGTGGGACACCATGAGGGGTGGCCCTGGTGACCTGAAGGTGGCACAGGGGACCTTGGGGACAGTAGGGGACCCTGGGGACATGTCCTTGTCCCAGGGAGCCCTGAGGACACAGGGGACCCCAGGGGATGTGTCCCCATCCTGGTGGACCCCAAGGAAGGTGTCCCCATCTTAGTGACCTTAGGGACATGTCCTTGTCCCAGGGAACCCCAAGGACACAGGGGACCCCAGGGGACATGTCCCCACCCTGGTGGACCTCAAGGAAGATGTCCCCACCTTAGGGACCTTAGGGACACGTCCTTGTCCCAGGGAACCCTGAGGAGCACAGGGGACCCCAGGGGACGTGTCCCCCCCTGGGTGACCCCAAGGAAGATGTCCCCATCTTGGGGACACGTCCTTGTCCCAAGGACGCTTGAGGAGCACATGGGACCCCAGGGGATGTGTCCCCATCCTGGTGGACCCCAAGGAAGGTGTCCCCACCCTGGGTGACCCCAAGGAAGATGTCCTCACTTTGGGGACACGTCCTTGTCCCAGGGACCCCTGAGGAGCACAGGGGACCCCAGGGAACATGTCACCGCTCAGGATGACCCCAAGGAAGATGTCCCCATATTGGGGACATGTCCTTGTCCCAGGGACCCCTGAGGAGCAGAGGGGACCCCAGGGGACATGTCCCCATCCTGGGTGACCCCAAGAAAGATGTCCCCATCCTTGGGGACCTTGGGGACATTTCCTTGTCCCAGGGACCCCTGAGGAACATGGGGGACCCTAACGACGTGTCCCCACCCCAGAGGACGTGTCCCCACCCTGGGGACCCTGGGGACACATCCCCATCCCAGGCCACCCCAGGCCAAGCCAGGGGACTCCAGGGGACAATTCACGAGGGTTGTGGGACACCCTGAGGGGTGGCCCTGGTGACCTGAGGGTGGCACAGGGGACCTTGGGGACAGTAGGAGACCTTGGGGACATGTCCTCGTCCCAGGGAGCCCTGAGGACACAGGGGACCCCAAGGGACGTGTCCCCATCCTGGTGGACCCCAAGGAAGGGGTCCCCATCTTAGTGACCTTAGGGACATGTCCTTGTCCCAGGGAGCCCCAAGGACACAGGGGGCCCCAGGGGATGTGTCCCCATCATGGTGGACCCCAAGGAAGATGTCCCCACCTTGGGGACATGTCCTTGTCCCAGAGACTCTTGAGGAGCACAGGGGACCCCAGGGGACGTGTCCCCATCCTAGGGGACCTCAAGGAAGGTGTCCCCATCTTAGGGACCCTGAGGACACATCCTTGTCCCAGGGAACCCCAAGGACACAGGGGACCTCAGGGGACATGTGCCCACCCTGTGTGACCCCAAGGAAGATGTCCCCACCTTGGGGACCTTGGGGACATGTCCTTGTCCCAGGGAACCCTAAGGACACAGGGAACCCCAAGGAAGATGTCCCCATCTTGGGGACATGTCCTTGTCCCAGAGACCCTTGAGGAGCACAGGGGACCCCAGGGGATGTGTCCCCATCCTGGTGGACCCCAAGGAAGATGTCCCCATCCTTGGGGACCTTGGGGATACGTCCTTGTCCCAGGGACCCCAGAGGACACAGAGGACCCCAGGGGACATGTTCCCATCCTGGGTGACCCCAAGGAAGATGTCCCCATCTTGGGGACATGTCCTTGTCCCAAGGATCCCTGAGGAGCACATGGGACCCCAGGGGACGTGTCCCCGTCCTGGGGGACCCCAAGGAAGATGTCCCCACCTTGGGGACACGTCCTTGTCCCAGGGAACCCTAAGGACACAGGGGACCCCAGGGGACATGTCCCCATCCTAGGGGACCTCAAAGAAGGTGTCCCCACCTTATGGACCTTGGGGACACGTCCTTGTCCCAGGGAACCCCAAGGACACAGGGGACCCCAAGGAAGATGTCCCCATCTTGGGGGCACGTCCTTGTCCCAGGGAACCCTGAGGAGCACATGGGACCCCAGGGGACGTGTCCCCATCCTAGGGGACCTCAAGGAAGATGTCCCCACCTTGGGGACCTTGGGGACATGTCCTTGTCCCAGAGACCCCTGGTGTCCCCATCTTAGGGACCCTGAGGACACATCCTTGTCCCAGGGAACCCCAAGGAAGATGTCCCCATCCTTGGGGACCTTGGGGACATTTCCTTGTCCCAGGGACCCCTGAGGAACATGGGGGACCCTAACGACGTGTCCCCACCCCAGAGGACGTGTCCCCACCCTGGGGACCCTGGGGACACATCCCCATCCCAGGCCACCCCAGGCCAAGCCAGGGGACTCCAGGGGACAATTGGGGACCACCGAGGTGGGGATGGGCTCTGAGGGTGGGGGAGAGGGGGGGTGCTGAGGGACCTGGGGAGGGGGACAGCAGTGCCACCGGGGCGGGGGGTGACATGTCCCTTGTCCCCAGGTCGGGTACAGCATCCGCTTCGAGGACTGCACGTCGGAGAGGACGGTGCTCAAGTACATGACGGACTGGGGACATGTCCTTGTCCCAAGGATCCCTGAGGAGCACATGGGACCCCAGGGGACGTGTCCCCGTCCTGGGGGACCCCAAGGAAGATGTCCCCACCTTGGGGACACGTCCTTGTCCCAGGGAACCCTAAGGACACAGGGGACCCCAGGGGACATGTCCCCATCCTAGGGGACCTCAAAGAAGGTGTCCCCACCTTATGGACCTTGGGGACACGTCCTTGTCCCAGGGAACCCCAAGGACACAGGGGACCCCAAGGAAGATGTCCCCATCTTGGGGGCACGTCCTTGTCCCAGGGAACCCTGAGGAGCACATGGGACCCCAGGGGACGTGTCCCCATCCTAGGGGACCTCAAGGAAGATGTCCCCACCTTGGGGACCTTGGGGACATGTCCTTGTCCCAGAGACCCCTGAGGAACATGGGGGACCCTAACAACGTGTCCCCACCCCAGGGGACCACCGAGGTGGGGAAGGACTCTGAGGGTGGGGAGGAGGGGGGGGTGTTGAGGGACCTGGGGAGGGGGACAGCAGTGCCACCGAGGCGGGGGGTGACATGTCCCTTGTCCCCAGGTCGGGTACAGCATCCGCTTCGAGGACTGCACGTCGGAGAGGACGGTGCTCAAGTACATGACGGACGGGATGTTGCTGCGGGAGTTCCTGACGGAGCCCGACCTCGGCTCCTACAGGTGGCCTTGGGGACACCGGGGACACCCCGGGGACATGGGGGACACCCCGGGGACATGGGGGACACTGGGGGTGGTGGGGATACCAGGGACATTGGGGACATCAGGGGCATTGGGGACATTGGGGACATGGAGGTGTCAGGGGAGCGTGGAGGGATTGGGGATGTTGGGGACAGCGTAGGCTGGGGGACCTTGGGGACACCTTGGGGACATCAGGGATATTGGGGACACTGGAGGTGGTGGGGACACCAGGGACATTGGGGACATCGGGGACACTGGGGGCACTGGGGACATGGGGGACATTGGGGACATCAGGGGCATTGGGGACGGTGGGGACATGGAGGCGTTGGGGGAGAGCGGAGGGATTGGGGATGTAGCATAAACTGGGGGACCTTGGGGACATTGGGGACACCTTGGGGACATTGGGGACATCAGGGACACTGGGGGTGGTGGGGACACCAGGGACATTGGGGACATCAGGGGCATTGGGGACGTTGGGGACATAGGGGTGTCAGGGGAGAGTGGAGGGATTGGGGATGTTGGGGACAGCGTAGGCTGGGGGACCTTGGGGACACGTTGGGGACATCAGGGATATTGGGGACACTGGAGGTGGTGGGGACACCAGGGACATTGGGGACATTGGGGACATCAGGGATACTGGGGGTGGTGGGGACACCAGGGACATGTTGGGGACATTGGGGACATCAGGGGCATTGGAGATGTTGGGGACAGTGTGGGTTGGGGGACCTTGGGGACATTGGGGACACGTTGGGGACACTGGGGACACCTTGGGGACATCAGGGACACCGGGGGTGCTGGGGACATCAGGGACATTGGGGACATGTTGGGGACATTGGGGACATGGGGGTGTTGGGGGAGAGCGGAGGGGTTGGGGATGTGGAGGACAGCATAGGTTGGGGGACCCTGGGGACATGTTGGGGACCTTGGGGACATCAGGGACACTGGGGGTGGTGGGGACACCAGGGACATTGGGGACATTTAGGACATCAGGGGCATTGGGGGTCCCTAGGACATGGAGGTGTCAGGGGAGAGTGGAGGGATTGGGGATGTGGAGGACAGCATAGGTTGGGGGACCTTGGGGACACGTTGGGGACATCAGGGACACTGGGGGTGGTGGGGACATCGAGATGCTGGAGGAGAGCGGAGGGATTGGGGACATGGACAGCATAGGCTGGGGGACCTTGGGGACACGTTGGGGACCTTGGGGACATCAGGGACCTTGGGGACATCAGGGACATCAGGGACACAGGGCTGGGGACAATAAGGAGTGGGGAGGGGTTAAGGGACAGTGGGGACACAGGGGGGACACAGCGGGGGGGCTGCGTGTCCCCAGCACCATCCCTGTCCTTGGTCTGACTGGTGGCACTTTGGTGTCCCTGTTGTCCCCATGTCCCTATGCCCATCCCTGTGTCCCCACACGTGTCCCTGTGTCCCCATACCTGTCCCCATGCCTGTCCCCATGTACATGGAGGTGTCAGGGGAGAGTGGAGGGATTGGGGATGTGGAGGACAGCATAGGTTGGGGGACCTTGGGGACACGTTGGGGACATCAGGGACACTGGGGGTGGTGGGGACATCGAGATGCTGGAGGAGAGCGGAGGGATTGGGGACATGGACAGCATAGGCTGGGGGACCTTGGGGACACGTTGGGGACCTTGGGGACATCAGGGACCTTGGGGACATCAGGGACATCAGGGACACAGGGCTGGGGACAATAAGGAGTGGGGAGGGGTTAAGGGACAGTGGGGACACAGGGGGGACACAGCGGGGGGGCTGCGTGTCCCCAGCACCATCCCTGTCCTTGGTCTGACTGGTGGCACTTTGGTGTCCCCGTTGTCCCCATGTCCCTATGCCCATCCCTGTGTCCCCACACGTGTCCCTGTGTCCCCATACCTGTCCCCATGCCTGTCCCCATGCCTGTCCCCATGTCCCCACGTGTCCCTGTGCCTGTCCCCATGTCCCTATGCCCATCCTCCTGTCCCCCACCTCTCCCCATGTCCCCATACCTCTCCCCATGTCCCCATACCTGTCCCCTATGTCTGTCCCCATGTCCCCACGCCTGTCCCCTATGCCTGTCCCCATGTCCCTATGCCCATCCTCCTGTCCCCCACCTCTCCCCATGTCCCCACACATGTCCCCTGTGTCTGTCCCCATGTCCCCCTGCCTGTCCCCATGTCCCTATGCCCATCCTCCTGTCCCCCACCTCTCCCCATGTCCCCATACCTCTCCCCATGTCCCCATACCTCTCCCCATGTCCCCATACCTCTCCCCATGTCCCCATACCTCTCCCCATGTCCCCATACCTCTCCCCATGTCCCCATACCTCTCCCCATGTCCCCATACCTCTCCCCATGTCCCCATACCTCTCCCCATGTCCCCATACCTCTCCCCATGTCCCCATACCTCTCCCCATGTCCCCATACCTCTCCCCATGTCCCCATACCTCTCCCCATGTCCCCATACCTCTCCCCATGTCCCCATACCTCTCCCCATGTCCCCATACCTCTCCCCATGTCCCCATACCTCTCCCCATGTCCCCATACCTCTCCCCATGTCCCCATACCTCTCCCCATGTCCCCATACCTCTCCCCATGTCCCCATACCTCTCCCCATGTCCCCATACCTCTCCCCATGTCCCCATACCTCTCCCCATGTCCCCATACCTCTCCCCATGTCCCCATACCTCTCCCCATGTCCCCATACCTCTCCCCATGTCCCCATACCTCTCCCCATGTCCCCATACCTCTCCCCATGTCCCCATACCTCTCCCCATGTCCCCATACCTCTCCCCATGTCCCCATACCTCTCCCCATGTCCCCATACCTCTCCCCATGTCCCCATACCTCTCCCCATGTCCCCATACCTCTCCCCATGTCCCCATACCTCTCCCCATGTCCCCATACCTGTCCCCATGCCTGTCCCCATGTCCCCATGCCCATCCTCCTGCCCCCCACCTCTCCCCATGTCCCCACACGTTTCCCCTATGCCTCTCCCCATGTCCCCCTGCCTCTCCCCATGTCCCCATACCTGTCCCCATGTCCCCACATGTGTCCCCTATACCTGTCCCCATGTCCCCACGCCTGTCCTCCCACCTCTCCCTGTGTCCCTGCGTGTCCCCCTGCCTGTCCCCATTTCCCTGTGCTTGTCCCCATACCCGTCCCCATGTCCCCATACCTGTCCCCATGTCCCTGTGCTTGTCCCCATACCTGTCCCCATGTCCCTATGCCCATCCCCGTGTCCCCCCTCTTTTCCCCATGTCCCCACGCCTGTTCTCCCACCTCTCCCTGTGTCCCCACGTGTCCCCATACCTGTCCCCATGTCCCCACACGTGTTCCTGTGTCCCCATACCTGTCCTCTATGTCTGTCCCCATGTCCCCGTGCCTGTCCCCATGTCCCTGTGCATGTCCCTGTGTCCCCACACGTGTCCCCTATGCCTGTCCCCATGTCCCCACACATGTCCCCACGCCTGTCCTTCCACCTCTCCCTGTGTCCCCACATGTCCCCATGCCTGTCCCCACACCTCCATACCTCTCCCTGTGTCCCCACATGTCCCCATGCCTGTC
>NW_015091250.1:157052-157798 GCF_001431845.1 Calidris pugnax
GGACATCCTCCTCCTCCTCACCCACCGGGTGGGTGTCCCTGTGTCACTGTGTCACCCTGTCCCCTTCCTGCCACCCACGTGTCCCCTTTCCCTGCCCCCGCTCACCCCTCCATGTCCCCGTGTCCCCTTCTCCCCCTGGGTGTCCCCATCCCCTGGGATGTCCCCATGTCCCCCAGGTGTCCCCTTCCCCTCTGAGTGTCCCCATCCCTGGGTGTCCCTGTCCCCCCGAGAGTCCTCGTGTCCCCTGGATATCCCTGTCCCCCTGGGTGTCCCCGTGCCACCCTGTGTCCCCTTCCTCCCTGGGTGTCCCCATCTCCAGGTGTCCCTGTCCCCCTGGGTGTCCCCTTCCCCTCTATGTGTCCCCATCCCTGGGTGTCCCTGTCCCCCCCAAGTCTCCATGTCCCCTCAGTGTCCCTGTCCCTCTGGGTGTCCCTGTGTCCCCTGGGATGTCCCCATGTCCCCCAGGTGTCCCTGTCCCCCTGGGTGTCCCCTTCCCCCCTGGAGTCCCCATGTCCTCTGGGTGTCCCTGTCCCTCTGGGTGTCCCCTTCCCCTCTAAGTGTCCCCATCTCAGGGTGTCCCCGTCCCTGTGGGTGTCCCCATCCCCTGGGATCTCCCCGTGTCCCCCAGGTGTCCCTGTCTCTGTGGGTGTCCCCGTCCCCTGGGTGTCCCCTGGGTGTCCCCTTCCCCCCTGGGTGTCCCCATCCCTGGGTGTCCCGTGGGCGTCCGTGGGTGTCCCCTGTGTGTC
>NW_015091250.1:167312-168065 GCF_001431845.1 Calidris pugnax
GGACATCCTCCTCCTCCTCACCCACCGGGTGGGTGTCCCTGTGTCACTGTGTCACCCTGTCCCCTTCCTGCCACCCACGTGTCCCCTTTCCCTGCCCCCGCTCACCCCTCCATGTCCCCGTGTCCCCTTCTCCCCCTGGGTGTCCCCATCCCCTGGGATGTCCCCATGTCCCCCAGGTGTCCCCTTCCCCTCTGAGTGTCCCCATCCCTGGGTGTCCCTGTCCCCCCGAGAGTCCTCGTGTCCCCTGGATATCCCTGTCCCCCTGGGTGTCCCCGTGCCACCCTGTGTCCCCTTCCTCCCTGGGTGTCCCCATCTCCAGGTGTCCCTGTCCTCCTGGGTGTCCCCTTCCCCTCTATGTGTCCCCATCCCTGGGTGTCCCTGTCCCCCCCAAGTCTCCATGTCCCCTCAGTGTCCCTGTCCCTCTGGGTGTCCCTGTGTCCCCTGGGATGTCCCCATGTCCCCCAGGTGTCCCTGTCCCCCTGGGTGTCCCCTTCCCCCCTGGAGTCCCCATGTCCTCTGGGTGTCCCTGTCCCTCTGGGTGTCCCCTTCCCCTCTAAGTGTCCCCATCTCAGGGTGTCCCCGTCCCTGTGGGTGTCCCCATCCCCTGGGATCTCCCCGTGTCCCCCAGGTGTCCCTGTCCTGGGTGTCCCCATATCCCCCACGTGTCCCTGTCCCTCTGGGTGTCCCCTTCCCCTCTAAGTGTCCCCATCCCTGGGTGTCCCCGTGTCCCCCAGGTGTCCCTGTCCCCCTGGG
>NW_015091251.1:0-3261 GCF_001431845.1 Calidris pugnax
AAAGCAGGAAAAAAACAAAACAAAACGAAACGAAACAAAAAAAAAGCAAAAGAAAAAAAACAATTACATGCTATTAATTAATTATAATCGTAACAGTGTTAATATTTCATTACATTCTTTCCAAACGAGAGGCGATGTCTGCGTTAGGTACTGCCAGACCTAACACCATGCAAGGGGGGGGGGGGCATTGCCAGTCCTGCCCCCCCAACTGGGCAGGGGACAAAGGTGGGCCACCAGGTACGTCCCCGTGTCCCCCCCCAACCCCCCATCTCCGCTTGGTCCCCGTCCCATCCAGCCCCTGACCCCCCCAGAGGATTCCTGGGGGCAGGAATGGGAGAGCTGGGGCAGATCCTGCCCCGTGTCGGAGCTTGTCCCGGCTCCTGCTGGTTTTAGAGGAGATCCTGAGCTCCATGTGTCCCACCTCCAACCCCAGTGAGATATCCCCAAGGAAGGAGCTGGTGGATCCAATAAATCCCACTTTTAGATGAGCTCCTGAGGAGCAAATGCTCCCACTCCATGACCCAGAGCTCCATGTGCCCCATCTCCAACCCCGGTGTGAAATATCCCCAGGGAAGGAGCTGGTGGATCAATTAAATCCTGCTTTTAGATGAGCTCCTGTGGAAAAAACACTCCTGTTCCATGACCCAGACCTTCATCTGCCCCATCTCCAACCCCCATGTGAAATATCCCCAGGGAAGGAGCTGATGGGTCCCATAAATCCCACTTTTAGAGGAGCTCCTGAGGAGCAAACGCTCCCATTCCATGACCCAGAGCTTCATCTGCCCCATCTCCAACCCCCGTGTGAGATATCCCCAGGGAAGGAGCTGGTGGATCCAATAAATCCTGCTTTTAGATGAGCTCCTGCAGAACAAACATTCCTGCTCCGTGCCCCAGAGCTTCATCTGCCCCATCTCCTGGGGAAGGAGCTGGTGGATCCAATAAATCCCACTTTTAGAGGAGCTCCTGTGGAGCAAATGCTCCCATTCCATGACCCAGACTCAATTTTGGGGGGGAAATCTGTTTTTTTGGGGGGGTTTGGCAGCTTTTTTCTGGCAGGGCCACGTCCTGGGTGAGGTTCTACCAGCACGATCACACTCTGCGGGTACTTACCAGTATCTCACCCTTTTAGGTGTGTAAAATTAAGGGGAAAAGGGTGAGGGGGAGGGAATCGGGGGGGGGAAAGCAGGACAAGGAGACAGAACAGTGAAGAAAAAAAAAACAAACCAAAATAACAACAAAAAAAAAATCAAAACCAAGTGATGGGAGGGAGGAAGAGAGAGCTCCTGTGGAGCAAACGCTCCTGTTCCATGACCCAAAGCTTCATCTGCCCCATCTCCAACCCTGGTGTGAAATATCCCCAAGGAAGGAGCTGGTGCATCCAATAAATCCTGATTTTAGATGAGCTCCTGAGGAGCAAACGCTCCTGTTCCATGACCCAAAGCTTCATCTGCCCCATCTCCAACCCTGGTGTGAAATATCCCCAAGGAAGGAGCTGGTAGATCAATTAAATCCTGCTTTTAGACGAGCTCCATCTGCCCCATCCTCAACCCTGGTGTGAAATATTCCTGGGGAAGGAGCTGGTGGATCCAATAAATCCTGTTTTTAGAGGAGCTCCTGTGGGGCAAACGCTCCTGTTCCATGACCCAGACCTTCATCTGTCCCATCTCCAAGCCCCGTGTGAGATATCCCCAGAGAAGGAGCTGGTGGATCCAATAAATCCTGGTTTTAGATGAGTTCCATCTGCCCCATCCTCAACCCCCATGTGAAATATCCCCAGGGAAGGAGCTGGTGGATCCAATAAATCCTGGTTTTAGATGAGTTCCATCTGCCCCATCCTCAACCCCCATGTGAAATATCCCCAGGGAAGGAGCTGGTGGATCCAATAAATCCTGGTTTTAGATGAGTTCCATCTGCCCCATCCTCAACCCCCATGTGAAATATCCCCAGGGAAGGAGCTGGTGGATCCAATAAATCCTGGTTTTAGATGAGTTCCATCTGCCCCATCCTCAACCCCCATGTGAAATATCCCCAGGGAAGGAGCTGGTGGATCCAATAAATCCTGGTTTTAGATGAGTTCCATCTGCCCCATCCTCAACCCCCATGTGAAATATCCCCAGGGAAGGAGCTGGTGGATCCAATAAATCCTGCTTTTAGATGAGCTCCATCTGCCCCATCCTCAACCCTGGTGTGAGATATCCCCAGGGAAGGAGCTGGAGGATCCAAGAAATCCCACTTTTAGAGGAGCTCCTGTGGATCAAACACTCCTGTTCCATGACCCAAAGCTTCATCTGCCCCATCTCCAACCCTGGTGTGAAATATTCCTGGGGAAGGAGCTGGTGGATCAAATAAATCCCATTTTTAGAGGGGCTCCTGTGGAGCAAACGCTCCTCTTCCATGACCCAAAGCTTCATCTGCCCCATCTCCAACCCTGGTGTGAGACACCCCCAGGGAAGGAGCTGGTGGATCCAATAAATCCCAATTTTGGAGCTGCAGAAGGCAGCTCCGTGCGGCTCCGACCCCTCAGGATCGGGATCTCCTGCCCCAGCCCGTACCTGGTTGGGGATGGCTCTTTTCTTGTTGGTCTGGGTGTTCCTCTGCTGGGCGCTGGAAGGAGGAAGAGGAGCAGCTTTAGGGCAGGGGGGGAGGGAAAAGTTGAACGACGAACGCCCCGAGCCCCCGCGGCCACCACGTGCTTCCCACCCGGAATATCCTAAGGAAGAGCCGAGTCCGTAGGGGTAAAAATCCTCAAGAGCCCCCCCCGGGCTCCCCTTCCCACCTTTTTGCCCAGGAGAGGAGGGAGGGAGGGACTGGGGTGGGGGCTTTTTGACCCCCTTTATCTCCTTCCTTCCAGCCCTTATCTCCAGGGATTTACAACATTCCAGAGGGAAGAGGAAACACCAAGCAGATCAGCCGCTCCAAAAAAGGAATTCCTTATCCCAAAACCCTGCGCCCCGACCACCGCCAAGGCTGAGAACCAGAAGGAACTCATCTCCAGAATGACTGGCCTCCAAAATAGACCTACACCCCTCCTAGGTGGCCCCCCCACCACCCCGGGGTGGGGGGCAGGGGGAGAAAAGAGCAAACCTGCACCCACCAGAGGGGAAAAACTACCTGTCTCTCCTGAGCAACCGAGGGGACGAGGTGTGGGACCGAACCGTTAGTCAGGAGCAGGAACAAAATCCAGGAAAATCGTTAGAATTAACTCCAGGACACCCCCGGGGTGGTTTTTTTGGGGGGGGGGGGTGGGGGGCCGCAGTTCCC
>NW_015091251.1:9586-13390 GCF_001431845.1 Calidris pugnax
TTCTGATTTTGGAATACTAACGCATGGAAATCCTTATTCTGTAGGGTCTAGACCAGTACATATTGTGCTAGATTTCTCTTCTTTTTTGTTATTTTTTTATTTTCTGTATGTCTTGATATTTGCTTATTATGTCAAGTATTTATTCAGTACTTTTGGCAGCACATTTTTCTGTTGTAAGCACGATTAGGATGTTGCTGCAACTTCTCCTTTGTGCATTTGGGTCTTGCAGCTGATTTGTCACTTTGTCTGAACCCAGATTGTGGACATGTCTATGGCTAACACCAGCAGCGTATTTTGCTATTGCAGTGCTAGAAGAAAGTTGGGAAATGAATGTCTCTCTGGAACTTTATTCAAACAATGGATGTGGAAAATACGGTTTTGGATTTATAGACGTTCTTACAAAAGGAATGAGATATGGAGCAATGTTTCGAGGTGGGTAAACACATTTTGTAATTTCTTGCATGACCTATTTCCACTTTAACTTAGATCCCATCCAGTTAGATTAAACAGAGACATTTTGATTTCTGGAGACTTTTGATCCATGGAAATTAAGAGCTATAAGATACACCTATCTGGCACTGATACAAGCGCCAAAATCTGTCTCAGAGGAAGTCAGCACAGTGCACGTTATCTGATGACAGTGGAAGTGCTGCATTATTTACTGCATAGAATGTCCACCCTGCGAAGATTAATGTGTTTGTTTAACTTTGTTCTGTCTGGTTAATTGGCTCTAGTCACTGAAGACCCTCATATGCATAGAGTGAAACATCAATCTGTTTTACTTTGAACATGTTTTTAAAATTACTTGCTAGATTGTCCACTAGTTGAAAAGGCATTACAGTAAAAGCTTATTGTACTTTACAAAGGTCTAAGGCTTCTGAATTCCCAGAGATCATAGGGAGCAGAGGGAGTAACAGCCTCATTCAATAATATGCATCTAACTTTGCTTCACACCATTTTCTTTACTGACACTTAGAAACATTGTTTCTATTTGTTTTGTTGTAGATCCTGCAATCTTTTGCTCATAAACACAAACATTAACTTAAAATTGAGTTCAGCGAGCCAGTTTTGAATTGCATGCAGAGAAGATTAAAAGAAATAGTACAGAATCCTCTCCTGGGAAAGATCAAATGGTTACTAAAATGAAAGCAACCTAAAACTGTAGCATTTAGCCCAGAGGGGGGGAGGGGAATTGGGCATTTAGCTATAATTAACACCTCCTACTTACACCCTCCAGTCTTTCAAATGGATTGTTTCCTATTATGGGTAGTTGCTCAGAATCTGAAATCACTTTGATTTAAAAAAAAAAAAAAAAAAAAAAAAAAAAAAAAAAAAGCAGGAAAAAAACAAAACAAAACGAAACGAAACAAAAAAAAAGCAAAAGAAAAAAAACAATTACATGCTATTAATTAATTATAATCGTAACAGTGTTAATATTTCATTACATTCTTTCCAAACGAGAGGCGATGTCTGCGTTAGGTACTGCCAGACCTAACACCATGCAAAGGGGGGGGGGCATTGCCAGTCCTGCCCCCCCAACTGGGCAGGGGACAAAGGTGGGCCACCAGGTACGTCCCCGTGTCCCCCCCCAACCCCCCATCTCCGCTTGGTCCCCGTCCCCTCCAGCCCCTGACCCCCCCAGAGGATTCCTGGGGGCAGGAATGGGAGAGCTGGGGCAGATCCTGCCCCGTGTCGGAGCTTGTCCCGGCTCCTGCTGGTTTTAGAGGAGATCCTGAGCTCCATGTGTCCCACCTCCAACCCCAGTGAGATATCCCCAAGGAAGGAGCTGGTGGATCCAATAAATCCCACTTTTAGAGGAGCTCCTGAGGAGCAAATGCTCCTGTTCCATGACCCAGAGCTTCATCTGCCCCATCTCCAACCCCCGTGTGAGATGTCCCCAAAGAACGAGCTGATGGATCAATTAAATCCTGCTTTTAGATGAGCTTCATCTGCTTCATCTCCAACCCCCGTGTGAGATATCCCCAAGGAAGGAGCTGATGGATCAATTAAATCCTGCTTTTAGATGAGCTCCTGTGGAGCAAACGCTCCCATTCCATGACCCAGACCTTCATCTGCTTCATCTCCAACCCCCGTGTGAGATATCCCCAAGGAAGGAGCTGGTGGATCAATTAAATCCTGCTTTTAGAGGAGCTCCTGTGGAGCAAATGCTCCTGATCCATGACCCAGACCTTCATCTGCCCCATCTCCAACCCTGGTGTGAAATATTCATGGGGAAGGAGCTGGTAGATCAATTAAATCCTGCTTTTAGACGAGCTCCATCTGCCCCATCCTCAACCCTGGTGTGAAATATTCCTGGGGAAGGAGCTGGTGGATCCAATAAATCCTGTTTTTAGAGGAGCTCCTGTGGGGCAAACGCTCCTGTTCCATGACCCAGACCTTCATCTGTCCCATCTCCAAGCCCCGTGTGAGATATCCCCAGGGAAGGAGCTGGTGGATCCAACAAATCCCACTTTTAGATGAGCTCCTGTGGATCAAACACTCCTGTTCCATGACCCAGAGCTCCATCTGCCCCATCTCCAACCCTGGTGTGAGACACCCCCAGGGAAGGAGCTGGTGGATCCAATAAATCCTGCTTTTAGACGAACTCCTGAGGAGCAAACGCTCCTGTTCCATGACCCAAAGCTCCATCTGCCCCATCCTCAACCCTGGTGTGAAATATCCCCAAGGAAGGAGCTGGTGCATCCAATAAATCCTGATTTTAGATGAGCTCCTGAGGAGCAAACGCTCCTGTTCCATGACCCAAAGCTTCATCTGCCCCATCCTCAACCCTGGTGTGAAATATCCCCAAGGAAGGAGCTGGTGGATCCTATAAATCCTGCTTTTAGATGAGCTCCATCTGCCCCATCCTCAACCCTAGTGTGAAATATTCCTGGGGAAGGAGCTGGTGGATCAAATAAATCCCATTTTTAGAGGGGCTCCTGTGGAGCAAACGCTCCTCTTCCATGACCCAGAGCTCCATCTGCCCCATCTCCAACCCTGGTGTGAGACACCACCAGGGAAGGAGCTGGTGGACAACTGGAATCCCACTTTTGGAGCCCTGGAAGGCAGCTCCGACCCCTCAGGATCGGGATCTCCTGCCCCAGCCCGTACCTGGTTGGGGATGGCTCTTTTCTTGTTGGTCTGGGTGTTCCTCTGCTGGGCGCTGGAAGGAGGAAGAGGAGCAGCTTTAGGGCAGGGGGGGAGGGAAAAGTTGAACGACGAACGCCCCGAGCCCCCGCGGCCACCACGTGCTTCCCACCCGGAATGTCCTAAGGAAGAGCCGAGTCCGTAGGGGTAAAAATCCTCAAGAGCCCCCCCCGGGCTCCCCTTCCCACCTTTTTGCCCAGGAGAGGAGGGAGGGAGGGACTGGGGTGGGGGCTTTTTGACCCCCTTTATCTCCTTCCTTCCAGCCCTTATCTCCAGGGATTTACAACATTCCAGAGGGAAGAGGAAACACCAAGCAGATCAGCCGCTCCAAAAAAGGAATTCCTTATCCCAAAACCCTGCGCCCCGACCACCGCCAAGGCTGAGAACCAGAAGGAACTCATCTCCAGAATGACTGGCCTCCAAAATAGACCTACACCCCTCCTAGGTGGCCCCCCCACCACCCCGGGGTGGGGGGCAGGGGGAGAAAAGAGCAAACCTGCACCCACCAGAGGGGAAAAACTACCTGTCTCTCCTGAGCAACCGAGGGGACGAGGTGTGGGACCGAACCGTTAGTCAGGAGCAGGAACAAAATCCAGGAAAATCGTTAGAATTAACTCCAGGACACCCCCGGGGTGGTTTTTTTGGGGGGGGGGGTTG
>NW_015091251.1:13431-13695 GCF_001431845.1 Calidris pugnax
GCCACAATCCGTCTGTCTGTCCCGCCACCCTGGGATGTCCCTGAGCTGGGATGGGCCAGGGGGGGAGGGAAATTTGGGGATCTTTAAATTTGGGGATCTTTCCTGATCCCAAAATTCCTGGGGATGGAGCCAGCAACCCCTGGGGGGTGTCCGGGGTGGGAGAGGGAAGTTCTGCCCCCGTTCAGCTCCACCACGAGGTGTAAATCCAAAGGTGGGCTGGGAGGAAAAGCCCCTCCGTCTCTCCTCTGAGGTCCCCCAGGGGTT
>NW_015091251.1:14389-19392 GCF_001431845.1 Calidris pugnax
GGGAGAAAAAAAGGAGAGAGGAGGAAAAAAGGAAACAAGGGGAAGGCGGTGAATTTGAGGAGGAGGAGGAGGAGGAGGAAGAGGAGGAGGAAGAAGAGGAGGAGGGTGGGCTGGGGGAGGATGAGGGTCCCCGTCCCCGGGCAGAGGATGAGGAGGGACGAGCCCAAAGGACGGGGAGACCTTCCTCCTCTGCTCCTACAGAGGATGAGGAGGGACAAGCCCAAAGGATGGGGAGACCTTCCTCCTCCGTCCCCAGGCAGAGGATAAAAGGAGAGAGGAGGAAAAAAGGAAACAAGGGGAAGGCGGTGAATTTGAGGAGGAGGAGGAGGAGGAGGAAGAGGAGGAGGAAGAAGAGGAGGAGGGGGGGCTGGGGGAGGATGAGGGTCCCCGTCCCCGGGCAGAGGATGAGGAAGGACGAGCCCAAAGGACGGGGAGACCTTCCTCCTCTGCTCCTACAGAGGATGAGGAGGGACAAGCCCAAAGGATGGGGAGACCTTCCTCCTCCGTCCCCAGGCAGAGGATGAGGAGGGATGAGGCCAAAGGACAGGGAGAACTTCCTCCTCCGTCCCCAGGCAGAGGATGAGGAGGGATGAGGCCAAAGGACAGGGAGAACTTCCTCCTCCAATCCTGCAGAGGATGAGGAGGGACGAGCCCAAAGGACGGGGAGACCTTCCTCCTTCGTCCCCAGGCAGAGGATGAGGAGGGATGAGGCCAAAGGACAGGGAGAACTTCCTCCTCCGTCCCCAGGCAGAGGATGAGGAGGGATGAGGCCGAAGGACAGGGAGAACTTCCTCCTCCAATCCTGCAGAGGATGAGGAGGGACGAGCCCAAAGGACGGGGAGACCTTCCTCCTCCACTGCTGCAGAGGATGAGGAGGGACGAGCCCAAAGGACGGGGAGACCTTCCTCCTTCGTCCCCAGGCAGAGGATGAGGAGGGACAAGCCCAAAGGATGGGGAGACCTTCCTCCTCCGCTCCTGCAGAGGATGAGGAGGGACGGGGAGACCTTCCTCCTCTGCTCCTGCAGAGGATGAGGAAGGACGGGGAGACCTTCCTCCTCCGTCCCCGGGCAGAGGATGAGGAGGGACGAGCCCAAAGGATGGGGAGACCTTCCTCCTCTGCTCCTACAGAGGATGAGGAGGGACAAGCCCAAAGGATGGGGAGACCTTCCTCCTCCGTCCCCAGGCAGAGGATGAGGAGGGATGAGGCCAAAGGACAGGGAGAACTTCCTCCTCCGTCCCCAGGCAGAGGATGAGGAGGGATGAGGCCGAAGGACAGGGAGAACTTCCTCCTCCAATCCTGCAGAGGATGAGGAGGGACGAGCCCAAAGGACGGGGAGACCTTCCTCCTCCACTGCTGCAGAGGATGAGGAGGGACGAGCCCAAAGGATGGGGAGACCTTCCTCCTCCTCTCCCGCAGAGGATGAGGAGGGACGAGCCCAAAGGACGGGGAGACCTTCCTCCTCTGCTCCTGCAGAGGATGAGGAAGGACGGGGAGACCTTCCTCCTCCGTCCCCGGGCAGAGGATGAGGAGGGACGAGCCCAAAGGACGGGGAGACCTTCCTCCTCCACTCCTGCAGAGGATGAGGAGGGACGAACCCAAAGGATGGGGAGACCTTCCTCCTCCGCTCCTGCAGAGGATGAGGAGGGACGGGGGATTGGGAGAATCAGGGAATTATCAGAGTTGGAAGGGACCTTCTAGTAGAGACCATCTGGTCCAACCCCCCGGCCAAAGCAGGGTTGCCCAGAGCACGTCATAGAGCTGGGACAGGACAAGCCCTTTCACCTTCCCTTCAGTGGGCCTGGGGGGGGTCAAGGAGAACCCCCAAATCCCTACCGAGGGGCAGCACCAGCCTTAATTACCTTAATTCCTCGTTAGCGCTCCTGTGAGCGGGGCCCTGAGCTTTTTTTGAGGCTGAACAACCTGATTTTGGCTTTTCTGCCCAAGGAGCAGCGTTAACAACCACAGAGGGACGACCGTGGGGCAGGTCCCACCTCCCATCCCCTCAAACGGGGGGAGAAGAGGAGCTCCCAGATCCCAAATCCCAAAAAATTGGGCTGTGAAAGGTTGGAGGGGCCGGGAGGGGGGGGGGCTCTAACGACTCACTTGGCGAATCCGATGAAGTCCTCGTGGTTGGTGTTGATGTAGGAGAGCTCGATGTCGATGAGGAGGAGGATCTGGAAGAAGGTTTGGGTGTTATGAAGTTCCAGGTCAAGGTTTAGGGTGCAAGGAGGTGGAAGAGACACACCATGGCCATGGGGAGAGGGAGATTTGGGATTGGGAGAATCAGGGAATTATCAGAGTTGGAAGGGACCTTCTAGAAGAGACCATCTGGTCCAACCCCCCGGCCAAAGCAGGGTTGCCCAGAGCACGTCATAGAGTCATAGAATGGTTTGGGTTGGAAGGGACCTCAAAGATCATTGAGTTCCAACCCCCTGAATGATGAATATGTTGGACCAATATCTCGTCCAAGTCATCGATGAATGTGTTGGACCAATATCTCGTCCAGGTCATCGATGAATATTTGGACCAATATCTCATCCAAGTCATCGATATGTTGGACCAATATCTTGTCCAGGTCATCAATAAGTATGTTGGACCAATATCTCATCCAAGTATCAATGAATATGTTGGACCAATATCTCGTCCAAGTCATCGATGAATGTGTTGGACCAATATCTCATCCAGGTCATCGATATCGATATGTTGGACCAATATCTTGTCCAGGTCATCGATTAATATGTTGGACCAATACCTCATCCAAGTCATCGATGAGTATGTTGGACCGATATCTCGTCCAAGTCATCGATGAATAGGACCCCGTCCCACCAGGAAAACGACTCACTTGGCGAATCCGATGAAGTCCTCGTGGTTGGTGTTGATGTAGGAGAGCTCGATGTCGATGAGGAGGAGGATCTGGAAGAAGGTTTGGGTGTTATGAAGTTCCAGGTCAAGGTTTAGGGTGCAAGGAGGTGGAAGAGACACACCATGGCCATGGGGAGAGGGAGATTTGGGATTGGGAGAATCAGGGAATTATCAGAGTTGGAAGGGACCTTCTAGAAGAGACCATCTGGTCCAACCCCCCGGCCAAAGCAGGGTTGCCCAGAGCACGTCATAGAGTCATAGAATGGTTTGGGTTGGAAGGGACCTCAAAGATCATGGAGTTCCAACCCCCTGAATGATGAATATGTTGGACCAATATCTCGTCCAAGTCATCGATATCGATATGTTGGACCAATATCTTGTCCAGGTCATCGATTAATATGTTGGACCAATACCTCATCCAAGTCATCGATGAGTATGTTGGACCGATATCTCGTCCAAGTCATCGATGAATAGGACGAGATATTGGTCCAACAAAGTCATCGATGAGTATGTTGGACCAATAACTTGTCCAAGTCATCGATGAATAGGACGAGATATTGGTCCAACAAAGTCATCGATGAGTATGTTGGACCAATATCTCATCAAAGTCATCGATGAATGTGTTGGACCAATATCTCGTCCTATTCATCGATGACTTGGACGAGATATTGGTCCAACAAAGTCATCGATGAATGTGTTGGACCAACATCTCGTCCAGGTCATTGATGAATGTGTTGGACCAATATCTCGTCCAAGTCCAACATATCGATATCGATGACCTGGACGAGATATTGGTCCAACAAAGTCATCGATGACTTTGTTGGATCAATATCTCATACAAGTCATCGATGAATATGTTGGACCAATATCTCATCCAGGTTATTGATGAATATGTTGGACCAATAACTCGTCCAAGTCATCGATGAATATGTTGGACCAATAACTTGTCCAAGTCATCGATGAATATGTTGGACCAATATCTCGTCCAAGTCCAACATATCGATGACTATGTTGGACCAATATCTCGTCCAGGTCATTGATGAATGTGTTGGACCAATATCTCGTCCAAGACATCGATATCGATATGTTGGACCAACATCTCGTCCAAGTCATCGATGAATATGTTGGACCAATAACTTGTCCAAGTCATCGATGAACAGGACAAGATATTGGTCCAACAAAGTCATCGATGAGTATGTTGGACCAATATCTCATCCAAGTCATTGATGAATGTGTTGTTCCAAGTCATCGATGACTTGGAGGAGATATTGGTCCAACATATTCATCGATGAATGTGTTGGACCAATAACTCGTCCAAGTCATCGATGAATACGTTGGACCAATATCTCATCCACGTCATCAATGAATGTGTTGGACCAACATCTCGTGCAAGTCATCGATATCGATATGTTGGACCAATATCTCGTCCTATTCATCGATGACTTGGACGAGTTATTGGTCCAACACATTCATCGATGAATATGTTGGACCAGTATCTCGTCCAGGTCATCAATGAGTATGTTGGACCAATATCTCATCCAAGTCATCGATGAATGTGTTGGACCAATATCTCATCCAGGTCATTGATGAATACATTGGACCAATATCTCGTCCAAGTCCAACATATTGATATCGATGACTTGGACGAGATATTGGTCCAACACATCAATATCGATGACCTGGACGAGATATTGGTCCAACACATTCATCGATGACTTTGTTGGACCAATATCTCGTCCAAGTCATCGATGAATACGTTGGACCAATATCTCGTCCAAGTCATCGATGAATAGGATGAGATATTGGTCCAACAAAGTCATCGATGAATATGTTGGACAAAACTGGACCAAGCGTTGTCCCCTGGGGGTCACCACCAGTTAAAGGTGTGAGAAGAACCGAGGTCTTCTCCTGGCTGGAGCTCACCTGGTCCTTGGTTTTGCCTTCCCGCTCCCGGATGTGAGTGGTGACGATCCTCTCCGTCTCCTCCCGTAACCTGGGGTAGGAACCAAGCTGAAAAGAAAAGGAGAGAAGGCCGGGGGGGGTGGGAAAAATAAAAAATAATAAAAAAAAGAAAAAAACAAGAAAAAAAAAAGAAAAAAACCACAAAACAACAGGCTGCTGATGGGACCGTGGTGGCCTC
>NW_015091251.1:19768-22811 GCF_001431845.1 Calidris pugnax
AGAGAACACCTTGGGGGGTACGTCTGGGCAGGACCCGTGCCTGAGATAACACCACCTTAATTAATTAATTAACAGTAAGTTAAACCCACCCGGAGAACGGTGGGGTTAATGGTGGGTTTAACTCCATAACACTGCCTTAATTAATTAATTAACAATGGGTTAAACCCACCGGGAGGACGGTGGGGTTTAATGGTGGGGTTAACGGTGGGTTTAACTCCATAACACCACCTTAATTAATTAATTAACGCCAAGTTAAACCCACCAGGAGGACGGTGAGGTTTAATGGTGGGTTTAATAGTGGGTTTAACTCCATAGCACCACCTTAATTAATTAATTAACAATGAGTTAAACCCACCAGGAGGACGGTGGGGTTAACGGTGGGTTTAAAACTCCATAACACCACTTTAATTAATTAATTAATTAATTATCAATGAGTTAAACCCACCATTAAACCCACTGTTAAACCCACCGTCCTCCAGGTGGGGTTAACTCAGCGTTAATTAATTAATTAAGGTGGTGTTACGGAGTAAAACCCACCTGGAGGACGGTGGGTTTAACTCCATAACACCACCTTAATTAATTAATTAATTATCAATGAGTTAACCCCACCATTAAACCCACTGTTAAACCCACCGTCCTCCAGGTGGGGTTAACTCAGCGTTAATTAATTAATTAAGGTCCTCCCGGTGGGTTTAACTCGGTGTTAATTAATTAATTAATTAACAATGAGTTAAACCCACCTGGAGGACAGTGGGTTTAACTCCATAACACATAATTAACTCGGCATTAATTAATTAATTAAGGTCATGTTATGGAGTTAAACCCACCGTCCTCCAGGTGGGTTTTACTCCGTAACACCACCTTAATTAATTAATTAATTAAGGGGGCGTTATAGAGTTAAACCCACCGGGAGGACGGTGGGTTTAACGGTGGGTTTAACTCCGTAACACCACCTTAATTAATTAATTAATTAAGGGGGCGTTATAGAGTTAAACCCACCGGGAGGACGGTGGGTTTAACGGTGGGTTTAACTCATTGTTTAACTCATTGTTAATTAATTAATTAAGGTGGTGTTACGGAGTTAAACCCACCGGGAGGACGGTGGGTTTAATGGTGAGTTTAACAGTGGGTTTAACGGTGGGTTTAACTCCGTAACACCACCTTAATTAATTAATTAACAATGAGTTAAACCCACCCTCTCAGCTTCACGGCATGGGTTTAATGGTGGGGTTAACTCCATAACACCACCTTAATTAATTAATTAACAATGAGTTAACCCCACCATTAACCCCACCGTTAACCCCACCATCCTCCTGGTGGGTTTAACTTGGCGTTAATTAATTAATTAATTAATTAAGGTGGTGTTATGGAGTTAAACCCACCTTTAAACCCACCGTTATAGAGTTAAACCCACCGGGAGGACCTTAATTAATTAATTAACAATGGGTTTAATGGTGGGTTTAACTCCATTGTGTCATCCCCCCCCCCCCAAAAAAATATTCCCAACAACCTCAGGGTGGTTTTGGTCGAGGGTTTAACGGTGGGTTTAACTCATTGTTAATTAATTAATTAACCTCAGGGTGGTTTTGGTTGAGGGTTTAACGGTGGGTTTAACTCATTGTTAATTAATTAATTAACCTCAGGGTGGTTTTGGTTGAGGGTTTAACGGTGGGTTTAACTCATTGTTAATTAATTAATTAAGGCGGTGTTACGGAGTTAAACCCACCGGGAGGACGGTGGGTTTAACGGTGAGTTTAACTCGTTGTTAATTAATTAATTAAGGTGGTGTTACGGAGTTAAACCCACCGGGAGGACGGTGGGTTTAATGGTGAGTTTAACAGTGGGTTTAACGGTGGGTTTAACTCCGTAACACCATCTTAATTAATTAATTAACAATGAGATAAACCCACCAGGAGGACCCACCGTTAACCCCACCGTCCTCCCGGTGGGTTTAACTCCATAACACCACCTTAATTAATTAATTAATTAACATTGAGTTAAACCCACCCTCTCAGCTTCACAGCACAGGTTTAACGGTGGGGTTAACTCCGTAACACCACCTTAATTAATTAATCAACAATGAGTTAAACTCACCATTAAACCCACTGTTAAACACACCGTCCTCCCGGTGGGTTTAACCCATTGTTAATTAATTAATTAAGGCGGTGTTATGGAGTTAAACCCACCGAGAGGACGGTGGGTTAACAGTGGGTTAATTAACAATGAGTTAAACCCACCCGTCCTCTCAGTGGGTTTAACTCATTGTTAATTAATTAATTTAGGAGCTATTATAGAGTTAAACCCACCGTTAACCCCACCATCCTCCCGGTGGGTTTAACTCATTGTTAATTAATTAATTAAGGTGGTGTCATGGACCTCAGGGTGGTTTTGGTTGAGGGTTTAACGGTGGGTTTAACTCCATGACACCACCTTAATTAATTAATTAATTAGCAATGAGTTAAACCCACCGGGAGGGTGGGTCCCAACGACCTCAGGGTGGTTTTGGTCGAGGGTTTAACGGTGGGTTTAACTCATTGTTAATTAATTAATTAACCTCAGGGTGGGTTTGGTTGAGGGTTTAACGGTGGGTTTAACTCCATGACACCACCTTAATTAATTAACAATGAGTTAAACTCACCATTAACCCCACCGTCCTCCCGGTGGGTTTTACTCCATAAAACCACCTTAATTAATTAATTAATTAGCAATGAGTTAAACCCACCGGGAGGGTGGGTCCCAACGACCTCAGGGTGGTTTTGGTCGAGGGTCCAGGGAGAGAAAATATTCCCAAGGTGTTCGGATTGGATTAAAAAAAAAAAAGAAGAATAAACCAAGAGGGATGAAATTAATTAATTAAGAGCCTTCGTTACCTTCTCGGCACATTTTTTAATGACGGTGGCCAGTTCGGAGACCACCAGGTCGACACATTTCAAACTGGGCTCTTTGAGCTTTACAATCTGTTTTTTCACGATGGCTTCAAAAGCCAAATCGGGGGTGAAAAGCCCCGTCCTGCCCCGGGGGAAGGAGAGAGAAGGGCGGGGGG
>NW_015091251.1:25911-40180 GCF_001431845.1 Calidris pugnax
AACCCCCCCCAACACCCCAAGAGAGGGTGCTGCTTCCCCCCAAAACGGGGATGAGAGAGCCCGGGTGCGGCAGCGCCACCAAAAAAAATGTAAGAATTAACTTTTTTGGTGGTTTTTAGGGGAAAATGGATACTCTTCCAGGCGGTGAAACCATCCCCTGGGGAGAGGGTTAAAGCAAAGAGAAGAAACTCTCCCTTCTTCTCATCCCCAGCCCAAAAGGGGGGGTTGGTTTAACACCAGGGAACCCCAAATTCCCCCCCAAACAGAGGAGCTCCCCAAAGCGGGGACCCGGAGGTGGGGGGGGGAGGCCTTTTTTTAGCCAGAAATGTTTAAAACTCACACTCCCTACCTTCCTCTCAAGGTCATTTCTTCCCCCACACAAGGGAATGTTAAGAGGAAAGAGAAATGTTATTTATTTTAGCTCATTCTCCTGGAGAGGGGGGGGGGACACAAACCCCAACCCAGCCCGGGGTGGGGGGGGGGAACGAATTACCCCTTTTAATTCCTTTTAAAAAAATGGAGGAACCTTGATTTTTTTTTTAGTTTTTAGCACAATTGGGTCTCGAGCTGACAAGCCCGAGGGGTCACCTCGCCCTGGGCAGGAATTTGGGGAGGGGGGAGAATTTATTCCCCCCCCCCTCCAGCTCCGGAGAGCGAGCCCCGCGCCCCAACTTGCCTCACTCCGTGGATGTTTTTGATGGCGTAGCTTATCTCTCTCCTCAAGTCCTTCTCATCAAACTCCATCTGAAGAAGGAGAAAACCACCATTAGAATTTTTGTATTTTTTATTTTTAATCTTTTGTCCTTTTTTTTAGCCCAAATCAGGCATCATCCCCAGGTGGAGAAGTCGCTCCCTCTCCAGGTCGGGTCGCTCTCGTTCTTTCTCTGATTAATTTATCTCCAAGTTTGAGATCTCACCAGCTCCCTGAAGTTGAGATCTTTCTCCCCAACTTCCTCCTGGCCAAGCCCCGTTGTGGGAGGCAAGAGGTTGGGCATCTCCACCCAAAACCAACAGTCCCCCCCCCCTCCTCCCCATCCCCAGAGTGTTCCCAAACATCCCCTCCTTCTGCAAACACTTCCCGGTGCCGGGAAGGTGCTGAGGGATTTCTGGGGGAGAAGAAAACAAAGAGGTGTCCCTCAGGGTTGGGTGCTGGGACCTCTTTTGACATCTTCATCGATGATCTGGAGGAGGGGATGGAGTCCTCCCTCAGTCAGTTCACGGATGACGCTACGTTGGGTGGGAGGGTTGACCTGCTGGAGGGTAGGGAGGCTTTGTAGAGGGATCTGGACAGGTTGGATGGATGACCAACGGGATGAGGTTCAGCAAGGCCAACCCCACACTTGGGTCACACCGACCCCATGGATGCTCCAAGCTTGGGGAAGAATGGCTGGAGAGCAGCCTGGTGGAAAAGGACCTGGGGGTGTTGGTGGCCTGTGGGTTGAAGATGAGCCAGCAGTGGCCAAGAAGGCCACCAGCATCCTGGCCTGGATCAGGAACAGTGTGGGGAGTAGGACCCAAGAGGTGATGGTCCTCCTGTCCTGGGCACTGGTGAGGCCCCACCTCGAGGGCTGGGTCCAGTTTTGGGCTCCTCACCACAAAAAAAAGACATTGAGGGGCTGGAGTGGGTCCAGAGAAGGTCAAGAGAGCTGGTGAGGGGTCTGGAGAGTATGAGGAGAGGCTGAGGGAGCTGGGGGTGTTGAGTCTGGAGAAGAGGAGGCTGAGGGGAGACCTTCTCATGGTCTAGAACTACCTGAAGGTGGGGTGTAGAGAAGCAGGGGTCGGTCTCATCTCCCAAGTTATAGGAGATAGGACAAGGGGAAACGGCCTCAAGTTGCACCAGGGGAGGTTCAGATTGGAGATTGGGAAACATTTCTTCACCAAAAGGGTTGGCCAGCATTGAAATGGGCTGCCCAGGGAGGTGCTTCACCAAAAAGGGTTGTCCAGCATTGGAATGGGCTGCCCAGGGAGGTGGTTGAGGCACCATCCCTGGAGGTGGGTTTGGTTGGGTTTGTTTGGGGTTTTGGGGTTTTTTTTTTAATCAGAGTTAGGTTGATGGTTGGACTAGATGATCTTTAAGGTCCCTTCCAACCAAGATGATTCTATGAAAACAGGGTCTGGTCTCCTCCCACCACCCCCAGCCTGGTTTTTACCTTCACCAGCTCAAAGGGGAACCTCTCGTGGAAAATGCGGTTGATCCTGGCGCCCCCGGAGAGTTCCAACGTGTCCACCTGGTCTCCAGAACCTTCGATCCTCTTCTCGAAGTCCACGCCGAACTGCTGGACCATCCTGGGGAGGAAGGAGAGGGATGTTGGGAGTTGGCAGGACCATCCACCAGCGCTGCTGGCTCCCAACCACGGGGTTATTCCGGGCTTTTCCGTGGAGGAAGCCACCAGCTGAGAGAAATGAGCCCCCGTTTCTGGCTGGGAGAGACTCTGCCCCATCTCTGGGGGCATCAGAAGGACATGGAGGTGTCGGAGTGGGGCTGGAGGAGGCCCTGGAGATGGTGGGAGATGCTGGAGTCCTCCCTGAGGGGGGGCTGAGAGAGTTGGGGGTTCAGCCTGGAGAAGAGAAGGCTCCAGAGACCTTGGAGCCCCTTCCAGTCCCTCAAGGGGCTCCAGGAGAGATGGGGAGGGAGCAGGGATCGGGGAGGGGAGCCGTGGGATGAGGAGGAAAGGTTTTGAGGTAAAAGAAGGAAGATTGAGGGAGAAATTGTTGACTCTGAGGGTGGGGAGAGCCTGGCCCAGGTTGCCCCAAGAAGCCGTGGCTGCCCCATCCCTGGAGCGACCTGCTCTGGTGGGAGGTGTCCAGGGATGGAGCTCAATGGTCTTTAAGGTCCAGGTTGCCCAGAGGAGCTGTGAGGTTGCCCAGAGAACCTCGAAGAGGTTCAAGGCCAAGGTTGGAGGGGACTTGGAGCGACCTGCTCTGGTGGGAGGTGTCTGGGGATGGAACTGGATGGTCCAAAGGTCCCTTCCCACCCAAACCCTTGTGTGATTCTACAAAAACCTACTGTAACAAAGCTTTGGTTTTTCGCGTGGGGTCGTCGGGGCGGAAGTTCTTGTACTCCTCCACCTCCTTCTCCAGGGAGAGCAGCTGGCTCTGCAGTTTGCTGCGCAGCGAAGGCAGCGTCTCCCGAATGTGGTTGGTGAGTTGCTGTGGGAGAAGGGAGACATTGAGACACCCAAACCCACCAGGGGCTCAAGGAACATCCCTTTTCCACCAAAAATTCCCTTTTCCACCAGAAATAAACCACTGGTGCCACCAAAGGCTGGGGAAGGGATCCAAAACCCACCTGGTTGAGGACTTTCTGCAGGTGAGGGGTGCCCATGCGGTCGGCCATGTGCCGGTAAGCGGGGTGGGAGAGGAAGAACTTCCTCTCGGCTGCCAGCGCCGCCCTGATGTCCTTCTTACCGTCGATGTCCTTCTGGCTTCGGTTGACCACGCCGATGTAGCCTGCAAGAGGACATGGTAAGTCCTCTGAAGTAACAAGGGCAAGTGGAAGGTCCTGCACTTGGGCCACAAGAACCTCCTGCAGGGCTACAGGCTGGGGGAAGTGTGGCTGGAGCTGCCTGGAGGAAAGAGACCTGGGGGTTCTAGTTGAGAAACGGATGAAGATGAGCCAACAGTGTGCCCAGGTGGCCAAGAAGGCCACCAGCATCCTGGCTTGTATCAAAAATAGTGTGACCAGCAGAAGTAGGGAGGTGAGGGTGACAAAACCCTGGAACAGGCTGCCCAGGGAGGTGGTGGAGTCCCCATCCCTGGAGGTGTTTAAGGGCCGTTTAGATGCAGTGCTGAGGGACATGGTGTAGGGGAGGACTTTGTAGAGTAGGGGAGATGGTTGGACTCCATGATCCCAAGGGTCTCTTCCAACCTAGACCATTCTATGATTCTAAGAAAGCCAATGGCATCCTGGCTTGTATCAAAAATAGTGTGACCAGCAGAAGCAGGGAGGTGATTGTGCCCCTGTACTCGGCACTGGTGAGGCCACACCTCGAGTATTGTGTCCAGCTTGGGGGGGAACCCAACCTCAATGGGGCATTATGAGTCCCACAGGGGCCCTAAATAGAGCCCGGGGCTCCAACGGAGGTGAGGGATCCTTCACCTGGGGTGGGCACAGCAGAAGGACACCAAATCCCCTCCATAAAGTGCTTCCAAGCCCCCAAAATGGTGTTAAATCCCAATATTTTGGCCAAACACCAGCAGCTCAGACCCAAGGTGTGATTTTTTAAGTGCTAACGCCCCAGCAAAGGCTCAGGGAGGGGGGATTGATCCGCGGAAGGGGATGGAGATGAGAGTGACCCGTTTTGGGGTTTTTTTTCGCAAATATTCCTCGGGTGGAAGCGGCTTTTTCGAGTCGGGGACGGCTGGAAATCACGGCTCGGGCATTTTATGGCAGCAATAATCAGGGGAATGGCAATAAACTGGGAGGTGTTCCTGATAAACTGGGAAACTTCGGAGAAGGGGGGGGTGGAAGGTGTTTTATCAGCGGGTGGAGAAGGCTGGGAATGGGGCTAAAGGGAGGAAATTTGGGAGCTTGGGAGTGAAAATGCATCTTGGAGGGACATCGGGGACGTGGAAGGTCCCTCCTGTGGGTCTATTCCTGGGGGATTCGGGGTGTCTTTTCCCTCAATTTTGGGGAAGAGCCACCGTGGGGGTCACTGGTGAAGGAGCTGTCGATGTGATGATGGGCTTTGGGGACGTCAGAAGGACACGGAGGTGTTGGAGTGGGGCTGGAGGAGGAGAAGCCTGGAGAAGAGAAGGCTCCAGGGAGACCTTGGAGCCCCTTCCAGTCCCTCAAGGGGCTCCAGGAGAGATGGGGAGGGAGCAGGGATGAGGGAGGGGAGCCATGGGACCAGGGGGAAGGGGTTTGAGCTGAAAAAGGGGAGATTTAGGGAGAAATTGTTGACTCTGAGGGTGGGGAGAGCCTGGCCCAGGTTGCCCAGAGGAGCTGTGAGGTTGCCCAGAGGAGCTGTGAGGTTGCCCAGAGAACCTTGAAGAGGTTCAAGGCCAAGGTTGGAGGGGGCTTGGAGCAACCTGCTCTGGTGGGAGGTGTCTGAGATGGAGCTCAATGGTCTTTTAAGGTCCAGGTTGCCCAGAGGAGCTGTGGGGTTGCCCGGAGAACCTTGAAGAGGTTCAAGGCCAAGGTTGGAGGGGACTTGGAGCGACCTGCTCTGGTGGGAGGTGTCTGGGGATGGAACTGGATGGTCCAAAGGTCCCTTCCCACCCAAACCCTTGTGTGATTCTACAAAAACCTACTGTAACAAAGCTTTGGTTTTTCGCGTGGGGTCGTCGGGGCGGAAGTTCTTGTACTCCTCCACCTCCTTCTCCAGGGAGAGCAGCTGGCTCTGCAGTTTGCTGCGCAGCGAAGGCAGCGTCTCCCGAATGTGGTTGGTGAGTTGCTGTGGGAGAAGGGAGACATTGAGACACCCAAACCCACCAGGGGCTCAAGGAACATCCCTTTTCCACCAAAAATAAACCACTGGGCTGGGGAAGGGATCCAAAACCCACCTGGTTGAGGACTTTCTGCAGGTGAGGGGTGCCCATGCGGTCGGCCATGTGCCGGTAAGCGGGGTGGGAGAGGAAGAACTTCCTCTCGGCTGCCAGCGCCGCCCTGATGTCCTTCTTACCGTCGATGTCCTTCTGGCTTCGGTTGACCACGCCGATGTAGCCTGCAAGAGGACATGGTAAGTCCTCTGAAGTAACAAGGGCAAGTGGAAGGTCCTGCCCTTGGGCCACAAGAACCTCCTGCAGGGCTACAGGCTGGGGGAAGTGTGGCTGGAGCTGCCTGGAGGAAAGAGACCTGGGGGTTCTAGTTGAGAAACGGATGAAGATGAGCCAACAGTGTGCCCAGGGGGGCAAGAAAGCCAATGGCATCCTGGCTTGTATCAAAAATAGTGTGACCAGCAGAAGTAGGGAGGTGATTGTGCCCCTGGACTCAGCACTGGGGAGGCCACACCTCGAGTGTTGTGTCCAGTTTTGGGCACCTCAATCCAAGAGAGATCTGGAGGTGCTGGAGCGAGCGCAGAGGAGGGCAACGAAGGTGGTGAGGGGGCTGGAGAATAAAATCTTATGAAGAGTGATTGAAAGAGCTGGGACTGTTTAGTTTGAGGAAGAGGAGGCTGAGGGGAGACCTCATCACTCTCTACAACTTCGTGAAAGGACACTGTAGAGAGGCTGGTGCTGGGCTCTTCTCACAGGTAATTAGTGACAGAACGAGAGGGAACGGCTTCAAGCTCCAACAGGGGAGGTTTAGACTGAACATTAGGAAGGAATTTTTCACCCAAAGAGTGGTGTTTAAGGGCCATTTAGATGCAGTGCTGAGGGACATGGTGTAGGGGAGGACTTTGTAGAGTAGGGGAGATGGTTGGACTCCATGATCCCAAGGGTCTCTTCCAACCTCAATGATTCTATGGTGGCTCTCACTATGGATGGATCCAGCTCAAAGGTGTCCCAAGGACCCTGTGGCTCCATCTCCCCCAGGAGAGGGGTGGCATGAAGGACCAGGACCCCCCCAGGAGGAGCCAGAAGGTACAGGAGAGACCCTCAGGTGTGGTTTGAAACACCATGGTTCTCCACACGAGAGACCAGGGGTTGGGGAAGGGAGGGTTGGGGGTGACACAAAGCCCTGGTGGCTCCTTGTACCTCGTCGTAAAGGAAGCAGCTTGTTCTCCAGCACGTCTCTGATCTCACTATGGATGGATCCAGCTCAAAGGTGTCCCAAGGACCCTATGGCTCCATCTCCCCCAGTAGAGAGGTGGCATGAAGGGCCGGGACCCCCCCAGGAGGAGCCAGAGGGCACAGGAGAGACCTTCAGGTGTGGTTTGAAACACCATGGTTCTCCACACGAGAGACCAGGGGTTGGGGAAGGGAGGGCTGGGGGTGACACAAAGCCCTGGTGGCTCCTTGTACCTCGTCGTAAAGGAAGCAGCTTGTTCTCCAGCACGTCTCTGGCGTCCGTGCCTTCATCCATCAGGTCCAGCTTGGTGATGACGCCGATGGTCCTCAGTCCTGGGGCAACCATGGAAAGGAGCAATGGGTTAGTCCCACAAACGAGCAATGGGTTAATCCCACACCACACGAGAGACCAGGGGTTGGGGAAGGGAGGGCTGGGGGTGACACAAAGCCCTGGTGGCTCCTTGTACCTCGTCGTAAAGGAAGCAGCTTGTTCTCCAGCACGTCTCTGGCGTCTGTGCCTTCATCCATCAGGTCCAGCTTGGTGATGACGCCGATGGTCCTCAGTCCTGGGGCAACCATGGAAAGGAGCAATGGGTTAGTCCCACAAACGAGCAATGGGTTAATCCCACAAACGAGCAATGGGTTAATCCCACAAACGAGCAATGGGTTAATCCCACAAACGAGCAATGGGTTAATCCCACAAACGAGCAATGGGTTAATCCCACAAACGAGCAATGGGTTAATCCCACAAACGAGCAATGGGTTAATCCCACAAACGAGCAATGGGTTAATCCCACAAACGAGCAATGGGTTAATCCCACAAACGAGCAATCCTTGGCAGGTCCCACAGGGTCCCATCCAGTGGGAGTTGGAATATCTCCAGAGATGGAGACCCTCCCACCTCTCTGGGCAGCCTCTCCCAGGGCTCTGCCACCCTCAAAGTCAAGAAGTTCCTCCTCATGTTGAGATGGAACTTCTCATCTCCCAGTTTGTGCCCGTTCCCTCTTGTCCTGTCACTGGGCACCACTGGAAAAAGCCTGGCCCCATCCTCCTGACACCCAGCAGCCAGGAGATCCCCCCTCAGCCTTCTCTTCTCCAGACTCCAAAGCCCCAAGTCCCTCAGCAGAGAGATCCTCCAGCCCCTCATCATCTTCGTAGCCCTTTGCTGGACCCTCTCCACCAGTTCCCTCTCCTTCTGGAACTGGGGAACCCACAACTGGTCCCAGTGCTCCAGATGGGGCAGAGCAGAGTGGGGGGGATGACCTCCCTTGAGGTTCTCCACACTCTTCCTGATGCCCCCCGGGATGCCGTTGACCTCCTTGGCCACCAGGACCCCTTGGTGGCTCGTGGGCATCCTGTTGTCCCCCCAGGACTCCCAGAAACTGGGGAACCGAGCGCTGAGACTCCACCACCGGGGCGGTTGAAGGTTCCATCCCTCCATCCCATCCTCCTCATGTTGAGATGGAACTTCTCATCTCCCAGTTTGTGCCCGTTCCCTCTTGTCCTGTCACTGGGCACCACTGGAAAAAGCCTGGCCCCATCCTCCTGACACCCAGCAGCCAGGAGATCCCCCCTCAGCCTTCTCTTCTCCAGACTCCAAAGCCCCAAGTCCCTCAGCAGAGAGATCCTCCAGCCCCTCATCATCTTCGTAGCCCTTTGCTGGACCCTCTCCACCAGTTCCCTCTCCTTCTGGAACTGGGGAACCCACAACTGGTCCCAGTGCTCCAGATGGGGCAGAGCAGAGTGGGGGGGATGACCTCCCTTGAGGTTCTCCACACTCTTCCTGATGCCCCCCGGGATGCCGTTGACCTCCTTGGCCACCAGGACCCCTTGGTGGCTCGTGGGCATCCTGTTGTCCCCCCAGGACTCCCAGAAACTGGGGAACTGAGGGCTGAGACTCCACCACCGGGGTCGCTGAAGGTTCCATCCCTCCATCCCACAACTGGAGCAGCAACGAGGGCAGGAGGAAAACGTCCCTCTTACCTTGAGGATCAACTTCTTTTGCCATCTTGAGGGCGTCCGAGTTGGCCAGGTCCATGTTGGCCGGCGTGACGGCCAGGATGAGGCTGCTCTCCCGGCTGATGAACTGCAGGATCATCTCTTTGATCTGGTACTCGATGTCCTGCGGCTGGTCCCCCACTGGCACTTTGGTGATCCCCGGGAGGTCGATCAGAGTCAGGTTCAACACTGAGAGGACAGAGAAACCACGGGGCTCAAGGGGCTGATGGTGGGACCTGAAGCTGGAAAACCCCCTTCCAAAGGGAGAGTCACCCCTATATTTCCTCAGGGGGTGGCCCAGGAAGTCCCCATGGACCCCCCCAAGTTGGTGTAAGAGCAACCCAAGGTGGGCAGCACCCAAAATTTGCTTTTAGGCCTAAAACCCGCAGCCAGCGGGTCTGAAAATGCTGGTTTTTCACCCAAGGGGGGTCTCAAAGTGGGGCAGAGGAGGAGCTGGCTCACCGTGGGGCGAGTAGACGCGGAGGTTGATGGGGACAGGAGAGATGCCCTTGTTGGTCCCCGTCACCCGGTCGGTTTCCGCTTCGATCTCCTGCCGCACCTCGTCGAAATCCGTGAACTTTTTGGATTTGCAGTGCAAAAACTCGGCATATTCTGCAAGAGATCGAAAAGCAAATCAATAAGAAGAATAATTAATGATATGAATGATTAAAAAGGACGATTTGGAACCCAGCACGGGATGCAAAGAGACAACCTCGCCAGCAGAATCATCGAATCATAGAATTGTCCAGGTTGGAAGGGACCTCCAAAGGTCATCTAGTCCAACGCCCAGACCTTCAACCTGGAGGGCTCCCTGGTGGGTTCCAAGTCATGGAATCATGGAATCATGGAATCTTCTGGGTCAGAAGGGACCTTTAAGGTCATCTAGTCCAACCCCCCCAACCAGACCAGGTTGCCCAAGGCTTCATGGAGCCTCTCCTTGAATATCTCCAGGGATGGGACCTCAACCACCTCCCTGGGCAACCTGTTCCAGGGCTCCACCACTCTCACACTCAAGAACTTTCTCCTCATCTCCAACCTAAATCTGCTTTTCTCCAGTTTGAAGCCATTTCCCCTTTTTCTGTCATTGACAGATACATTGATCAAAATGTTGAACATCACTGGTCCCAGCACGGACCCTTGAGGGACACCAAGTCACCTGTGACTTGGGAGAAGAGACCGACCCCCACTTCTCTACACCCTCCTTTCAGGGAGTTGTGGAGAGCAAGAAGGTCTCCCTGGAGCCTCCTCTTCTCCAGCTGAACACCCCCAGCTCCCTCAGCCTGTCCTCGGAGCAGAGGTTGCTCCAACCCCCCCGATCATCCTCATGGTTCTCCTCTGGACCCTCTCCATCAGGTCCATCTCCTTATACTGAGGGCTCCAGACCTGCACATAGTACTCCAGGTGAGGTCTCACCAGAGTCAAGTGGCAGAATCCCCTCTCTGGACCTTCTGGCAACGCTTCTTTTGATGCAGCCCAGGATGGGATTGACCTTCTGGGCTGCAAGTGTCCCCTGCCTGCTCCTGTCCAGCTTCTCCTCCACCAGCACCCCCAAATCCCTTTCCTCAGGGCTGCTTTCCAATCCCTCACCCCCCAGTCTCTACTGATGGCCAGGATTATTCCAGCCCAGGTGGACTTGTTCTTGTTGAACCTCATGAGGTTCACCTGGGCCCACCTCCCCAGCCTGTACTGATGGGGAGGATTGTTCCAGCCCAGGTGCAGAACCTTGCATTTGCTCTTGTTGAACCTCATGAGGTTCACCTGGGCCCACCTCTCCAGCCTGTCCAGGTCCCTCTGAATGACCTCCCATCCCTCTGGTGGATCAACACCACCACACAGCTTGGTGTCCTCCACAAACTTGCTGATGGTGCCCTGTTTGTTTTCACCCACCGCCCTCTTTGCCTTTCAGTCCCCGACAATTGCTTTAAATGTGGTTTTTTGGGGTTTTTTGGTTTTTCTTTTTTTATTGCCTGGGCTCCCAAGGCTGAAGAAAGCTCTTCAGCTGCCAAGATGCTCTGGTGGGGGGACGGGGAGCTCCTCGTGCTGCTGGACGTGGCCTTCCCACCCTCCAGCTCCAGCAGCCAAGAAGGAACCGCAGTTTCCCTCCCTCCACCTGCGCCGCCAGCTCTTTCTTCTTTTTTTTTTTTTTTTTAATTTATTTACTTAATTCACCCTCCAGATTTCTCACTTGGTTTCACTCCGTACCCCCCGCAGCCAACAGCAACCCCGAGCTCAAGGAACCAAACAGTGAACCCGGGTGCCAGGAGGCAAAACATTAACCCAGGAGATGTCTGGGAAGTGAAAAACCAAAGAGCAGAAAACCAGAAAGCAAAACATAAAATAAATAAATAAATAAATAAATAGAAATTTTAAAAAACCTGCTTTTTTTCTGGGTTTTTGCACAGTCGTCTGAGATTTTCCAAAAGGGTTTTGGAATCCCTGAGCTTTTTCCTGCTCGGAGGGGAAGGGGGGAAGAGAGATGATGCTCCCCCCACCAGGAATAACACCCCCCGGGGCTCCTCAAAAAGGGATTTTAGGAGATTTGGGGCCACGACTCGTCCTCGGGGAGGGGAGGAGAGGGATGGGGTAACTCATTTCCTCCCTCAGAAACGGGATTTTAGGAGATTTGGGGCCACGACTCGTCCTGGGGGGAGGGAGGAGAGGGATGGGGTAACTCATTTCCTCCCTCCGAAACGGGATTTTAGGAGATTTGGGGTCACAACTCGTCCTCGGAGGGGGGGGGGGGAAGGGGGGGGAAACTCATTTCCTCCCTCAGAAACGGGATTTTAGGAGATTTGGGGCCACGACTCGTCCTGGGGGGAGGGAGGAGAGGGATGGGGTAACTCATTTCCTCCCTCCGAAACGGGATTTTAGGAGATTTGGGGTCACAACTCGTCCTCGGAGGGGGGGGGGAGAAGGATGAAAAAACCTGCTTTTTTTCTGGGTTTTTGCACAGTCGTCTGAGATTTTCCAAAAGGGTTTTGGAATCCCTGAGTGTTTTCCTGCTCGGAGGGGAAGGGGGGAAGAGAGATGATGCTCCCCCCACCAGGAATAACACCCCCCGGGGCTCCTCAAAAAGGGATTTTAGGAGATTTGGGGCCACGACTCGTCCTCGGGGAGGGGGGAGAAGGATGGGGTAACTCATTTCTTCCCTCCGAAACGGGATTTTAGGAGATTTGGGGCCACGACTTGTCCTCGGAGGGGGGAGAGGGATGGGGTAACTCATTTCCTCCCTCAGAAATGGGATTTTAGGAGATTTGGGGCCACAACTCGTCCTCAGGGAGGGGGGAGAAGGATGGGGGAACTTATTTCCTCCCTCAGAAACGGGATTTTAGGAGATTTGGGGCGACGACTCGTCCTCGGGGAAGGGGGGAGAGGGATGGGGTAACTCCCTTCCTCCCTCAGAAATGGGATTTTAGGAGATTTGGGGCGACGACTCGTCCTCGGGGAAGGGGGGAGAGGGATGGGGTAACTCCCTTCCTCCCTCAGAAATGGGATTTTAGGAGATTTGGGGCGACGACTCGTCCTCGGGGAAGGGGGGAGAGGGATGGGGTAACTCCCTTCCTCCCTCAGAAATGGGATTTTAGGAGATTTGGGGCGACGACTCGTCCTCGGGGAAGGGGGGAGAGGGATGGGGTAACTCCCTTCCTCCCTCAGAAATGGGATTTTAGGAGATTTGGGGCGACGACTCGTCCTCGGGGAAGGGGGGAGAGGGATGGGGTAACTCCCTTCCTCCCTCAGAAATGGGATTTTAGGAGATTTGGGGCGACGACTCGTCCTCGGGGAAGGGGGGAGAGGGATGGGGTAACTCCCTTCCTCCCTCAGAAATGGGATTTTAGGAGATTTGGGGCGACGACTCGTCCTCGGGGAAGGGGGGAGAGGGATGGGGTAACTCCCTTCCTCCCTCAGAAATGGGATTTTAGGAGATTTGGGGCGACGACTCGTCCTCGGGGAAGGGGGGAGAGGGATGGGGTAACTCATTTCCTCCCTCCAAAACCTCACGGGGTGGGGGGGGAAATACCAGCCCTTCCCTCCCCCGTCCACCCCCACCGGTTCCTGCACCCGATGACACCTTATCACGGGAAGGTGGAGGTTTTGCAATCCCTTTTTACATCTTCTGGGCACCAGAAAGGAGTCATCACTCAAGAAACAAGGTCCCCTGAATTAAAGGATGGGGTGTTTCATCCCGGGGGGAGGAAATAAGAGAATTTCCCCCCCTGGAGAACAGGCTGGGTGATGTGTAAAAAGCATAAAAAGCATAAAAAAACGTGTCTGGCTGGAAAACCAACCCTCCTCCTGCCCCGTGAACCCGGGCAGAGGGTGATTTCACAACCAGGGGAGAGGGAGAGAAGAGGAACTGAGTCATGGTGGGGGGAAGAAGCTGAGAAGGCTTTGATTAGAAACCACTAATTAGCGCTCCTGCTCCGACCCAGCGCCCCGGATCCTCAGGATAATGGCACCTTTGGGGAAAACAGGAATTTTCTGCCGGAGGGGAGCAGAAGGAGGGACCTAAATGGACCTAAAAGTGTCACCAATTCAGCCCGTCCTCTTCTCCCCCGTCAGGATAATGGCACCTTTAGGGAAACCAGGAATTTTCTGCTGGAGGGGAGCAGGAGGAGGGACCTAAATGGACTTAAAAGTGTGAATGCTTCAGCTCATCCTCTTCTCCCCGCTCCCCTGCAGCCTCCCAGGCCCCTGTCCCCCCCCCCCAGAACCAGCACGATGCGGCTGGAAGGGGCCAAATTGCTATTTTTTAACCATATTGCAGGGATTTAATCCATTCTGGGGAATAAATGAAGGTCACAACCTGCCACAGAAGCCTCCTGAGGGACAGACCCTGCTTTTTCAGTGTTGAGGGCTGAAATTACAGACCCCTCCTCTCCCCTTTGCCATTTCCAGGGTGGTTTTCACACCCCCCTCCGAACAGACATTGCCCCCCAGCAGCCAAAAAACCCTGCTGGAGGAGCATCCAAAGGAACCAGAACCGTTGCCAAGACATTCATTAAGCTCGTTAAATGATAAATCTGAGGAGCCACGTTTGCCAGCCCTGGATTTTGACCAAATTCTCCCTCTTTTGATGGGGGATTCGGGCAGATCCTCCCGCCCTGACCCTACCTGTCTTGGAGAAGATGAGCTGCAGGATGAGAGGTCGCCGGGTGACAATTCCAGAGCCTCGGGGAAGGAAGTCCCTGCAAGGAATTAAAAAGACAAATATTGACCAAGGTGGTGAAATGAGGGAGGACGGAGTTTATCAGCCCGATAACGGGAGGAGCTGGGAAACACACGGATGATCCCGGAGAATCGGTTCCTGCTCTGCAGAGGGAGCTGGGAGAGGGCAGAAGATATTCCTGGGAGGACAGGAATGTGCTCCCCCCGTCCCCTCCCCGGCCCAAGGCCGCCCTCCCACCCCAACGCTATCTCTCTCTGCAGAAAAGAGCCCCGGCTGAGAGGGGACCTTGGAGGGTAGAGCTGCCAGGAGGGATCCCCGGGAGGAGAGGGGGAGCAGGAGAGGAAGAGGAGGAGAGGGGGACCAGGAGAGGGGGACCAGGAGAGGAAGAGGAGGAGAGGGGGACCAGGAGAGGAAGAGGAGGAGAGGAAGAGG
>NW_015091251.1:40243-52255 GCF_001431845.1 Calidris pugnax
GAGGAGAGGGGGAGCAGGAGAGGAAGAGGAGGAGAGGGGGACCAGGAATGGAAGACAAGGTGAGGAAGAGGAGGAGAGGGGGACCAGGAGAGGGAGACGAGGAGAGGAAGAGGAGGAGAGGGGGACAAGGAATGGATGACAAGGTGAGGAAGAGGAGGAGAGGGGGACGAGAAGAGGAAGAGGAGGAGAAGGGACCAGGAGAGGGGGATGAGGAGAGGAAGATGAGGAGAGGAAGAGAGGGGGACCAGAAATGAAGGACAAGGTGAGGAAGAGGAGGAGAGAGAGACCAGGAGAGGGGGACGAGGAGAGGAAGAGGAGGAGAGGGGGACCAGGAATGGAGGACGAGGAGAGGAAGAGGATAGGAAGAGGAGGAGAGGAGGACCAGGAGAGGGGGACGAGGGGGACGAGGAATGGATGACAAGGTGAGGAAGAGGAGGAGAGGGGGATGAGGAATGGAGGACGAGGAGAGGAAGAGGAGGAGAGGGGGACGAGGAGGGGAAGAGGAGAGGGGGATGAGGATGAGGAGAGGAAGAGGAGGAGAGGGGGGACCTGGAGAGGGGGCCAAGAGGCCCCCCCCACATCCTAGGGATGCCTTTGCCATCCAACCCTCCGAGCGACCTCTCTGGGGACCAGGGGAAGCAGCTCCCCACCCGCCATCCATTCAGACCCCGAAGTGTGGAAAGGATTTTAACACCCCACTAATTCATTAAAAAATAGAAAAATTAAAACGTCTGGGCAGCAGGGACAAAGCCACCCCCTTCTCTTTATTCTCCCAAACCCTGTGTCCTCTACAGCTTCTCCCCGTTTCACGGAGGAGAGAAAGGAGGGGCAGAAACGATGGTGTTTCCCCCCATCTCCTGCTCAGGGGGTCTTTTGGGGGGGATTTTGGGGGGGATTTTCCTGCTGGGAATGGGTGCTGCTCCGATGGGCAGCCGTTATCACCCGGTAAATCCATCCCCTGGTATCGATGGGGAGGGGAAGGGGAGGGGGAAGTGGATTTGCCCGGTGGCTTTTTCTTTTGGTGTTTCCCCCCATCTCCTGCTCAGGGGGTCTTTTGGGGGGGATTTTGGGGGGGATTTTCCTGCTGGGAATGGGTGCTGCTCCGATGGGCAGCCGTTATCACCCGGTAAATCCATCCCCTGGTATCGATGGGGAGGGGAAGGGGAGGGGGAAGTGGATTTGCCCGGTGGCTTTTTCTTTTCCTGGCTTGGAAATGGGAGAGATAAAAGCTCCCCGGGGTGTCCGGGTTGGGGTTGGAAGAGGTTTTTCCTGGAATTCACACAAAAACACACTCCCCCTGACTCTCCCCAGCTGCTTCCGAGAGAATTGGGAATTTCAGCCTCAATATCCACACGGGGAGCGGCGACTTCACCCCAAATCCCAAAGATTTGGGAGCAAAGCACCAGCCCCCAGCCCCGTTCCGAGGAGAAAAGCTTTTGTTGGTTTTTTTTGTTGTTGTTGTTGTTGTTATAAATAGCAACGTGGGGTTTTATCACCCCGGAAAAAGAGGTTTCCTGCCCAACCGGGAGGACGGGTCCTTGTGGGATGTGACCAGGGGAAGAGGGAATTCTCCTTCCCCGGGACGGCAGGACCCGTCCGGGCACCACCGGGGGCTCCGGGGTTTCGTTCTGACGGAGGAGAGGAAGAGGAGGAGACGGGGGACCAGGGGAGGGGGAAAGAGGGCCCCCACATCCTAGGGATGCCTTTGCCATCCAACGCTTCCAGCGACCTCTCTGGGGGCCGCGGGGGCAGGACCAGGGGAAGCAGGTTCCCCACCCGCCATCCATTCAGAACCCGAAGCGTGGAAAGGATTTTAACACCCCACTAATTGATTAAAAAATAGAAAAATTAAAACGTCTGGGCAGCAGGGACAAAGCCACCCCCTTCTCTTTATTCTCCCAAACCCCACGTCCTCTACGTTTCAGGGAGGAGAGAAAGGAGGGGCAGAAACGATGGTGTTTCCCCCCATCTCCTGCTCAGGGGGTCTTTTGGGGGGGATTTTGGGGGGGATTTTCCTGCTGGGAATGGGTGCTGCTCCGATGGGCAGCCGTTATCACCCGGTAAATCCATCCCCTGGTATCGATGGGGAGGGGAAGGGGAGGGGGAAGTGGATTTGCCCGGTGGCTTTTTCTTTTCCTGGCTTGGAAATGGGAGAGATAAAAGCTCCCCGGGGTGTCCGGGTTGGGGTTGGAAGAGGTTTTTCCTGGAATTCACACAAAAACACACTCCCCCTGACTCTCCCCAGCTGCTTCTGAGAGAATTGGCAATTTCAGCCTCAATATCCACACGGGGAGCGGCGACTTCACCCCAAATCCCAAAGATTTGGGAGCAAAGCACCAGCCCCCAGCCCCGTTCCGAGGAGAAAAGCTTTTGTTGGTTTTTTTTGTTGTTGTTGTTGTTGTTATAAATAGCAACGTGGGGTTTTATCACCCCGGAAAAAGAGGTTTCCTGCCCAACCGGGAGGACGGGTCCTTGTGGGATGTGACCAGGGGAAGAGGGAATTCTCCTTCCCCGGGACGGCAGGACCCGTCCGGGCACCACCGGGGGCTCCGGGGTTTCGTTCTGACGGCACCGGTTACGCCATCCGGAAAGCGGCGGCGCTGGCTTCCTCCTGCCCAAAGCAACCCTCCCCACGGCCCCAGACTTGTCCCCACGGCCTCAGGAGGGGACACCAGGGCTCCAGCCTTGTCCCCAGGACCCCAGGAGGGGACACCAGGAGGAGAAACCCTCCCCATGGCTCCAGCCTTGACCCCAGCCTTGTCCTCAAGACTCCAAGAGGGGACAGCAGGAGCAGAAACACCACAGCTCCAGCCTTGTCCCCAAGACCCCAGGAGGGGACAGCAGGAGCAGAAACCCCACAGCTCCAGCCTTGTCCCCAAGACCCCAGGAGGGGACAGCAGGAGCAGAAACCCTCCCCATGGCTCCAACAAGACCTCAGCCTTGTCCCCACAGCCCCAGGAGGGGACACCAGGAGCAGAAACCCCACAGCTCCAGCCTTGTCCCCATGGCCTCAGCCTTGTCCAGGAGGGGACACCAGGAGGGGACACCAGGAGCAGAAACCCCACAGCTCCAAACTTGTCCTCAGGACCCCAGCCTTGTCCCCAAGACCCCAGGAGGGGACAGCAAGAGCAGACACACTCCCCACAGCTCCAGGCTTCAGCCTTGTCCCCAAGACCCCAGGAGGGGACACCAGGAGCAGAACCCCCACAGCTCCAGCCTTGTCCCCATGGCCTCAGCCTTGTCCAGGAGGGGACACCAGGAGGGGACACCAGGAGCAGAAACCCCACAGCTCCAAACTTGTCCTCAGGACCCCAGCCTTGTCCCCAAGACCCCAGGAGGGGACAGCAAGAGCAGACACACTCCCCACAGCTCCAGCCTTGTCCCCACAGCCCCAGTCTTGTCCCCAAGACCCCAGGAGGGGACAGCAGGAGCAGAAACCCTCCCCACAGCTCCATCCTTGTCCCTGGGACCCCAGGAGGGGACACCAGGAGCAGAAACCCTCCCCATGGCTCCAGCCTTGTCCCCAGGACCCCAAGAGGGGACAGCAGGAGCAGACACACTCCCCACATCTCCAGCCTTGTCCCCACAGCCCCAGTCTTGTCCCCAAGACCCCAGGAGGGGACAGCAGGAGCAGAAACCCCACAGCTCCAGCCTTGTCCACAAGACCTCAGCCTTGTCCCCACAGCCCCAGGAGGGGACACCAGGAGCAGAAACCCCACAGCTCCAGTCTTGTCCCCATGGCCCCAGTCTTGTCCCCAAGACCCCAGGAGGGGACACCAGGAGCAGAAACCCTCCCCACGGCCCCAGCCTTGTCCCCATGGCCCCAGCCTTGGCCCCATGGCCCCAGGAGGGGACAGCAGGAGCAGAAACCCCACAGCTCCAGCCCTGTCCCTGTGGCCCCAGCCTTGTCCCCAAGACCCCAAGAGGGGACAGCAGGAGCAGAAACCCTCCCCGTGGCCCCAGCCTTGTCCCCAGGACCCCAGCCTTGTCCCCAAGATCCCAGGAGGGGACACCAGGAGCAGAAACCCCACAGCTCCAGCCTTGTCCCTATGGCCTCAGTCTTGTCCCCAAGACCCCAAGAGGGGACAGCAGGAGCAGACACTCTCCCCAAGGCTTCTGCCTTGTCCCCACGGCCCCAGGAGGGGACAGCAGGAGCAGAGACCCCACGGCCCCAGTCTTGTCCCCAAGACCCCAAGAGGGGACAGCAGGAGCAGAAACCCCACAGCTCCAGCCTTGTCCCCAAGACCCCAAGAGGGGACAGCAGGAGCAGAAACCTTCCCCATGGCTCCAGCCTTGTCCCCAAGACCCCAGCCTTGTCCCCAAGACCCCAAGAGGGGACAGCAGGAGCAGAAACCTTCCCCATGGCTCCAGCCTTGTCCCCAAGACCCCAAGAGGGGACAGCACAAGCAGAAACCCCACAGCTCCAGCCTTGTCCCCAAGACCCCAGGAGGGGACAGCAGGCACAGAACCCCTCCCCACAGCCCCAAACCACATCCTTTAGGATAAAACACCGACAGCAAACACAAAATGGGGAGGGACAGGGTGGGGGACAGCAGGTCCTCTGCCAGAAGGTCCTTCCAGCACTGATTTTTTTAAAGACTAACGTGAGTGGGAGACGCGGGGAAGGCGGCTGACGCAGCTCAGGGACGTCACCTCCCCAGGAGAGAGGTCAGAGCCGTGTTTGAAATGACAACATCCAACCCGGATTTTCCCATTCAGCCCATCCTCTGCCTCTGCCCCCTCTTTTTTCCCCACAGGACCAGGAAATTCTGCTTTCCGGGAGCAGAGAGACAAAGGTCGCAGGTGGAGAAGGAACATTTCATACATCTCAGCCCTTATAAAAGCTCCTGTGACGAAGGCACCTGATGGCGAGCGCTGCCCGGTCCTGCCCGGCTCCTCTCTGTGGTTCCAGCAAACCATGGGATGGTTTGGGTGGAAAAGGATCTTAAACCCTCCCAGTGCCACCCCCGGGCACCTCCCACCAGCCCAGGTCGCTCCAAGCCCCATCCAACCTTGGTCTTGAACCTCTTCAGGGTTCTCTGGGCAACCCCACAGCTCCTCTGGGCAACCTGGACCTTCAAGACCATTGAGCTCCGTCCTGTGGACACCTCCCACCAGAGCAGGTCGCTCCATGGTCCCAGCCTTGTCCCCATGGCCACAGCCTTGTCCCCATGGCCCCAGGAGGGGACTCTTTTCTGGGCAACCCCACAGCTCCTCTGGGCAACCTGGACCTTGGAGACCATCCAGTTCCATCCCCGGGCACCTCCCACCAGCCCAGGTCACTCCAAGCCCCATCCAACCTTGGCCTTGAACCTCTTCAAGGTTCTCTGGGCAACCCCACAGCTCCTCTGGGCAACCTGGACCTTCAAGACCATTAAGCTCCATCCCCAGACACCTCCCACCAGAGCAGGTCGCTCCAAGCCCCCTCCAACCTTGGCCTTGAACCTCTTCAAGGTTCTCCAGGCAACCTCACAGGTTCTCTGGGCAACCTCACAGCTCCTCTGGGCAACCTGGGCCAGGCTCTCCCCACCCTCAGAGGGAAGAATTCCTTCCTGAATCTCACCTCAATCTCCCCTCTTTGATGCCCCGTCCCTGGGAACCTTCAAGGTTGGGTTGGAGGGGGCTTGGAACCACCTGGGCTGGGTGGAGATGGCCCTGCTCATGGAATCATGGAAGGGTTTGGGTGGGAAGGGACCTTCAAGACCATCCAGTTCCTTCCATCCCAGACACCTCCCACCAGAGCAGGTCGCTCCAAGCCCCATCCAACCTGGACCTTGAACCTCTTCAAGGTTCTCTGGGCAACCCCACAGCTCCTCTGGGCAACCTGGACCTTCAAGACCATTGAGCTCCATCCCCTGGACACCTCCCACCACAACAGGTCGCTCCAAGCCCCCTCCAACCTTGACCTTGAACCCCTCCAGGGATGGGGCAGCCACAGCTTCTCTGGGCAACCTGGGCCAGGCTCTCCCCACCCTCAGAGTCAACAATTTCTCCCTAAATCTCCCCTTTTTCAGCTCAAACCCCTTCCCCCTGGTCCCATGGCTCTGCTCCCTGATCCCTGCTCCCTCCCCATCTCTCCTGGAGCCCCTTGAGGGACTGGAAGGGGCTCCAAGGTCTCCCTGGAGCCTTCTCTTCTCCAGGCTTCTCCTCCTCCAGCCCCACTCCAACACCTCCGTGTCCTTCTGACGTCCCCAAAGCCCATCATCACATCGACAGCTCCTTCACCAGTGACCCCCACGGTGGCTCTTCCCCAAAATTGAGGGAAAAGACACCCCGAATCCCCCAGGAATAGACCCACAGGAGGGACCTTCCACGTCCCCGATGTCCCTCCAAGATGCATTTTCACTCCCAAGCTCCCAAATTTCCTCCCTTTAGCCCCATTCCCAGCCTTCTCCACCCGCTGATAAAACACCTTCCACCCCCCCCTTCTCCGAAGTTTCCCAGTTTATCAGGAACACCTCCCAGTTTATTGCCATTCCCCTGATTATTGCTGCCATAAAATGCCCGAGCCGTGATTTCCAGCCGTCCCCGACTCGAAAAAGCCGCTTCCACCCGAGGAATATTTGCGAAAAAAAACCCCAAAACGGGTCACTCTCATCTCCATCCCCTTCCGCGGATCAATCCCCCCTCCCTGAGCCTTTGCTGGGGCGTTAGCACTTAAAAAATCACACCTTGGGTCTGAGCTGCTGGTGTTTGGCCAAAATATTGGGATTTAACACCATTTTGGGGGCTTGGAAGCACTTTATGGAGGGGATTTGGTGTCCTTCTGCTGTGCCCACCCCAGGTGAAGGATCCCTCACCTCCGTTGGAGCCCCGGGCTCTATTTAGGGCCCCTGTGGGACTCATAATGCCCCATTGAGGTTGGGTTCCCCCCCAAGGGGGTGTCTTTCCCCCCCCCCAGGAGGTCCTTTCCCCCCCAGGAGGTCCTGTCCCCCCCAAGAAGGTCCTGTCCCCCCCATACTTATTTCCCTGCAATTTTTCTCTCTCTTTTTTTTTTTCTTTTTTTTTTTTTCTTTTTTTTTTTTTCCCCTCTTTTTTGTCCCAGCCAGAGCTGGGGGGAGACCCGGAGCCTTTAACGTGCTCGTACCCACACGACAAGGGCTCCAAAGAGAGGGCTCAGTCAATGCACGTTTCATCAGGGGGGGGCTTTTAATCCCGTCCGCAACGCGATTTTTAAAGCAATTATTTCAACTTCTATTTCAGCCACTCTGCCCCAAAAACGGAGTTGCTTCAGACCCAGCCTTTTCCGACACCCCCTGAAAACGGAGCGAGAGCGGCCGGAGAGATTCCTCCCCCCAAACACCAGATAAAATGAAACTCAGCATTTAAATTCCCAAATTTTGAGGGTTCCAAAGGGCTGAGCCCGACTCCTGCCTCCTCAGGTCCTTTTTGGGGGGCTCCTACCCCCTTTTTCCCTCATATTTTAAGGTGGCTGCCCCCACCCCACACCCAGCTTCGTTAACGAGGGGTTTTAGGGTCCTTTAAACAATTAAAACCCACCCAAAGTGGGGCCACCCAGCCCTTATTTCCCCCCACCCCCCCCAACTCTAACAAAATCACTTCTGAAGAGGGAACAATGTCTTTCCCTGCAGATTCCTGACACAGGGATAAAAGGTGATAAAAGTGGGGGATGAGCCAAAAAACCCCCCCTTCATCCCCGTCCCCAGCTCCGTGGGGTTTATTCCTCCCCAATTTCCCCCAAACCAGGGGCCGGGAGGCTTCGCTGAGGGGGCTCCCACCCTCCAGCTGCCAAAAATCCAGGGAAAAACCACTCCGTGTGGGATTTTGGGGGGTTTTCCCCCCGTTTTCACCCTAAAAGCAGGGAAACACTCGGTGCTGGGGTAAAACCCAAGGGGTTTTATAAAAACCAGGGGTTTGGGGTACCCCGGGAGCATCCCGTGATACGATCCCTGCCCAAGCTTTGTAAGGAAAAGAGCCGTTTTGGGGCCGTTTGTCCCCAAATGGTGGTGCGGAACCACCTGCCAATAATCCATATTCCTCATTAACGCCTTCCCAAATAATTGGATGGGGGCTTTAGAGAGACGTGAGGGCTGGGGAGCACCCACACCCAAGTGGAATCCACCCCAGGCCTAATTAGCGGTCATTAACACTCATTAACACCAGCTGCAGGACAAAATTAGGGCCACGGGAAGGGAGGGAGAGATTTCGGGTTCGAACCGAGAGATTCCGGGTTCAAACCGGGCAGATTCAGCCCCACAAAAAGCATCCCCCCCCCTCCCTGCACAGAGCGTGTTCACCCCTCATTAAAAACCTTCAACGCCCCAAAACAAAGGTTTTTAATTAGGGGGGGTGGCTTTTTAGGAGCAGAGTAATTAAAAGCTGCCAAAATTTCCACTGGAGGAGGAATAACTCGGCTCGTTTCAACCCAAAAGGCTCCTCAAAGCCCAGGCGGGGGTTTGGTCTGGGGGGGATTTGGGGTCTCTCCTCTCCCTCCCCGGCCGTGGATCTGGGCTAAAATCTGACCTTTTGGAGGATAAAAGAAAAGGCAAATTGTGTGGAGCGACGGACGGCACAAGGGGTGGCGGATCCCGACCTCGTCGTCGGGTAAAAAGTTGGGGAAAAAAATAAATCAGGGGAAATAAAAATCAATACGCCGGGTAAAAATGATGCACAAGTGGGGAAAAAATAAATCAGGGGAAATAAAAATCAATCCGGGAACGAAAATTGGGGGAGACGAGATAAAAAAGTCAGGGGAGACACCAAAATCAGGGAAACCAAAAAATCAGGGAAACCAAAATCAGGGAAAACCAAAATAGGGGAAAAACAAAGATGAGGGAAACCAAAAAATCAGGGAAACGAAAATCGGGAAAAACCAAAAATCAGGGAAACACAAAAATGAGGGAAACCAAAATCAGGGAAAACCAAAATAGGGGAAAAACCAAAAAATCGGGGAAAAACCAAAATAGGGGGAAACCAAAAATTAGGGGGAAAAACCAAAAATGAGGGAAACCCAAAAATGAGGGAAACCCAAAATATCGGGGAAACCAAAAAATCGGGGAAAAACAAAAATCAGGGAAACCAAAATAGGGGGAAACCAAAAATTAGGGAAAACCAAAAAATCAGGGAAACCAAAAATCAGGAAACCAAAATAGGGAAAAACCAAAAATCAGGGAAACCAAAATCGGGGAAAACCAAAAATCAGGGAAACCAAAAAATCAGAGAAACCAAAAATCAGGGAAACCAATAATCAGGGAAACACCAAAAAATCAGGGAAACACCAAAAAATCAGGGAAAACTCAGGCGGCTCTTTCAAATGATGTTTTTCTACAGCGAAAGGGGACGGGCCGGCGCATCCCCCCACCCAAACCAGCCCAAAATTGGGGGGAAAACTGCAGCTCTTTCAAACGATGTTTTTCTACAGCGAAAGGGGAACAGCTGGTGCATCCCCCCACCCAAACCAGCCCAAAAGCAGGGGGAAAACTGCTTTTTTTGGGGGGGAATGTTGAGGTTGTTGGAGAAGAGGGGGCCGGGGCGGTTTGTGGGTGCCGAGCTCGGCGCCGGCTGGTGCCAGGCTGGGGTGAGGTCAGAGGAAGGAGCTGCTATTGTTCGTGTCCCCGCGTCCGGGATGGGTCTTTTCCAGGCAGAAACAGCTCTGGATGAAGGGAGAGGAGAAGTTGGGAATAAAAAAGCCAAAATCCAGCAACGACGACACCTCCAGACCCCCAGAAAGTGGGGGAAGCACCCCAAGAAACACCATCCGACCCAAAAACGAGCCATTTCTTCCCCTTCCATCCCCATAAGAGCCATGGAAAGAGGAAAAAAGGTGGAAGAAGCGACTCCGTTGGGGTGGGGAAGCAGTTTTCAGCCATTACGACCCGTTTCCAAAGCGTTTTTAAAGCCCAAAGTGGGGGGGATGGAATGGCCTGGGTTGTCCCCCGCCCCACATCGTTATCGGGGAGGACACCTTCTCCTCTCCTCCCCACCCCGGGTGGGTGTCACGGTTTTGTCCGTGGTTTTGCCTTATCCTGCCCCCCCCCCCGACACCCCGGTGCTATCTCGGGGGCGCAGGAGGAGGTGGTGGGGCCAGCATCCTTCTTCCTGCCATCCCCAGAATCACAGGATGATTTGGGGTGGGAAGGGACCTTCTGGAGATCATCTCTTCCAACCCCCCCCAGCCAGAGCAGGTCCCATCCAGGGGGGGTTGGGATATCTCCAGAGATGGAGACCCCCCCACCTCTCTGGTGGGCTCTGCCACCCTCAAAGTGAAGATGCTCCTCCTCGTGTTGAGATGGAACTTCTTATACTCAAGTTTGTGTCCATTTCCTCTTGTCCTGTCACTGGGCACCACTGGAAAAAGCCTGGCCGCATCCTCCTGACACCCCCCAGCCATGAGATCCCCCCTCAACCTTCTCTTCTCCAGACTCCAAAGCCCCAAGTCCCTCAGCAGAGAGATCCTCCAGCCCCTCATCATCCTCCCAGTCCCCCCTGGACCCTCTCCACCATTTCCCTGTCCTTCTGGAACTGGGGAGCCCACAACTGGTCCCAGTGCTCCAGATGGGGCAGAGCAGAGTTGGGGGGGGGATGACCTCCCTTGAGGTTCTCCACCCTCTTCCTGATGCCCCCCCAAGATGCCATTGGCCTCCTTGGCCACCAGGGCCTCTTGGTGGCTCATGGGCATCCTGTTGCCCCTCCAGGACCCCCATATCCTTTTCCCTCAGAGCGGGTCACCCCCAAACCCGTCCTGGGCCAGGGGGTTACGTCTTACGACGCCTCCCCCTTACTCCGTATTCACAGAACCCCTTTACGCCAGCGCCCCGCCCGACCCCCCCCTCTCTTACGCCGCTGGCGTAAGGCCCCGCCGCCGGTGACCCGCTCCCCTTTACGCCCCCCCTTACGCCAAGTGCGTAGGTAGGGCACGGCCGGGAGCTACGCACTTTGCGTAACGCGCGCACGGAAGGGGAGGAGGTTGGGAGGGGGGTCCCATAGGCGGCGGCGGCCGCGCCCTACGCAAGGCGGGATTCACGAAGCGCTCTTACGCCAAGTGCGTAGCGGCGCCCAGGTCGCCGTTTCCCGTTCCCTTTTCCGCTCCCGCCGCCGTTCCGCCACTCACCGGCCCACGAAGTTTTCCAACACCGAGCTCTTGCCCGCGCTCTGCCCGCCCACCACGGCGATCTGAGGCAGGTCGAGGTGGCAGCTCTGCCCGATGGAGCTGAAGGCGTCCTGCAGCTTGTTCACCAGCGGGATGAGCTCCTCCATGCCCCGGTTCCCCATGGCGGCGGAGGGGCGGGGGGGGAACACACCGCGATCCCGCTCTCCCCGGCGGCGGTTCCTCCTCACAGGGCCCGCGGCGGCGGCGGCGGCGGCGAACAAACTTCCCCTCAGAGTCTCCTCATCCTCCCTCCGCCCGGCCCGCCCCCCTCCCCTCAGACCGCGCGCCCATTGGACGGCTCGGCCGTCGATCAAAGGAATCCGCCCAGCGGAGTGGAGGAGAAGGGTGTCAATCAAGCGGAAAGGCGGGACGGGCGAGGTGCGCCCCTTCTCCTCCCCGCTATTGGCCTCCCGGCGCGTCGCTCATGGCTGCCAGCCAATGGGAGACGGAGTTGGCCTGTCAGCTGAGGCGGCGCTGCTGCACTTCCCGCCCCTCGACATCGCTCCTGCCGTTTCATTGGCAGAGACGACTGCCGCTCCGGAAAGCTAGCCAATCGCTACCCGAAAGAGACCGAGGAGTTCACCCCCCTCTCCCCACCCTCCTTCTCTCTCATTGGACACCGAGCCCGCCACTCCACCGCCTCGACCAACCCAGCGGCAGAGGCGAAGCGGGAGGAAAACCCTCTCGCCATTCGCCAGCCGCCTGTCAATCAACGATCCCTGCCACCCCATTGGTCCTTAACCCCCCCACTCCCAGGCACAGCCCATTTGACCGTAGACCCTCGTGTAGCCGCGCACTCCCGACGCCCCCCCCATCTCCTGTCGAGGCTCCGGTACCGGCCCGACCCCCCCGTTTCCCCGCGATCCCCGGGGACACCGACAGCCCGACCACGGCTTCCCTTC
>NW_015091251.1:52356-52558 GCF_001431845.1 Calidris pugnax
GGCGAACCGGGGGCGGGGATCCTCATCCCGGTCACCAACCGGCTGAGCCCCGCCGGGAAGTGGCCGGCGCAGAGAACGTCTGAGCTGGCCCTGGAAGAGATGAGGAGGATGGGGGGAGCGGGGGGACGCCTCCACCCCCCCCAACCCCCCCGGTAACCGGTTCCCGGTACTTACCGGAGCTCGAGCGGCAGCGGGGGGCCGG
>NW_015091251.1:52984-55020 GCF_001431845.1 Calidris pugnax
CTTTCCTGGCGAAATTTCCCCCTTTTCCCGGTGGAAATTTCCCCCTTTCCCGGAGGAAATTTCCCCTTTTCCTGGGGAAATCTCCCCCCTTTTCCTGGAGGAAATCCCCCCCCTTTCCTGGTGTTCCTACCGCTCCGGATGCGGCTCAGCGCCGGCCCCAGCAGCTTCCCCTTCTCCGGGTATTTCTCCACCCGGAGCTCCGGGCTCAGCCCGTTCTCCACTGGCCGCCGGCTCCCTGGCTCCTCCGGGGGCTCGCTCCGGCCGGGATCCATCTTCCAGGAGCTGGGAAAGGGAAGGAGGAAAATAAAAAACAGGGATCATCCCGGCACCGGTCCCTGATGTCACAACCCCGCTCCTGGGGTCCCCCACGGGATGGGATGGAATTTCTCCCACTCCCATTTTGGGCTAGTTTTGGCCCAGTCGTGACACCCCCAATTTCTACACCAGAAGTGCCAAAAGCAGCAGCTTCGTCCCCAAAACTTGGGGGTGTGTGGGGGGATTCTGGACAAACACCCTCCCCTTCCCCAGGCACAAGTGCAGCAGGTCGGGAGGGGGACAAGATTTGTGTCCCCGTCACCGCTCAGCATTTCCATAATCAGAGCTCGGAATTTTGGCTGTGAAACAGCCAAATTTTAAGCTGAAACCCCTGGATTTCAGGAGGGGGAGCAGAGAATATGGGGATCAACCCCCAGGCTGCCCCAGGGGGGGTGGAAAATCCCCCATTTTCACTCCGTCGGAGCCAGGCTGCCACGTGCCTCCCCTTCCCTGAGCATCCCCTCCTCCCTCCGGCTCGTTAACGCTCTAACGAGCTGTTTTCCACACTCAGCCCCGGCCTGAGCCTTCCCCCCCCCCTACAGGGGACGAAGCTGGGCTTTTTTGGCTCAGTTTTTAATTTATTTTTCCGTTCTTTCCTCTTCCCGGGGGGAGGTTACCTCCTTCCCAGCGGCGGGTTCCCTCGCCCGGAGCCGGCACCTTCTCCCTCGCTCCAGGAGCCGATGAGGGCCCAGCCTGGAAAAAAGACAAAATAGCAATTTCTATTAAAAAAAAAAAGAATATCTCCCCCAGCTCCCCCCCTGAGCTCCTCTTCCCGCTCCCCACCGACCCCCTGGGGGGTGCCTGAGTGACCCCCGTGGGGAAAAATGGGGTGATAACGGGACCTTTCAGGGTCCTGATGATGAGGCCGACGTGAGGGATGTCGAGGGGACGGAGGGAGTTGTTGTGTGAGGGGAAACTGAGGCAGGGGGTGGAAAAGGGGGCTTCCCCTTGGGGGGTTCGGGACTTGGGGTGGTGTCTACCCGAGGAAGGGCGACCCCCCAGGGGGAAAACGGGGTGATAACGGGACCTTTTAGGGTCCTAACGATGAGGCCGACGTGAGGGATGTCGAGGGGACGGAGGGAGTTGTTGTGTGAGGGGGAAACTGAGGCAGGGGGTGGAAGAGGGGGCTTCCCCTTGGGGGGTTCAGGACTTGGGGTGGTGTCTACCCCCAAGGAGGGAACAGAGGGGCTTCCCCTGGGGGGTTTAGGAACCAGGGGAGGGAAGTTCTGCCCGAGGAGAAGGGGGCAGAGGAGGAGGGGGACATAGGGACCAGGGGGAGGGGGGTCTCAGGGACCAGGGAAGGGGCTCCCCCCAGGGCTCCAGGGGTGAGGAAAGGGACTCCCCCAGGGCTCACGGTGGGGGAAAAGGAGGGAGCTCTCCCCGGGGGAACATGGGGCACGGGGGAAGGGCTCTCCCGAGGGACACGGGGGGCCGGAGGAAGGTGTTTGTGTGTGTGTCCCCCTCCCCTCTTTTCCCCCCCCCAGGCCCAGCGCGGAGCCCGCAGGCCCAACATGGCGGCCGCGTTGCCCCTGGTTACCACCACTTCCGGCGGCGGCCGGAAGCGTGGGTCACGTGGGGCGGCGGCAAGATGGCGGCGCCCACGGCAGCGGCGGCGGGCCCGGTTCCGCTCCTGCGGGTGATGGCGGAATGCGGCCGGAGCCGTGCGCGGGCCGGAGAGCTGCGTTTACCTCACGGCCCCGTCCCCTGCCCGGTCTTTATGC
>NW_015091251.1:58256-58462 GCF_001431845.1 Calidris pugnax
GAACCCCAGAAATGACCCGTCGGGACGTCCCCGGCTTCGCCATCGGGGGCCTGAGCGGGGGGGGGGAGAAGGACCGTTTCTGGCGGATGGTGAAGCTCAGCACCGACCTCCTGCCCCCCGACAAACCCCGCTACCTCATGGGCGTGGGGTGAGACCCTATTCCCCCCCAAATCTGGGGGTTCTGGGGGGGCAGAGGGAAGAAAAAA
>NW_015091251.1:58872-60178 GCF_001431845.1 Calidris pugnax
AAAACCGTGGGATTTGGGCTCCCCTTCGTGCTCAGCCCCACATTCCCCCCAAATCTTGGGAGTTCTGGGGGTCAGAGGGAAGAAAAAATATAGGTTTTGGGCTCCCCTTCATGTTCAGTCCCACATTCCCCCCAAATCCTGGGAGTTCTTGGGGGGGGGAAGAAAAAATGTGGGGTTTGGGCTCCCCTTTATGCTCAGCCCCACTTTTCCCCCCCCAAAAAAACCCAGCTACGCCACGGACCTGGTGGTCTGCGTCGCCCTGGGCTGCGACATGTTCGACTGCGTCTTCCCCACCCGCACGGCGGTAAGAGGTTGTGGGATGTGTTTTTGGGGAGGGGGGGGGACATAAAGAGGACCCCCCCCCCTTCTTGACCCCCTCCTCCCACAGCGTTTCGGCTCAGCCCTGGTCCCCTGGGGCTCCCTCCAGTTGAAAAACCACCAATTCGCCAAAGATTTCCGCACTGTGGGATTTGGGCTCCCCTTCGTGCTCAGCCCCACATTCCCCCCAAATCTTGGGAGTTCTGGGGGTCAGAGGGAAGAAAAAATATAGGTTTTGGGCTCCCCTTCATGTTCAGTCCCACATTCCCCCCAAATCCTGGGAGTTCTTGGGGGGGGAAGAAAAAATTCCCCCCAAATCCTGGGAGTTCTGGGGGGCAGAGGGAAGAAAAAATAGGGGGTTTGGGCTCCCCTTCGTGCTCAGCCCCACTTTCCCCCCAAATCCTGGGAGTTCTTGGTGGGGGGGGGAAGAAAAAATATGGGGTTTGGGCTCCCCTTCCTGCTCAGCCCCACTTTCCCCCCAAATCCTGGGAGTTCTTGGGGGGGGAAGAAAAAATTCCCCCCAAATCCTGGGAGTTCTGGGGGGCAGAGGGAAGAAAAAATAGGGGGTTTGGGCTCCCCTTCGTGCTCAGCCCCAGTTGTGGGGGGCAGAGGGAAGAAAAAATGTGGGGTTTGGGCTCCCCTTCATGCTCAGCCCCACATTCCCCCCAAATCCTGGCAGTTGTGGGGGGCAGAGGGAAGAAAAAATGTGGGGTTTGGGCTCCCCTTCGTGCTCAGCCCCATTTTCCCCTCAAATCCTGGGAGTTCTGGGACGAAAAAATAGGGGGTTTGGGCTCCCCTTCCTGCTCAGCCCCACATTCCCCCCAAATCCTGGGAGTTCTTGGGGGGGGGAAGAAAAAATGTGGGGTTTGGGCTCCCCTTTATGCTCAGCCCCACTTTTCCCCCCCCAAAAACCCCCAGCTACGCCACGGACCTGGTGGTCTGCGTCGCCCTGGGCTGCGACATGTTCGACTGCGTCTTCCCCACCCGC
>NW_015091251.1:63297-67833 GCF_001431845.1 Calidris pugnax
AAGGGACAAGAGATGGGGACTGGGAAAAGGGATGGGGACGAGGGATGGGGACAGGGGACATGGATGGGGACAAGGGATGGGGACAAGGGACAAGAGATGGGGATTGGGAAAAGGGACAGGGACAAGGGATGGGGACTGGGATGGGGACAAAGGATGGGGGTGGGGACAGGGATGGGGACAAGGGATGTGGATGGGGAGAAGGAATGGGGAGAGGGGACAGGGATGGGGACACGGATGGGGACGGGGAGGGGAGACAGGGACGGGGACAGGGGAATGGGGACAGGGGAGGGGGAAATGTCAAACCTTTCCAAAATCCCTGCATCCCGGTCGATCAGTAACGGTCAAATTGCCCCAAAACTGGGAGTTTTACGAAGGAATGGGGAGAGGGGACGTGGATGGGGACAAAGGATGGGGACAGGGAGGGGAGACAGGGACGAGGACAGGGGAATGGGAAATGTCAAGCCTTTCCAAAATCCCTGCACCATTGCATCCCAGTCGACCAGTAATGGTCAAATTGCCCCAAAACTGGGAGTTTTACCCCCAACAGGGACCAATCCAAGGGGGTGACGTGCCTGGGAGGCAAAGGATAAAGGGATCGGGGACGTGGATCATTCGGGATTTCTGACTCATTGATTCTCAATCCTATATATCATCGAGCAGAACTTCACCGTTTCCCTCCAGATTTGCCCCAAACGAGGAGGGAGGAGGAGAAGGACGAGGTGGAGACCTGAGAGGTGTCCACCTGGAGCATGAACTGTGCCTGCACGGAAGGGACAAACCCTGCAGAACTTCAATGTGGACCAGAAGTTGGGTTTTTTGGGGGCTGTTATTTCAATTTTTCCGAACTTCAATATGGACCAGAAGTTCTCGGTTGGGTTTTTTTGGGGGTCTGTTATTTTAATTTTTCCGATCTTGGTGTATTTGTTTGAATAAGGATAATTTGGTTGGTTGGTTGGTTGATAACGAAAGTTTTGATATGGGGTGCTGTGATTGTCATCATAATTAGCTCTACGATAATCACAGGCGTTGAGTGGACAATCTCTTGTCCATGGGTCGATGCCGATTACGGGGAGAAAAGAGGCAACGGGGAGGATTGGTCCCCTTGGAGAACTCAACAAAAGACCCCAAATCAACCCAAAGTAACGAAGCCCGTTGTGAAATCGCACAAATATCGTCCGTTGTGCCCCTGGTGGGAACCTGCAGCACTTTCGGGTGTGGTTTGTCCCTTCATTAAGGCATTTAATTAGTGCTGCCTGATTGTGTCAACGTTCCACAAAGCCGTAGCCTCCAGAAATGGGTGTAACACTAAGCTATGAGGACTTAAAATACCTAAAATAGGTTGGGTGTTTACAGGATGGACATCTACTGGGTGGACATTTACTGGATGGACATCTACTGGGTGGGTATTTACTGGATGGACATCTACTAGATGGACCACTAACTCCTTGCAAACGTTGGTTGTTATCCTAATTTGCATTCATCGACTCATGGGATCGTCTAGGTTGGAAGGGACCTTCAAGATCATCTAGTCCAACCGTCAACCCAACTCCGACAAAAAAACCAAACAAATAAGAAATAAGCAATTACAAATAAATCACTAACCCACATTCCTTGAGGACCACGTCAACGCGTGTTTTGAACACCTCCAGGGTTATTGTAGGACACGGTGCCGTTAGTTGAGTTAAAGGAGTTGGTATCAATTCCTGGAAGTCCACCTGGAAAGTGGGGAATTCCTGGATCTACCTAAACGCTCAGATGATGAGCCACCAATGGGCCCTGGTGGCCAAGGAGGCCAAGAGTGTGGAGAACCTCAAGGGAGGTCATCCTCCCCCTCTGCTCTGCCCTGGGGAGGCCCTCATCTGGAGCACTGGGACCAGTTGTGGGCTCCCCAGTTCCAGAAGGAGAGGGAACTGGTGGAGAGGGTCCAGCAAAGGGCTTCAAAGATGATGAGGGGCTGGAGGATCTCCATGATGAAGAAAGGCTGAGGGACTTGGGGCTTTGGAGTCTGGAGAAGATTGAGGGGGGATCTCCTGGCTGGTGGGTGTCAGGAGGATGGGGCCAGGCTTTTTCCAGTGGTGCCCAGTGACAGGACAAGAGGGAACGGGCACAAACTTGAGTATAAGAAGTTCCACCTCAACACGAGGAGGAACTTCTTGACTTTGAGGGTGGCAGAGCCCTGGGAGAGGCTGCCCAGAGAGGTGGGGGAGTCTCCTTCTCTGGAGACATTCCAAACCCACCTGGACAAGATCCTGTGGGACCTGCTCTGGGTGGGACCTGCTCTGGGTGGACTCACTTTGGTGGGGGGTGGTTGGACTTGATGATCTCCAGAGGTTCCTTCCAACCCCGTATGATTTCTATGATACCGAGAGGTCGGGTGGTGATGACATAACCGTGGTGGATCAGGTCACATAACCGTGGTGGATCAGGTCACGGGGGGGGGGTGGCATTTACTGGAGCACCAGTCGAACCGGTTTGAGGGCACGAGAGGTGAGATGGAGGGAGTTGTCATCTCCTCCTGGCCTCCTCCGCGTGGAGACACCTCGGGGGGAGCGAAAGGGCTCATCTTGGGGTTGTCCCAAGGTTGCATCATGAGGAAGAACCCAAACGGAACAGAGCAAAGTGCCCCAGGTCCCATCCCACCCCCATCTCCCCAACTTTGAGGGCTGGACATCCCAAAAAGGGCCAGAGGGACCACGGTACCACCAGAGGGAAACACCTCAGGGTGGGGGAAACCACCGGGGTGTGATCCTTCACCCCCTGAGAGAACCAGGAAATCCAAACCAGGAGGTTTGGGGAGAAAAATGAGGGATCTTCCAAGGATCCAGGTGGCCTGAAGGACATCCAGGGATCCAGAGACCTCGGCTGAGGGACAGGAGAGGTGAAGGAAGAGCTGGAAACTGGTGGCTCTTGGACGCAGCGGCGTGACGTGGAGCGGGGAGGGATCGGACCTGGGAGCGAAGGGCAAACACAACGTGGACTTGGACCTTCTGGTGAGGTCCCTTCTCTGTTTCGTCACGGACGGGGAGAGGGGACAAGGGATGGGGACAGGGAAAGGGACAAGGGGTGGGGAGAAGGGATGGGGACAAAGGGTGGGGATGGGGAGAGGGGACATGGGATGGGGACAGGGATGGGAAGAGGGGACAGGGATGGGGACAAAGGGTGGGGATGGGGAGAGGGGACATGGGATGGGGACAGGGATGGGAAGAGGGGACAGGGATGGGGACAAAGGGTGGGGATGGGGAGAGGGGACATGGGATGGGGACAGGGATGGGAAGAGGGGACAGGGATGGGGACAAAGGGTGGGGAGAGGGGACAGGGATGGGGAAAAGGGATAGGGATGGGGAGAGGGGACAGGGACAAGGGATGGGAACAGGGGACAGGGATGGGGACAGGGATGGGGACAAGGGACATGGATGGGGACAAGGGATGGGGACAGGGATGGGGAAAAGGGATAGGGATGGGGACAGGGATGGGGACAAGGGACAGGGATGGGGACAAGGGACGGGGACAAGGGATAGGAACAGGGGACATGGATGGGGACAGGGGACAGGGGATGGGAAAAAGGGATGGGGACAGGGATGGGGACAGGGATGGGAACAAGGGACATGGATGGGGACAGGGATGGAGACAGGGATGGGGACGAGGGATGGGGACAGGGGATGGGAAAAAGGGATGGGGACAGGGATGGGGACAGGGATGGGGACAAAGGACATGGAGAAGGGACAGGGATGGGGTCAGGAATGGGGATGGGGAAAGGGGACAACAGGTGGGGACAGGGGTGGGGACAAGGGACAGGGATGGGGACAATGGATGGGGGTGGGGACATGGGATAGGGACAGGGACAGGGATGGGGAGAGGGATGGGGACAAAGGATGGGGACAAGGCTCAGGGATGGGGGAGGGGACAGGGCTGGGGACAAAGGGTGGGGGGACGGGGACACCTGGGCCACCTCCTTCCCGGCAGGTGACATCCCCCGCGGGAGGGGGGAGGTGGCCTCGGGGAGGAAGTTTGTGGAGGGGGTGGGGTGACCCGGGGCTGCGTCACACGCACCCACAGATTTCTGTCACCACCGGCCACCCCCCGGCCAGTGACAGAGCCAGCCGCGGGCGGTGAGACACTGGGAGCCACTGGGAGCCACTGGGAGCCACTGGGGAGGGCTGAGTGGAAGCTGGAGTGAACTGGGAGCCACTGGGAGCCACTGGGGAGGGCTGAGTGGAAGCTGGGGTGAACTGGGAGCAACTGAGGACGGCTGAGCGGAAGCTGGGGTGAACTGGGAGCCACTGGGGTGAACTGGGGAGGGCTGAGTGGAAGCTGGGGTAAACTGGGAGCAACTAGGGAGGGATGAGAGGAACCTGGGATGAACTGGGAGCCACTGGGGAGGGCTGAGAGGAAGCTGGGGTGAACTGGGAGCAACTGGGAGCCACTGGGGAGGGCTGAGAGGAAGCTGGGGTGAACTGGGAGCCACTGGGAGGGGCTGAGTAGAAGCTGGGGTGAACTGGGAGCCACTGGGAGCCACTGGGAAGGGCTTAGTGGAAG
>NW_015091251.1:68363-79008 GCF_001431845.1 Calidris pugnax
GCCCCGACGGTGCCCCCCCGGCACCCCCTGCAGCCCCCCTACCCTTATCCTTACCGCTTCCTCCTCAACGAGCCCCACAAGTGCCGGGGGGAACGGGGGGCACCTTTCTTGGTCCTCTTGGTGGCCACCCAACCTGGAGACACGGCCGGTAGGGCCGCCATCCGTCAGACGTGGGGCAACGAGAGTTGGGTGTCGGGGGTCTCCATCTTGAGGCTTTTCCTCCTGGGGGTGCACCCCGTTTTCGGGCGGGAGCTTCGGGGGACGTTGGAAGAAGAGAGTCAACTCCACCACGACCTGCTCCAGCAAGATTTCTTGGACACCTACAACAACTTGACCTTGAAGACCATGATGGGGATGGAGTGGGTGGCCCGTCACTGCCCCGCCGCCACCTACGTGATGAAGGCCGACAGCGACGTCTTCCTCAACTTGGACTACCTGGTGAGGAACCTCCTCCTGCCCCCCAAAAAGGATTTCATCACGGGTTACATCTATCGCAACACCAGGCCCATCCGGAACCGAGCCTACAAGTGGTACGTGCCCCACCAGGTCTACCCCAACGACACCTACCCCCCGTATTGTGGTGGCCCCGGCTACGTCCTCTCCGGCGATTTGGCTACCAAAATCTACCGGGTGGCTCAGAAGTTGCCCCTCATCAACATGGAGGATTCCTTCGTGGGCATCTGCCTACACGCCTTGGGCATCGACGTCACCCCCAGCCCTTGGGGGGTCTTCAACATGCACCGGGTGGACTACCAGAAGTGCCGCTTCTCCCGGCTAGTCATGGTCCACCACTACTGGCCACAGGACCTGCTGGCCATCTGGCCTGATTTCCAGAATACTGAGTGCCCCCCGTAGCCACAGGAGGAGGGGCTTGGCCACAACGGGGCTGGCCACAGCCCTGGTGGCCAGTAGAACCTTGTTGGGACCTGGTCATCCCAGCATCCCGTAGCCCTGGTGGCCAGAAGAACCATGCTGGGACCTGGCCATCCCAGTATCCCACAGCCCTGGTGGCCAGAAGAACCGTGCTGGGACCTGCTGGTCACCCCAGCATCCCATAGCCCGGGTGGCCAGAAGAACCATGCTGGGACCTGCTGGCCAACCCAACATCCCGTAGCCCTGGTGGCCAGAAGAACCGTGCTGGGACCTGCTGGTCATCCCAGCATCCCGTAGCCCTGATGGCCAGTAGACACATGCTGGGACCTGCTGGTCATCCCAGCATCCCTCAGCCCTGGTGGCCAGTGCCAACATGCCAGGACCTGCTGGCCACCAGAGCAGCCCCAGTGGCCAGAAGCAACCACGCCAGGACCCACTGGCCACCAGAGCATCCCATAGCCCCAGTGCCACCGTGCTGGGATCTACTGGCCACCAGAGCATCCCACAGACCTGGTGCCACCGTGCTGGGATCTACTGGCCACCAGAGCAGCCCTAGTGGCCAGAAGCAACCATGCCAGGACTCACATCCCGTAGCCCCAGTGCCACCGTGCTGGGACCTACTGGCCACCAGAACATCCCACAGACCTGGTGCCACCATGCTGGGACCTACTGGCCACCAGAGCAGCCCTAGTGGCCAGAAGCAACCACGCCAGGACTCACTGGCCACCAGAGCATCCCATAGCCCCAGTGCCACCGTGCTGGGACCTACTGGCCACCAGAGCATCCCGTAGCCCTGATGCCACTGGACCAGGACCTACTGACTCTTTGGCCAGTCCCCAGCTCCTGAGCAGCCACTCGGGGCCACCTCCAAACCTCGGGGGGCTCTCCATCACCCCCAGCCCCTCGAGGGAGAAGGTTGCCCCCCAGAACTGAGCCACCAGCTGGTGCCCAGGGACCAGCCCCGTCACTTTACTGTCTTTTTTAATCTTATTAATATTATTAATTATTTTTGTAGCCGTCCGGGTGGTCGGGGACCTCACCGGCGCCCGGAATTAAGTTATAATCCATATTTGTAATAAAAAAGGGCTGGAAAGAGCCAGACCCAACTTTGCCAACCGTCTCCTCTCTCCCTTGGGTACCGTGCCACCGTTGCCCAAGGGGGCTAAGTCATGCCAGGAAGAGGTTGCCCTCACCAAAATGCCCAATTCCAGCCCCGTTGGGTGACCAGAACAAAAGCCACCGGGGCGATACCGGCTCCGGTGCCACGTTGGAGGAGGAAGAGGAGGAGGGGGAAGTTGTGGTTGGCCAAGTTGCCACGGTGGAGAAGCCGTGGCTACTTGGGCACCACCACGGCCAGGGCCGTGTCAGTTCCTGATGGAGATAAAGAGCCAACTCCTGTGTTTGCTTTGTGGTGGGAAGAGTGTGATTTTATAGCTCCCAGCCCGGCGGCGGCGCGGCTTTGGTGCCGGCATGTTTGGCCCAGCCCCAGCGCGGCAAACGCCGCTCCACCTTTGCCCAGGAAGGGGAGAGGCCGCCGGGGGGTGAGGGTTCAGGGTGGGTTTGGAGAACGTTGGGGTTCAGGGTGGGTTTGGAGAATGTTGGGATCTAGGGTGGGTTTGGAGAATGTTGGGATCTAGTTTATCGTGGGTTTGGGGAAGGTCAGGGTTGGGGTTCAGGGTGGGTTTGGGGAACGCTGGGATCTAGGGTGGGTTTGAGGAACGTTGGGATCTAGGGTGGGTTTGGGGAATGTTGGGATCTAGGGTGGGTTTGAGGAACGTTGGGATCTAGGGTGGGTTTGAGGAACATTGGGATCTAGGGTGGGTTTGGGGCACGTTGGGGTTGAGGGTGGGTTTGGGGAACGTTGGGGTTTAGGGTGGATTTGGGGAATGTTGGGGTTCATGGTGGGTTTGAGGAATGTTGGGGTTCAGGGTGGGTTTGGAGAACGTTAGGATCTAGGGTGGGTTTGGGGAATGTTGCAGTTGGGGTTCAGGGAGTGTCAGGGTTGGGGTTTATGGTGGGTTTGAGGAATGTTGGGATCTAGGGTGGGTTTGGGGAACGTTGGGATCTAGGGTGGGTTTGGGGAACGTTGCAGTTGGGGTTCAGGGAGTGTCAGGGTTGGGGTTTATGGTGGGTTTGGGGAACGTTGGGGAGAACCATGCTGGGACCTGGCCATCCCAGTATCCCACAGCCCTGGTGGCCAGAAGAACCGTGCTGGGACCTGCTGGTCACCCCAGCATCCCATAGCCCGGGTGGCCAGAAGAACCATGCTGGGACCTGCTGGCCAACCCAACATCCCGTAGCCCTGGTGGCCAGAAGAACCGTGCTGGGACCTGCTGGTCATCCCAGCATCCCGTAGCCCTGATGGCCAGTAGAATCATGCTGGGACCTGCTGGTCATCCCAGCATCCCTCAGCCCTGGTGGCCAGTGCCAACATGCCAGGACCTGCTGGCCACCAGAGCAGCCCCAGTGGCCAGAAGCAACCACGCCAGGACCCACTGGCCACCAGAGCATCCCATAGCCCCAGTGCCACCGTGCTGGGATCTACTGGCCACCAGAGCATCCCACAGACCTGGTGCCACCGTGCTGGGATCTACTGGCCACCAGAACATCCCGTAGCCCCAGTGCCACCGTGCTGGGACCTACTGGCCACCAGAACATCCCACAGACCTGGTGCCACCATGCTGGGACCTACTGGCCACCAGAGCAGCCCTAGTGGCCAGAAGCAACCATGCCAGGACTCACTGGCCACCAGAGCATCCCATAGCCCCAGTGCCACCGTGCTGGGACCTACTGGCCACCAGAGCATCCCGTAGCCCTGATGCCACTGGACCAGGACCTACTGACTCTTTGGCCAGTCCCCAGCTCCTGAGCAGCCACTCGGGGCCACCTCCAAACCTCGGGGGGCTCTCCATCACCCCCAGCCCCTCGAGGGAGAAGGTTGCCCCCCAGAACTGAGCCACCAGCTGGTGCCCAGGGACCAGCCCCGTCACTTTACTGTCTTTTTTAATCTTATTAATATTATTAATTATTTTTGTAGCCATCTGGGTGGTCGGGGACCTCACCGGCGCCCGGAATTAAGTTATAATCCATATTTGTAATAAAAAAGGGCTGGAAAGAGCCAGACCCAACTTTGCCAACCGTCTCCTCTCTCCCTTGGGTACCGTGCCACCGTTGCCCAAGGGGGCTAAGTCATGCCAGGAAGAGGTTGCCCTCACCAAAATGCCCAATTCCAGCCCCGTTGGGTGACCAGAACAAAAGCCACCGGGGCGATACCGGCTCCGGTGCCACGTTGGAGGAGGAAGAGGAGGAGGGGGAAGTTGTGGTTGGCCAAGTTGCCACGGTGGAGAAGCCGTGGCTACTTGGGCACCACCACGGCCAGGGCCGTGTCAGTTCCTGATGGAGATAAAGAGCCAACTCCTGTGTTTGCTTTGTGGTGGGAAGAGTGTGATTTTATAGCTCCCAGCCCGGCGGCGGCGCGGCTTTGGTGCCGGCATGTTTGGCCCAGCCCCAGCGCGGCAAACGCCGCTCCACCTTTGCCCAGGAAGGGGAGAGGCCGCCGGGGGGTGAGGGTTCAGGGTGGGTTTGGAGAACGTTGAGGTTCAGGGTGGGTTTGGAGAATGTTAGGATCTAGGGTGGGTTTGGAGAATTCTGGGATCTAGTTTACGGTGGGTTTGGGGAAGGTTGGGGTTGGGGTTCAGGGTGGGTTTGAGGAACGCTGGGATCTAGGGTGGGTTTGGGGAACATTGCAGTTGGGGTTCAGGGAGTGTCAGGGTTGGGCTTTATGGTGGGGTTGGGGAATGTTGGGGTTCAGGGTGGGTTTGAGGAACGCTGGGATCTAGGGTGGGTTTGGGGAACGTTGGGGTTTAGGGTGGATTTGGGGAATGTTGGGGTTCATGGTGGGTTTGAGGAATGTTGGGGTTCAGGGTGGGTTTGATGAACGCTGGGATCTAGGGTGGGTTGGAGGAACATTGGGATCTAGGGTGGGTTGGAGGAACATTGGGATCTAGGGTGGGTTGGAGGAACATTGGGATCTAGGGTGGGTTGGAGGAACATTGGGATCTAGGGTGGGTTGGAGGAACATTGGGATCTAGGGTGGGTTGGAGGAACATTGGGATCTAGGGTGGGTTGGAGGAACATTGGGATCTAGGGTGGGTTGGAGGAACATTGGGATCTAGGGTGGGTTGGAGGAACATTGGGATCTAGGGTGGGTTGGAGGAACATTGGGATCTAGGGTGGGTTGGAGGAACATTGGGATCTAGGGTGGGTTGGAGGAACATTGGGATCTAGGGTGGGTTGGAGGAACATTGGGATCTAGGGTGGGTTGGAGGAACATTGGGATCTAGGGTGGGTTGGAGGAACATTGGGATCTAGGGTGGGTTGGAGGAACATTGGGATCTAGGGTGGGTTGGAGGAACATTGGGATCTAGGGTGGGTTGGAGGAACATTGGGATCTAGGGTGGGTTGGAGGAACATTGGGATCTAGGGTGGGTTGGAGGAACATTGGGATCTAGGGTGGGTTGGAGGAACATTGGGATCTAGGGTGGGTTGGAGGAACATTGGGATCTAGGGTGGGTTGGAGGAACATTGGGATCTAGGGTGGGTTGGAGGAACATTGGGATCTAGGGTGGGTTGGAGGAACATTGGGATCTAGGGTGGGTTGGAGGAACATTGGGATCTAGGGTGGGTTGGAGGAACATTGGGATCTAGGGTGGGTTGGAGGAACATTGGGATCTAGGGTGGGTTGGAGGAACATTGGGATCTAGGGTGGGTTGGAGGAACATTGGGATCTAGGGTGGGTTGGAGGAACATTGGGATCTAGGGTGGGTTGGAGGAACATTGGGATCTAGGGTGGGTTGGAGGAACATTGGGATCTAGGGTGGGTTGGAGGAACATTGGGATCTAGGGTGGGTTGGAGGAACATTGGGATCTAGGGTGGGTTGGAGGAACATTGGGATCTAGGGTGGGTTGGAGGAACATTGGGATCTAGGGTGGGTTGGAGGAACATTGGGATCTAGGGTGGGTTGGAGGAACATTGGGATCTAGGGTGGGTTGGAGGAACATTGGGATCTAGGGTGGGTTGGAGGAACATTGGGATCTAGGGTGGGTTGGAGGAACATTGGGATCTAGGGTGGGTTGGAGGAACATTGGGATCTAGGGTGGGTTGGAGGAACATTGGGATCTAGGGTGGGTTGGAGGAACATTGGGATCTAGGGTGGGTTGGAGGAACATTGGGATCTAGGGTGGGTTGGAGGAACATTGGGATCTAGGGTGGGTTGGAGGAACATTGGGATCTAGGGTGGGTTGGAGGAACATTGGGATCTAGGGTGGGTTGGAGGAACATTGGGATCTAGGGTGGGTTGGAGGAACATTGGGATCTAGGGTGGGTTGGAGGAACATTGGGATCTAGGGTGGGTTGGAGGAACATTGGGATCTAGGGTGGGTTGGAGGAACATTGGGATCTAGGGTGGGTTGGAGGAACATTGGGATCTAGGGTGGGTTGGAGGAACATTGGGATCTAGGGTGGGTTGGAGGAACATTGGGATCTAGGGTGGGTTGGAGGAACATTGGGATCTAGGGTGGGTTGGAGGAACATTGGGATCTAGGGTGGGTTGGAGGAACATTGGGATCTAGGGTGGGTTGGAGGAACATTGGGATCTAGGGTGGGTTGGAGGAACATTGGGATCTAGGGTGGGTTGGAGGAACATTGGGATCTAGGGTGGGTTGGAGGAACATTGGGATCTAGGGTGGGTTGGAGGAACATTGGGATCTAGGGTGGGTTGGAGGAACATTGGGATCTAGGGTGGGTTGGAGGAACATTGGGATCTAGGGTGGGTTGGAGGAACATTGGGATCTAGGGTGGGTTGGAGGAACATTGGGATCTAGGGTGGGTTGGAGGAACATTGGGATCTAGGGTGGGTTGGAGGAACATTGGGATCTAGGGTGGGTTGGAGGAACATTGGGATCTAGGGTGGGTTGGAGGAACATTGGGATCTAGGGTGGGTTGGAGGAACATTGGGATCTAGGGTGGGTTGGAGGAACATTGGGATCTAGGGTGGGTTGGAGGAACATTGGGATCTAGGGTGGGTTGGAGGAACATTGGGATCTAGGGTGGGTTGGAGGAACATTGGGATCTAGGGTGGGTTGGAGGAACATTGGGATCTAGGGTGGGTTGGAGGAACATTGGGATCTAGGGTGGGTTGGAGGAACATTGGGATCTAGGGTGGGTTGGAGGAACATTGGGATCTAGGGTGGGTTGGAGGAACATTGGGATCTAGGGTGGGTTGGAGGAACATTGGGATCTAGGGTGGGTTGGAGGAACATTGGGATCTAGGGTGGGTTGGAGGAACATTGGGATCTAGGGTGGGTTGGAGGAACATTGGGATCTAGGGTGGGTTGGAGGAACATTGGGATCTAGGGTGGGTTGGAGGAACATTGGGATCTAGGGTGGGTTGGAGGAACATTGGGATCTAGGGTGGGTTGGAGGAACATTGGGATCTAGGGTGGGTTGGAGGAACATTGGGATCTAGGGTGGGTTGGAGGAACATTGGGATCTAGGGTGGGTTGGAGGAACATTGGGATCTAGGGTGGGTTGGAGGAACATTGGGATCTAGGGTGGGTTGGAGGAACATTGGGATCTAGGGTGGGTTGGAGGAACATTGGGATCTAGGGTGGGTTGGAGGAACATTGGGATCTAGGGTGGGTTGGAGGAACATTGGGATCTAGGGTGGGTTGGAGGAACATTGGGATCTAGGGTGGGTTGGAGGAACATTGGGATCTAGGGTGGGTTGGAGGAACATTGGGATCTAGGGTGGGTTGGAGGAACATTGGGATCTAGGGTGGGTTGGAGGAACATTGGGATCTAGGGTGGGTTGGAGGAACATTGGGATCTAGGGTGGGTTGGAGGAACATTGGGATCTAGGGTGGGTTGGAGGAACATTGGGATCTAGGGTGGGTTGGAGGAACATTGGGATCTAGGGTGGGTTGGAGGAACATTGGGATCTAGGGTGGGTTGGAGGAACATTGGGATCTAGGGTGGGTTGGAGGAACATTGGGATCTAGGGTGGGTTGGAGGAACATTGGGATCTAGGGTGGGTTGGAGGAACATTGGGATCTAGGGTGGGTTGGAGGAACATTGGGATCTAGGGTGGGTTGGAGGAACATTGGGATCTAGGGTGGGTTGGAGGAACATTGGGATCTAGGGTGGGTTGGAGGAACATTGGGATCTAGGGTGGGTTGGAGGAACATTGGGATCTAGGGTGGGTTGGAGGAACATTGGGATCTAGGGTGGGTTGGAGGAACATTGGGATCTAGGGTGGGTTGGAGGAACATTGGGATCTAGGGTGGGTTGGAGGAACATTGGGATCTAGGGTGGGTTGGAGGAACATTGGGATCTAGGGTGGGTTGGAGGAACATTGGGATCTAGGGTGGGTTGGAGGAACATTGGGATCTAGGGTGGGTTGGAGGAACATTGGGATCTAGGGTGGGTTGGAGGAACATTGGGATCTAGGGTGGGTTGGAGGAACATTGGGATCTAGGGTGGGTTGGAGGAACATTGGGATCTAGGGTGGGTTGGAGGAACATTGGGATCTAGGGTGGGTTGGAGGAACATTGGGATCTAGGGTGGGTTGGAGGAACATTGGGATCTAGGGTGGGTTGGAGGAACATTGGGATCTAGGGTGGGTTGGAGGAACATTGGGATCTAGGGTGGGTTGGAGGAACATTGGGATCTAGGGTGGGTTGGAGGAACATTGGGATCTAGGGTGGGTTGGAGGAACATTGGGATCTAGGGTGGGTTGGAGGAACATTGGGATCTAGGGTGGGTTGGAGGAACATTGGGATCTAGGGTGGGTTGGAGGAACATTGGGATCTAGGGTGGGTTGGAGGAACATTGGGATCTAGGGTGGGTTGGAGGAACATTGGGATCTAGGGTGGGTTGGAGGAACATTGGGATCTAGGGTGGGTTGGAGGAACATTGGGATCTAGGGTGGGTTGGAGGAACATTGGGATCTAGGGTGGGTTGGAGGAACATTGGGATCTAGGGTGGGTTGGAGGAACATTGGGATCTAGGGTGGGTTTGAGGAATGTTGGGGTTCAGGGTGGGTTTGATGAACGCTGGGATCTAGGGTGGGTTTGGGGCACGTTGGGGTTGAGGGTAGGTTTGAGAAATGTTGGGATCTAGGCTGGGTTTGAGGAACGTTGGGATCTAGGGTGGGTTGGAGGAACATTGGGATCTAGGGTGGGTTTGGGGCACGTTGGGGTTGAGGGTAGGTTTGAGAAATGTTGGGATCTAGGCTGGGTTTGAGGAACGTTGGGATCTAGGATGGGTTTGGGGAACATTGCAGTTGGGGTTCAGGGAGTGTCAGGGTTGGGCTTTATGGTGGGTTTGGGGAATGTTGGGATCTAGGGTGGGTTTGGAGAACGTTGGGGTTGCAGGGCATTCTGGGGAATTCTAGGATCTAGTTTCTGGTGGGTTTGGGGAAGGTTGGGGTTCAGGGTGGGTTTGGGGCATTCTAGGATCTAGTTTACGGTGGGTTTGGGGAATGTTGGAGTTGGGGTTTAAGGTGGGTTTAGGGAACGTTGGAGTACGTTGGAGTTTAGGGTGGGTTTGGGGAATACTGGGATCTAAGGGGGTTTGGGAAACGTTGGGGTTGGGAATGTTGGGATCTAGGGTGGGTTTGGGGAATGTTGGGGTTTATGATGGAATATTGGGATCTAGGGGGGTTTGGGGAACGTTGGGGTTGGAAACATTGGGATTTAGGGCGGGTTTGGGGAATGTTGGGGTTTATGATGGGTTGGGAAGTGTCAAGGGTGGGGTTTATGATGGGTTGGAGAGTGTAAAGGTTGGGGTTTATGGTGGGTGTGGGGAGCACTGGGTCAGGGACTCACTGAAGAGCCCCGGAAATTATCTCCACCAGGAACTGGCACCTGAAAAATCCCATTCCAGGCTCCTTCCTCCTCCACTGACACCCCGAGACCCACGGCAGAGCTTTAATTAACCCCTAATTAGGGCTTACCCAAGGCTGGAGCTCCTGAGTGTCCCTCATCTCCTCCCTCCTGGGCCCCTTTAGTCTCAAAACTGAAGAGTTTTGGGGGCATGACAACTGCAGAAAGCGGGGAATAATCCCAATTTGGGGTTAATTTTAGAGGCAGGAGGGTGGTGCTGGGAAACCAGGCCTCGGGGAAGACCAAAAACATCAAGAATTTTTGTGTTTATTCATCTACATTCAGCGTTCTCCAGGTGTGCTGCCCGAGGAGCCGGGCATACAAAAACCCACTCTTTCCCACTTTTTGTTGGTTTTTTTTTGTTTGTTTTTTTTTCTTTTTTTTAAAATAAAATCTTCACTTATAAAACTGAAACACTAAAGCATTAAAATACAGAAAAAGCCTCGTTTAACTCACTTCACAAAAAAGCATTAAACGGATGACATATCCCTTATCTATTTAAAGCCGGTAACGGTTTTCGCGCTTCCACCTCCGTGGTGTTTTTGTTTGTGTTTTTTTGTTTTTTTTTAAATAGAAAAAGGATACCCAAATCGTATTAACTCCAAAAACAACAACAACAACCAAAACAAAAACAAAAAAAAAATTTAAAATAAAAATAATAATAATCCTATTTTCGACAAAAGTTGTAAATGGCAACTAACAAACCATTAAATACAGAGATGCCCAAAAATACAGCTAAAGTATGGAATTACAAGGTACTCAACCATTAGTGACCGGTATCACAAAGAGCACGGCAACATGGAAACTGGGAGGGGGAAAAAAGGGGGGG
>NW_015091251.1:79689-90987 GCF_001431845.1 Calidris pugnax
TCGCCTGTGACTTGAGAAAAGAGACCGACCCCCACCTCTCTACACCCTCCTTTCAGGGAGTTGGAGAGAGCAAGAAGGTCTCCCCTCAGCCTCCTCTTCTCCAGGCTGAATAACCCCAGCTCCCTCAGCTTCTCCTTATTCTCCAGACCCCTCACCAGCTTTGTCGCCCTTCTCTGGACCCGCTCCAGCACCTCAAGGTCTTTTTTTATGGTAGGGGGCCCAAAACTGGACCCAGTACTCAAGGTGAGGCCTCACCAGTGCCCAGTCCAGGGGGACAATCACCTCTCGGGGCCTACTCGCACAGGCCAGGATGCTGGTGGCCTTCTTGGCCACCTGGGCACACTGCTGGCTCCTGTTCAGCCCACAGGCCACCAACACCCCCAGGTCCTTTTCTGCCCAGCAGCTCTCCAGCCACTCTGCCCCCAGCCTGGATCATCCATGGGGTTGGTGTGACCCAAGTGCAGGACCTGGCACTTGGCCTTGTTGAACCTCATCCCGTTGGTCTCAGCCCATGGATCCAGCCTGTGGAGATCTCTCTGCAGAGCCTCTCTACCCTCCAGCAGATCAACACTGCCACCCAGCTTGGTGTCATCTGCAAATTTGCTGAGGGTGCACTCCATCCCCTCGTCCAGATCATTGATAAAGATGTTAAAGAGAACTGGTCCCAGTTACTGAGCCCTGGGGGACACCACTGGTGACTGGACACCAGCTGGATTTAACTCCATTTGGTGTTAAAGTTAAGTTCTGCCTCTTTCCTTCTCCTCAGGGTGTTAAAAGCTCCCCACGGAGCTGGGGAGCACCCAGGAGGGTGCAGAGATGCTCAACCCCCCCCTCCCAGGGTAAGAAACTGAGGTTGGAGGATGAAGTAAGAACAGGGCAACTCCATCTTCATCCTCCCAAAGGCACGAGCGTGGCCACGAGGAGGAGGAGACCAAACCCCGGGAGGTTTCCTGCCCAGTTGTTGCTCTCATCCAATTAAATCAATTAAAATAGAGCCCTCCGAGTTTGTAGAATCGTGGGATGGGTTGGAAGGGACCTTAAAACCCCACCAAATGTCACCCCCTGCCCTGGGCAGGGACATCCCCACCCCACGTCCAACCTTGGCCTTGAACCTCTTCATGGTTCTCTGGGCAACCTCACAGCTCCTCTGGGCAACCTGGGCCAAGCTCTCACCACCCTCAGAGTCAACAATTTCTCCCTCAATCTTCCTTCTTTTACCTCAAAACCGTTCCTCCTCATCCCATGGCTCCCCTCCCTCATCCCTGCTCCCTCCCCATCTCTCCTGGAGCCCCTTGAGGGACTGGAAGGGGCTCCAAGGTCTCCCTGGAGATGGGGCAACCACAGCTTCTCTGGAAAACCTGGGCCAGGCTCTCCCCACCCTCACATCAAAGAAGTTATTCCTAAATCTCCCCTTTTTCAGCTTAAAACCTTTCCCCCTGGTCCCATGGCTCCCCTCCCTGATCCCTGCTCCCTCCCCATCTCTCCTGGAGCCCCTTGAGGGACTGGAAGGGGCTCCAAGGTCTCCCTGGAGATGGAGCAGCCACAGCTTCTCTGGAAAACCTGGGCCAGGCTCTCCCCACCTGAGTCAACAATTTCTCCCTAAATCTCCCCTTTTTATCTTAAAACCCTTCCCCCTGGTCCTGTGGCTCCTCTCCCTCATCCCTGCTCCCTCCCCATCTCTCCTGGAGCCCCTTGAGGGACTGGAAGGGGCTCCAAGGTCTCCCTGAAGATGGGGCAACCACAGCTTCTCGGGGCAACCTGGGCCAGGCTCTCCCCACGTCACCCTCACATCAAAGAAGTTATTACTAAATCTCCCCTTTTTCAGCTTAAACCCCTTCCCCCTGGTCCCATGGCTCCTCTCCCTGATCCCTGCTCCCTCCCCAACTTTCCTGGAGCCCCTTGAGGGACTGGAAGGGGCTCCAAGGTCCCCCCAGAGCCTTCTCTTCTCCAGGCTGAACCCCCCCAACTCTTTCAGCCCCCCTTCCCAGCAGAGGGGCTCCACCATCTCTCTCCAGGGACCTCCTCCAGCCCCGCTCCGACACCTCCATGTCCTTCTGATGGCCCCCCCAAATTAGAAAAAACACCCCCATAACTCACTGAATTTGCTCTCGTAGTTGTAGTCGGAGCCTCCACCTCCGGGCGAGTTGTAGGAGTTGGAGTAGGAGGAGTAGTTGCCTTGGCCGTGGTTGTAGCCTTTCTGCTTGCCCTGGGGGGGCCCGTAGTTGCCGTACTGGTTTTGGTTGTAGGATTGTTGCTGTTGGCCCTGGTGGGACTGGTAGCCCGAGCCGTAGGAGGGCTTCTGCTGGCCCCCGTGCTGCTGTTTCTTGCCCCCGTGTTTGGGGGGCACGGGGGAGTTGTAGTTATCCCCCCCCTGGTAGTAGGAGCCGTAACCGGAGGAGCCCCCGCCGCCGCCTCCGCCGCCGCCCCCCGAGTTGGAGTGGCCGCCGTTGCTGTAGAATTGGCCTAAAGGGAGAGAAAAAACACCTTTTTTGGGGTTTTTTTGGGGAGGGGAGGGGGGATAGGGTGGGTAGGCAGGCATTATTTTAATGATTGAGATTTTTACCCTGGGGTTTAGGAGGGATTTCGCTCTTGGGGGGGGTTAAAGGTGAGAAACCATCTTCATCCGAGCAGGAAATGGTGAAAAACATGGAAACAGCCCCATTTTCCAGCCACCCCCCCTCCCAATTTTAATTCCCACTCCGCTCAGGGCTCCCAAGGCTCAACAGAGGTTTGGGATTTGCTGCTCCAACCCCTTTTTGAGCCAATTTGGTGGCTCCGCAACCCTGGGAGGTGCTAACGAGGAACGCTAACGAGGAATAAAGCTCCTTCCCAATTAAGCTCCTTCCCTTAACGAGGAATTGTGCCCACTCCCAGGAGGATGGTTCCAGGATGGATTCAGGCAGCAGAGAAGGATCCGACAGGAATTGAGAGGCGCCAGGGGGGCGAATTGAACCTTTTTACCCCCAAATTGGGGATCCGAGGTCCCAAAAAAACCCCTTTATCGAAACACTCCGAGAGCCCGGAGCCCGGAAACAATCCAGAGTTAAGTCTGGGGGTTTCATTTTTAAATTTATTTATCAAGAATATTACAGTAGACATTCTTTTTCTGCCCAAATTTCTGCCAGTTGGACTTTTTTGGGGGGGGGAGTTCTTTGCCGTGGGGGCTTGAGTGCAGGAGGATTTCGTTCTACGTATTAAAAACTAAAGTTTCTTTTCAATAAAAGCCACTAAAATCTACCTAAAAACCCAGCTCCAGGGACAGAGCTGCACCTCCAAGAGAGAGGGAAGGGTTTGCTCCCCAAAAGGGAGGAGAAATGGGGGAGAATTTAGTTAAAAAGGAGGCAAAGAAGGAAAATCTGGTGCCTTTGGAGCCCCCAGTTCCGTGGGACGACTCCAGGTGAGGTCAAACCCCAATTCCAGCCCTAAATGGGGTGGGTTTGGGCTGGAAATTCACTTAAATTGTCATTTTTTCAGCTTTTTCCTCGATTCCAATCTACCCCCCACCACGCTACGACTTCCTACGCAACATTTTCCCCCCCTTTTCCACAGGAAATCAGGATTTAGGGGTGCAGAAAAGGGGGGTTCTGCCCTCGATTCTGCTCCGGCCACGGCTGTAGGAGGATAATTCCCTGCCCAGAGACACCTCATTGGTGTTAAAACCCCCAGTTTTGGGTCAAGAGCAGGGGGGGTTTCTCCAATCAAGCTGCGGATGCTGGAAATTAGTCTCTCCCAAATCAATTAATTCTGGAATTTACATTTTATATCCACAACTTCATATTGAACCACCGAGTTTTCACGCCGTAGATGGGATTATTTGAATTTCCCCCAATTCAAAGGTAAAAAATCCAAATATCCGGCCACGAGGAGCGACTTCAACAGGAGGTCGCTTAAAAAAGGACATTTTTTCTGCCTCTTTCAGGACAGAATCTACTCCTTTGTATAAAAAAACATCATTCCCTCAAAGAGCAGCTTTCTAAAATAACAGAACATGTTGTTGTTATTATTTAAAGTATCTCCTAAACTCCTTGAAATTGTTTTTTTTTCCCTAAATCTGGTGCTTCCCAGGTCAAAGGTGGGGTTTTTTTTGTGTGTGTGTTTTCTTTCATTTTTGTTTAGTTCCTGGAATCACTGAATTAACTCAAACCTCCTCGAAGCCTCCAACCGAGCGCGTCCGACGGCGCCGCAAACCGCGACGAACAAAATACAGTCAGAAAAGAAAAAAAACACTAAATAACCCCCCCCCACCCAAAAAAAAGTACCATCCCAAGAATAAAGGACCAGACACTCGGAAAATTCCCCCCAGTTCCCAATTCTGGGGGAAATTAATTCTCCAGGTGAAAAATTTTGGGGGCTCAGGGTGTTTTTTCGGGATCAGCGCCGCCAAGTGCTTTAGGCCCTTTATGCTTGGCTCAAAAAAAAGCCCATTTTGGGCTTTTTTCCCCTTTTTTTCCACCCCCACCCCAAGCTTTTACCAGGGTGACGCCACCCCCCGACACCTGTGGGTTTTTGGGGATGAGGGAGCACAATCCCAATTCTCATTAAACCCCAATTAACTGCCACCCCCAGCAGTCCCCAACCCCTGTTTTTACCCCTGGGATTAAATTCCAGGAGATTTGAGCCCCCCCCAGCCCCCCAATTCCACGGACAAGTCAAACATTTAAAAAGCCAAGGCTGGAAAAAAAAGTCCTTCCTGCAGAGAGAGCGCGTTACCCAAACCGCTGGGATTTCGTAAAAGGCTCAAATTTTATCCAAATTTAAGACAAAAAGGTCGCTTTAAAACACTCCAGTTTCTTAAAAGTGATGCTTTCCAGGAAAACCAAAAAAAAAAAGCAAAAAAAAAAGGGCTTTTGGTTTTTGTGCCTTTAACGCTGATAAACGGAGCCGGCTTGGAAATTTGTGCTAATTTTGTCCCAAAAAAAACCATTTTCCTTGGATAATCGCTTCCCCCCGGCGCGTACACGGAGAAAGGACCCAGTTCAAAGGCAAATCCCAATAAAAAAACCAAAAAAAGATAATAAAATTGTCTGGAATCCTGCAGACTAAGGGAGTTTGAGGACAAGCTGCGGTGACAGAGCCACTGTTGAGAAACCCAGTGAAGCAGAGGGACACGGCACCAACGCTTGGGTTTATGGACTTGGAGAGAAAATTGGTGTAAAAAGCTGCAGTTTGGGGTTTTTTTTTTTTTGGGTTTGGTTTTTTGAGTGTGTGCGTGTACACACAAGACTTTTAGATGATCTAGGAAGCCCCAAAATCATGATAGCCGTAGCAGTCTGTGAAAAAGTCACCTACAAAAGGGGGAGAACAGAGCAGAGAAAAGAAATTAGAATTCTTTGGAAAAGGGCAAAAGGCGCCACATTTTGAAAAGTCGGGTTTTAGATTTCTCTGCTCCTCTCACTCCCCCCCCCCAACAAGTGAAGGCTCCTTTTTTCTCTAGCCCAAATCGCTGCCTCTTTTGGGTTTTTTTGTTTGTTTGTTTATTTTTTTGGGTCAGGGAAAAAAAATATAAAAATCCCCTTGAAAAAGCGTGGCCGCCAGCTCCACGTGGCTCAAAGCAGAGAAATTTAAAATATTCACCGTTTCGAGAGGAAACGTGAAATCGCCTTGTGATTCGTGTTTTAAATTTTTAAACTGGTATTTTCACTACTTCTCATTGCAAAAAGAGGAAAAAAAAAATAATCAAAAATAAAAACCAAAAACCCTTTTTAAGAAGGTTCTGCACCAGCCCCGGCTCCGAGTTCCGCGCCCCCAGCAGCTCGACGCCTTTTCCAAATTTAATATTTAAAAAAAATAAACCAAAAAAAAAAAGCAAAACCCCAAAGAAAACCCCACTTACTGTAGCCCGCCGTCGCCGAATTCCCTCCGTAGCCGTAACTTCCGTACCCAGCACCTGGATTGGAAGAGAAAAAAATGCTTAATTACGAGGAAAACGAAGGGCGAGAAGGGGTTGGGGAGGGGGGGGATTAATTTTTGGGGGGTTTTGGGGGGATTTGGGGCAGCTTCTCACCTGCGTTCATGTAGCCACCGTGGTTGCCACCGAATCCGCCCCGGCCTCTGCCGCGGCCCCGCATGTTGCCGCCCCGGCCCCGGCCCCTCATGTTGGGAGGGGGGGGCACCTCGTTGTGCATGGGGCCCCCCATGCCGAACCCCGGGTTGTGCTGCTGGGATGGGACAGACAGACAATGGATGGAGCCAAGGGAGACCTAGAACCATGGGTGGGGAGGAGAGACAATGGACAGAGCCAAGGGAGACCTAGAACAGGAGGGGGGGATGCCAAGAGAGACCTAGAACCATGGGGGGGGGACACACACCAAGGGAGACCTAGAACGGGGGTTCAAGGGTGCCCTAGGACGCTGCCCAGAGGGAAGCCCCCTAAGAATGGGGTCAAGGGGAGCCCCCCTACAATGGGGAGGGGTAATGGAGGGGGCAAAGGAGACCTAGAACAGAGGGGGAGACCGAGGGGAGCCCCAGGAAGAGGGAGGCCCCCCAAGAATGGGGTGAAGGGAGGTGTGGGGTTCTGGCCAGAGGGGAGCCCCAGGATGGGGGACCTGGGGAACCCTAGAACAGGGAGACCAAGGGGAGCCCCCCTAGAATGGAGGGGTCAAGGGGGAACCCCAGGACTGGGGCCCAAGGGGAGTCCCAGAAGATGGGGGGGGTCAACGGGGGTTCAAGGGTGCCCTAGGACGCTGCCCAGAGGGAAGCCCCCTAAGAATGGGGTCAAGGGGAGCCCCCCTACAATGGGGAGGGGTAATGGAGGGGGCAAAGGAGACCTAGAACAGAGGGGGAGACCGAGGGGAGCCCCAGGAAGAGGGAGGCCCCCCAAGAATGGGGTGAAGGGAGGTGTGGGGTTCTGGCCAGAGGGGAGCCCCAGGATGGGGGACCTGGGGAACCCTAGAACAGGGAGACCAAGGGGAGCCCCCCTAGAATGGAGGGGTCAAGGGGGAACCCCAGGACTGGGGCCCAAGGGGAGTCCCAGAAGATGGGGGGGGTCAAGGGATTAAACCACAAAGGAGACAACGGTACCACGGAACCGTGAGTTATACCACAAAAGTGTTAAAAAAATGTGAATTTACTTACTTTTACTGCAAATTTGGGGCCCCCCCTGGCTGGCACGGGGGCTCTCTTCTTCTTGTTTTGCTCGATGGCCACCGGAGCATCCGGAAAGAGCTTCTCGAGCGCGGCCAGAGCAGCGTAGGCTTTGGCCACCTTCTTATTCGAACCGGCTCCTTGGAATTTCTGCCCGTCCACCTCCACCTTGGAAAGGGAATAAATCACATGAGTGGGACGGGGCAGGAGCAGCCTTTTGGGTAAATTCATATTTTTTAGGTTTTTTTAGTGCCCGTAGTTAATTCCAGGAATTAGGAGTTTTCCAAGTCAGGTTGGACGGGGCTTTGAGCAACCCCCACGCGGTGAAAACCTCCCTGATCTCTAAAGGTCCCTTCCAACCCCCAACTTTTTGTGATTTTATCCTTTTTAAGTTCTTCTTGAGGGTATAAAGTCCCAGCTCTGGGGTTTTGGGTGAAGGGAGGAGTCCCCTCACCTCCATGACGAAGCGTTTGTCGTGGCTGCCGCCCGTCTCCGAGATCAGTTCGTATTTCAGGCCCCGTCGCTTCTCGTTGAGCTCCATGACGGGGTTCTTGCCGTGTTTCGTCAGGATTGGTCCCTGCTGCTTCACGTTCTGCAAGCAGAGGAGCAGTGATGAGACTCCCAAAAGGAAAAAAAACCCCAACTTTTCAAAACTGCTTCTAAAATCCGGACTTTGGAAAACATTTGGTAGATAAACCAGGAACCGTGAAGGAACCTCATGAGGTTCACCAAGGGGAAGCACCTGGGGAGGAGGAACACCAGGCACCAGTAGAGGTTGAGGGTGGACCTGCTGGAAAGCAGTTCTGAGGAGAAGGATCTAGGGCTCCTGGGAGATAATAAATTATCCAGGAGCCAACAACGTGCCCTTGTGGCCAAAAAGGCCAATGGCATCCTTGGGCAACGTCAGGAAGAGTGTGGAGAACCTCAAGGGAGGTCATCCCCCCCCACTCTGCTCTGCTCCATCTGGAGCACTGGGACCAGTTGTGGGCTCCCCAGTTCCAGAAGGAGAGGGAACTGCTGGAGAGGGTCCAGCAAAGGGCTACGAAGATGATGAGGGGCTGGAGCATCTCTCTGCTGAGGAACTTGGGGCTTTGGAGTCTAGAGAAGAGCAGACTGAGGGGGGGTCTCATGGCTGGTGGGTGTCAGGAGGATGGGGCCAGGCTTTTTCCAGTGGTGCCCAGTGACAGGACAAGAGGGAACAGGCACAAACTGGGACGTGAGAAGTTCCATCTCAACACGAGGAGGAACTTCTTGACTTGAGGGTGGTAGAGCCCTGGGAGAGGCTGCCCAGAGAGGTGGGGAGGTCTCCATCTCTGGAGATATTCCAACCCCCCCTGGATGGGACCTACTCTGGGTTGGGGAGGTTGGACTGGGGGGGTCTCCAGAAGGTCCCTTCCAACCCTACATCATTCTGTGATCCCGTGAAAGGCTGAGAGAGCTGGGACTCTTCAGCCCGGAGAAGAGAAGGTTGAGGGGAGACCTTATTACCAACCCAAGGATGCTGACCACCCTGTTGGTCCCCCCTACTCACCTCGGGGGTTTGATCGGAGGGAGGTGAGGCAGCGGTGGGCGTCGAGACGGTCTCTACCACGGGTGGAGGAGCCACCACGACGGGTTTCTGCTCCGTTTCCTCCGCCGACTCGTCTCCTTTGCCGGCCTCTTTGCCTTCTACTCCCGTGGGCAAACCCATGTCTTGCAACACCTGAGGGAAGGAGAGGTGGGAGATGACTCAAGAGTTTCCTCCAAGAACCTCTGGGCTCTTAGGTGCCCATTTTGGGGTAAATACTCAAAGGCTGCTCAAGAATGTGCCCCTTTTGGGGGTAAATACTCAAGAAGGCTGCTCAAGAATCTGCCCACTCGAGAAGGCTTCTCAAGAATGTGTCCATTTTGGGGTAAATACTCAAAGGCTGCTCAAGAATCTGCCCACTCGAGAAGGCTTCTCAAGAATGTGTCCATTTTGGGGTAAATACTCAAAGGCTGCTCAAGAATCTGCCCACTTGAGAAGGCTTCTCAAGAATCTGCCCCTTTTGGGGTAAATACTCAAAGGCTGCTCAAGAATGTGCCCATTTGGGGGTAAATACTCAAAGGTTGCTCAAGAATCTGCCCGTTTTGGGGAAATACTCAAGAAGGCTACTCAAGAATCTGCCCATTTTGGGGTAAATACTCAAAGGCTGCTCAAGAATCTGTCCGTTTTGGGGTAAATACTCAAGAAGGCAGTTCAAGAATCTGCCCATTTGGGGGTAAATACTCAAAGGCTGCTCAAGAATCTGCCCATTTGGGGGTAAATACTCAAAGGCTGCTCAAGAATCCACCCATTTTGGGTTAAATACTCAAAGGCTGCTCAACAATCCGCCCATTTGGGGGTAAATACTCAAAGGCTGCTCAAGAATCTGCCTATTTTGGGGTAAATACTCAAGAAGGCTGCTCAAGAATCTGCCCTTTCTGGGGTAAATACTCAAAGGCTGCTCAAGAATCTGCCCATTTTGGGGTAAATACTCAAAGGCTGCTCAAGAATCTGCCCATTTTGGGGTAAATACTCAAGAAGGCTACTAAAAAATGTGCCCATTTTGGGGGTAAATACTCAAAGGCTGCTCAAGAATCCACCCATTTTGGGGTAAATACTCAAAGGCTGCTCAAGAATCTGCCCCTTTTGGGGTAAATCCTCGAGAAGGCTGCTCTCACCTTCACCGCCACGTGCAATTTGGCCGTTTTTTTGGAAGGCCCCGACGCCTCGAAGGTGCTGCCGTCGATTTCCACGGACATGGTAAAGATGGGAGCGTGAACGGGACCAGTTTGAGAGACCAGTTTGTACTGGAGGCCGGGTTTTAACTGGTTTAGTTTCATCAGGGCGTTCATGGCCTGGGGAGGTTCGAGTTTTTCCTCTGAAGAGAGAATTTAAAAAAAAAAAACAACAAAAAAAACACCAACCCAAAAGTTTGTGGGTGTTTTGTCACCTCTTGTACCTACCTCTCGTTAACTCAATACCTTTTTTCTGAATCTTCTTTTTCTTTTTGCTGGGAGATTTCTCCTCTCCGTCCTCCTCCATGGGCCGCTTCATGGGGGTGACGGCGTACGTTGTACTGGGAGGAATCTGGACTGTAGGGATTGTAATAATTAAAAAAAACCCAAAAACTCGTAAATATTCCAGTTTCCTCAAAAAAAAAGAGCAGCAAAAAGCCTCAGAAAGGCGGTTTGTGGGTTTTTTTCTCCAAAACCTACCTGTGTAGTCAACGGGGTTTTCGTTCTTTGGTTTCTTGGGCATTTTGGAAGGGAGGGGATCCATCCCCAGGACTTTGTGGAGTTGGCCAAAAGCAGCGAGTCTCAGAGCGTGCTAGAAAAGACCAAAAAAAGAGAGGGTGTCACCGGGAGGCGCGAGCGGCTCCACCGAATCTCTTCTTTCCCTGCACAGTTTGAGACAGGACCATTTCTACCCACCCCTACACACAAATCCTCAGCGGTTTAAATAGGACTCTCCGAATTATTATTTTTTTTTTCTTAAATTTTATATTTTTTTAAATATATTTTTTCAGAAGTTCAACCCAAACTAGGGCTCACGGTAGCAAGTCACTATTTAAAACCTGATACTTTTGCTTCTGGGTTGGGCCAAGCTACAAAATTTCCTTAGCAGTGTGGGACCCATTTGTATTTTCTTTTTTTTTTTTTTTTTTTTTAAACTCCAACTAAATATTTAAACCAAAAGTTAACAGCGACCTCCGGGAGACTACCAGTTAACCAATATGGAAGTTCAGAGGCAGTGGAACTGATTTTTTTTTTTTTTTTTTTTTTTTTAAGGTTTCCGTAACATTCTGTAGGCAAAACTATACCTGAGCACTCTGTGTGATATCTTCCCTTTGTTGTCTGTCTAGATGCCCAATAGCATCAGTGGCTTCTTTTTCACAAGGATCATAAATACCAGAACCATCTGAAGGCAGGAAACAAGGAAGATATGCAGAGAATTATCCTGGTGTTTTCTAAAGAGACTAAACTAAGTATTTCCCTCGGCAGCCATCAACACTCATCTCTCGGAAGAGCACGGACCGACACGATCCATCCAATGTCCAACATTCTGAAAACTTGGCTGGGCTATTATTTTTTTTGGTAGTAGTATTATTTTTATTTTTATTTTAACACAACCAATTAGCAGTGAAGCTGCTCACCACCACTCCGAGGGAACCAATTTGATGCTTGAGGGGGGAAAAACTGGTACCTCTGTCT
>NW_015091252.1:0-5231 GCF_001431845.1 Calidris pugnax
TGTCCCTGCTGTGACACAGGGATGTCCCATGGACAGACCCCACAGCATCCCAGCCAGGAGGCGAATGAGCTGTTATGAAAATCATTTAAAGAATTTAAAATACGCAAGAGTTTTTGGAAGACCTGTAGAAGTGTAGGCTGTGCTGCCCTGAGACCTTCCCGTCCTGCTTTTCATCATTCCTGCAGTAATCATGGAGAGGAGAAAAAATGCCCCCCACTTCTCTTCTGCCACCTTGCAATCACACCATGGCCTTACCCAGGGCACGCAGTTCCTTTGCTCTCTATGTGTGTGTATTTACCACATTTATAAACCTCATGAAAATATGTTAATTCCAAGAAAGGATAAGTAATAGCACTTACCCTTAAGGCGACTGAGCGTGATGCTTCCACCCTCCCCAGCCGGTCTGGGAGGGAGCCGGCCTGGTGACCTGGTATTTCCACCGTGTCCCTGCAGATGGGATGGACGGGATAGTCCCTGGGGATAGGGAGCACCTTCCTTGGGGACTTTCTGCCCGGAAAAATCTTTCCTCTGCATTTCTGTAATAGATAACAGAAATGGGGTAGATAACAGTCCTGGGGTTTGGGTGTGGGGCTCCCTGCCATGTTCCTCCAGGAGGGGAGGGCAGAGTGGGGCTCTGTGTGCCCTGCGCACCCCTATCCCCCAAATCCCTTGGGGTTTGCGTTGGGGACATGGGGCTGTGTATCAGCCAGGTCCCTTCTCCCACAGGATTTAACCCCTGGTGCTTGTTTCCCCTCAGGGGGACCCCTGCAGAGGGGAAGCCAGAGGGAGCCGGTAGCCAGACCCTCAGCAGGAGCCACCGGCACGGCCCCTGATAGCAGCATCCTCCTTACCCGTCCAAAAAGGGGCAGTTCCAGTGCCATATGGGACACGGTGGGACAGGGGCAGCAGAGCCAGGTGAGCAGATGGCAGGTGGAGCAGAGCTCCCCTTCCCTGGGCGAGTGGCTGGCAGGGCACGGCAGCCTGCCAGGCGGCAACGTGCCAGGCGGCAACGTGCCAGGCGGCGGGCACAGGGAGGAGAGGGCTGGGCCACCGTCAGCATTGCAGTGGAGCCCGTCTGCTTGGGAATTCACCCCTTCGTTGCTTCTTAGTGCTGGAATAATTGTTTACACTTCACAGGAATAAACCAGAGCGTGGCAGCTCCTGGTTTTTGCAGAATGGTATCCAGAGGAGGATGAAGGGCTGTGCTCCAGCAGCTTGGACACAGGGATTTGGTGGCACCATAGGAGGGTGGGTGCCCCCAGATTCAGCCAGGCTGGGCTCATAGAATCATATAATAGTTGGGGTTGGAAGGGACCTTAAAGACCACCCAGTGCCACCCCCTGCCCTGGGCAGGGACATCTCCCACCAGACCAGGCTTCTCCAAGCCCCCTCCAACCTGGCCTTGAACCCCTCCAGGGATGGGGCAGCCACAGCTTCTCTGGGCAACCTGGACCAGGCTCTCACCACCCTCACAGCAAAGGATTTCTTCCCCACATCTCATCTCAATCTCCCCTCTTTCAGTGTCAAACCCTTCCCCCTCCTCCTATGGCTCCCCTCCCTGATCAAGAGTCCCTTCCCAGCTTTCCTGGAGCCCCTTTAGGGACTGGAAGGGGCTCTAAGGTCTCCCCGGAGAACAGCACACAACCCAGAGCAGAGGGTTGCCCACTCACGAAATGACAAAGGTGGGACCTTACTGCAAGGTCTTCAGCCACTTCCCCTGCTCCCCATCCCCCTGTCCTCCTGTTTTCCTGCTGCACAGACACTGCTTCCATCACGTCCTTCGTTATCTCTGCCTCCTGGCACAGAAAACAGGGAAATGTGATTAAAGCCCTTTTGCTGGGCAACTTATCAGCCTGTGGAAAGGACATGAGCTTCATTGCTGCTGGGACAAATCATCCTTGGTGCTCACAGGGCTGTTGTCAACACAGTAAGGGCTGTTGCTCTTCCTACGGTCACACCACAGAGCCCAAGCGCAGAACCCACCAAAGCCTGAGAAGAGGCACGGTGGGATGTGATGTTTGCTTGTGACGTGTTTTGGGAGCAGGAGGGATGTTTTTGGGTGATGGAGGGATGGATGTGGGTCAGGAGGAGCCCGCATTGCACCTGCAAGTTGGGGCAACTGAGCCAGCACCCGGCTCATGTCAGGGCTGGTAATTGTCATACGGTTTTCCACTAAAATAGGTTGCCTTGATGCTGATTTGCTTTGCCCCATCTGGGCCGACAGTATCTGGCCTTGGAGGTTCAACAGGGTGAACCATTCACTGAGATGATGGAGGGTGGATGGAAGGGACAACTGTGTCACTGTGTGTACAAGGCAAGAGGACTAAAGCCAGAAGCAAGCTGGGTGCTCGAATTGACCTTATTGGCACCACTGTTGGTGAAGACAAGAAGAATCCAGCTTGACGTGGTGTTTTGAAGCTGCCTTTGGGACAGGAGAAGGTGGGCACCATTACTTTGTCCTACAGTGGTTTTCCCAGGGTTGTGTCTCTGAGTTTTACCCTTCCTGCTCCAGTGAAAGGCTGTAAACTGTCTCTGCAGCAAGGTCTCAAAACATGGTGGGAACCCCAGCTCTGTACCATGCAGCCCTCTATGCCCATTTAAAGGAGCCAAAATTCCCTGTATCCACCCCGACACCTCATAAAATGTCCTTTTTTGCCATTCTGTGGTTGTGGTGCAATTAAGAGTGGAATAACAAGAGAGAGAAAGCACTGAGCCTGCACCAGCTGATGCCAGGGGAGATGCCAGGAGATCCTTGGCTGAAAACATTCCTGGACCCAAAGGCAGGTCGCGCCCTGTGGTGCACCAAAAGGAGGAAAGGCACCTCTGGGTGCAGCCCCCCTGCCCTGTCCCGGGGGGGATCCATCTGGGGCACCATCAGAGGTGGAGGAAGCCCCGGTCCCTCAGCTCCATCCTGCAGGACAGAGGTGTTCAGGAGCGGCTGAGTGGAGATGGAGCTGCCACTGGGATCACTCCTGGTGTGTCCCAGTCTGGCTGGGGAGCTTGGCCACCTTCCCCCCCACCACAGCAAGCCCACGGTACCCAAGCTCAGCCCTCGTGTGATGACAGCTCAATTTAATCTAATTAAGTTTATATCCCTCGCCAGCAGCCCACGAGCCCCAAAATGGGGGTGTTCCCCCCTCGAATCCTTGCCCTGCTGCCCAGGCACAGGGCTTGGCAGACCCAAACCTCATCCCTGGGGTGTTTCCAGCTCCCCTGGACTGGGGGACACTGGGCTGGGGGCTTCACCTCCTGGGGCACAACCAGTGCAGTCCCCCCAGGGGTGCAGCCCAGGGCATGGAGCTGTGTTGTAGGTCTGGGAAAAGCGGTGACACAGAATCAGGCTGGATTTGAGCTCAAGCCCGGGGCTACTGTGAACAATGTTGTGTGTGCCCCCCCCATGTTACTCCTGCTTTGTCACCTCCTGGCAGTCTCAGGGGGGATTCAGTCACTTAAGATGCCCACGATTGCTCCTTGGTGCTTAATATTGACTGAGAGCATCCTCGCTCTTCCCCAAACAGCTCCAAGGGGGGTTGCTATGGGTTTGCCCAGGAACGGGCTGGTTTTGTGCCTTAGACCCCCAGTAAAACATCCCTGGGAGCTGCCTGCTTTGAGGAGCTCACGAGAGGGGCAGTGCAGGCAGCTGCCCGGACACTGCGGTGTGGGAACATCCTCATTCAAAGGAATTCCCAAAAAAGCTTGGGAATGTCCTCAGGTGGCACTGGGCAGAGGGAGAGGAGAGGGGCTGCTGTGTGGAACTCGGCACAGCACAACTTGGGGAGCAAACAAACACTGCCCCCAGCACCATCCACCCAGAGCAGCTTTTGCTCTCCAGTAATGCAAAATTTCTTGGCTTTTTCCATTAGACGAGCACTGATTCATTTTTTTGCCCTGGGTTTTCAGGGAGAGCTGGAAGGAGCGTGGCTGAGGATTGATTTTTATATTCTTTTTTAAAGGAATTGTGCTCCACAAACGCCCATGTGCCCAGCGTGCAGCGGCATCCCTCGTGTGCCTGGTGGGCAACGTGTCCTGCCTGCACTGAGCATCACCCCAGGGCCGGTGGGGAAAATGCAATTTGGGGGGTTTGTTGGGACTGACTGAAACAGCAGCTGCAGCATCCCATCGTCTTATTTTGGGGGATGATCAACAGTGCACCTAGAAGCTCATGAGAACTGACTGCCAAAGAATCCCGTCGGTCCTAAAAGAGGCCGTAAAAATCCTGGGGGCACCTTTCTAGGACCATTTTGCAGGTGGGAAGACAGAGGCTGAGGGCTGCGGGGCTGCGACCGAGCAGATGTTTTCACTGAATTTCACTGAATTTCACTGAATTTTTAGAGTTGGAAGGGACCATAGAGATCATCTAGTCTAACTCCCCTGCTAAAGCAGGACCACCCAGAGCATCATGCCATTCAGGGCTGCATCCAGGTGGGTGACAGAGCGAGCGCGTGTTTTCTGTCCCTCTTGTAGCAGAGTGAGATCGTGGACACATGGAAAAGGAAGAAGGGAAGCTCAGAGCCCTCTGCAGGGGCTGCCCAGGTGCTCTGCTGCCGTGGGAGAGAGCGGCTGTTGCACAGCCCTGCCGTGTCCGTGGGCAGCTCTCCCCTCCGGAGCACCTCTCCGAGGGTTGGATCCAGACACAAGATGGGGAGACAGGGATGGGGAGGGTGTGGGTGCCCTCAGAAAGCCTCACCGGGGCTTTTCCCAAGCAGGTTTCAGGCCGTCACAGGGATCGGTGCCTTAGAGCTTTTTTAATTCCACAGGAAGGAGCGACAGAGCGGCTGAATCAATGGAGTGTCCTTCAAACCGGGAGCGATGCCCGCGTGGGCAGAGCAGCCCTGTCGGGGCTCAGCGCCGTGCGGGGCCTGGGCAGGCAGCCGGGGTGGTGGTACTGGGGAGGGGAGGGGGGGGAAGCATCACCCCATCTTCTTCCCAGGGGTCTGCAAAGCTTGGATGGCACAGAGCAGCCGGGCAGAGAGGTCCCACAGCCAGGACCGGCTCCTGTCACCCTGTCTGGAGGCTGCAGGCAGGATCCTGCTCCGGCTCCCAGGGGTGCGCTGCAGCCAGATGCTCTTTAAACCTGCTGCAGCCCCGAGCACCCCGAATCCCCGGGGGTTCGGAGAGCAGAGATGGGGGTGTTGGGGGGGAGGATGGTGGGGGGATCTTGGGGGAATGGCAGGGGGGGGCTGGGGGATGCCAAGGAATGGCAGGGGATGCCAGGGGGCTGCTGGGGGGAG
>NW_015091252.1:7019-7470 GCF_001431845.1 Calidris pugnax
TGCATCCTGCGTGCCCCACTGCCCCCATCCCAAAGTCTGCCTGCATCCTGCCAGTTCCCTCCCTGCCCCAACCCCACGCCCTACCTCTGGCCTGCCTGCCCCACTGCCCTGATCCTCCACCCTCCAAGGGTTCTGCCTGCCCTACTGCCCCTACTCCCTGCCTGCCCCACTGCCCCCACATCCTGCCCCCTCCCTGCCTGCCCTGCTGCCCCTGCTCCCTCTCCACTCTCTGCCTGCCCCTCTGCCCCCATCCCACACTCACCTGCATCCTGCCTGCTCCTTCCCTGCCCCACTGCCCCTGCTCCCTTGCCTGAGCCCTTCCTGCCCCACTGCCCCTAATCCCACACCTTGCCTGCTCCCCTGCCTGCGCCCTGCCACCCCACAGCCCCTGCCTGCTGCCTGCCCCCTTGTCTGCCCCACCGCCCCTGATCCTGCACCTTGCCTGTGCCCC
>NW_015091252.1:7489-32155 GCF_001431845.1 Calidris pugnax
TCCTGCCCCCTGCCTGCTCCCTGCCCTCTTCCTGCCCACCCTACTGCCCCTGCCCCCCCAACCTGCAGCCTGCCTGCCCCACTGCCTGTGCTCCCAGCCCTCCATCTTCCTGTGTGCCCATTGCCCTGCTGCCTGCATCCTGCCTGCTCCCTGCCTGCCCCCGGACCCCCACTTTGCCCACACCCTGCCCTGGTGCCCGCTCCCTGCCTGCCCCACTGCCCCACTGCCCACACCTTGCCTGGTCCCTGCCCATTCCCTGCCCATTCCCTGCCTCCGCCCCTGCCTGCAGCCCCTGCCTGCACCCTGCCTGCCTGTTAACCCCTGCTTGTCCCCCTGCCATCACCCTGCCCCACTGCCCCCCCAGCCCCTGCCCTCACCCTGCCTGCCCCACTGCCCATCCCCTGTGCCCCAGGGGCACCTGCTGTTCCGAGCACCCCAGCCCTGAAGCTGTGGGGTGCCCCACTTCCCTGCTCCCCCCAGCACCCATGGGTGTCTCTGGCTGGCTGTGGGGCAGGCAGGGTGCGGGGGGGGGGGTGGGTGGAGCGGCTGTGCCCGTGTGGGGGTGCCCGTGTGGCGATGGACGGCCAGGCCCGGGGCTCGGTGGTGGCTGTTGTGTAATTCCTGTGTAATTCCGGCGATGTTGCAGCCTGGCCGGGGGGTGGGAAGGCTCGCTTTATTTTTGCCTTCCCAGCGTGGCGGCGGCACCGGGCTCAGCGTCCCCTCCTGGGGCTGGGGGCTGGCACTGTCACCTGCTCCCCCCCGTGCCCCCTCGCCCTGTCCCCCTGTGCTGGAGGTGGTCGGTGGCGGTGGCTCCTGCCCCGGCGCAGGGGCACGGGGCTGGGGGGGCCATGGGGCACCCTCCCGGGGCTGCGGCGGTGATGGGTGCAGGAACGGGGTGCAAGGATGCGATGGGGGAGCACGCTTTGGGAGGGGGCTGCAGGAATCTGGTGTGGGAGCGTGGTTTGGGAGCACGGAGCGGGAATACGGTCTGGGAGCACGGTGCAGGATCGCGGTGCAAGGATGTGATGTGGGAGCGTGGTTTGGGAGGGAGCTGCAGGAATCTGGTGCAGGAACAGACTTTGGGAAGGGGCTGCAGGAATCCGGTGCAGGAACAGACTTTGGGAAGGGGCTGCAGGAATCCGGTGCGGGAGTGTGGTTTGGGAGCACGGAGCGGGAATCTGGTCTGGGAGCACGGTGCAAGGATGCAATGGGGGAGCGTGGTTTGGGAGGGGGCTGCAGGATTCTGGTGCGGGAACATGGTTTGGGAGCACGGAGCGGGATCGCGGTGTAAGGATGCGATGTGGGAATGTGCTTTGGGAAGGGGATGTAGGATTCCAGTGCAGGAACGTGGTTTGGGAGCACGGAGCAGGAATACTGTCTGGGATCACGGTGCGGGATCACAGTGCAAGGATGTGATGCGGGAACGTGGTTTGGGAGCACGGAGTGGGAATATGGTCTGGGATCGCGGTGTAAGGATGCGATGCGGGAGCGTGGTTTGGGAGGGGGCTGCAGGAATCCGGTGCAGGAACGTGGTTTGGGAGCATGGAGTGGGAACGCGGTGTGGGATCGTGATAAGGGAGGATGTGCAAGGATGTGAAGTGGGAAAGTCCTTTGGGATCACGCTGCAGGAATCTGGTGTGAGAGGACGGTGCGGGATCGCGGTGTAAGGATGCGATGCGGGAACGCGCTTTGGGAAGGGGCTGCAGGATTCCAGTGCAGGAACGTGGTTTGGGAGCACGGAGCAGGAATACGGTCTGGGATCACGGTGCGGGATCATGGTGCAAGGATGTGATGCGGGAGTGTGGTTTGGGAGGGGGCTGCAGGAATCTGGTGCGGGAATGTGGTTTGGGATTGTGATACAGGAGGACGGTGCAAGGATTTGATGTGGGAACGTGCTTTGGGATCACGCTGCAGGAATCTGGTGTGGGAGGACGGTGCAGGATCGCGGTGCAAGGATGCGATGTGGGAGCATGGTTTGGGAGGGGGCTGCAGGAATCCAGTGCGGGTACATGGTTTGGGAGCACAGTGTGGGATCGTGATACAGGAGGACGGTGCAAGGATTTGATGTGGGAACGTGCTTTGGGATCACGCTGCAGGAATCTGGTGTGAGAGGACGGTGCAGGATCGCGGTGCAAGGATGCGATGTGGGAGCATGGTTTGGGAGGGGGCTGCAGGAATCCGGTGCAGGAACATGGTTTGGGAGCACGGAGCGGGAATACAGTGTGGGATCACGGTGCGGGGTCATCGTGCAAGGATGCGATGCGGGAGCGTGGTTTGGGAGGGGGCTGCAGGAATCTGGTGCGGGAACGTGGTTTGGGAGCATGGAGTGGGAACGCAGTGTGGGATTGTGATAAGGGAGGATGTGCAAGGATGTGATATGGGAAAGTCCTTTGGGATCATGCTGCAGGAATCTGGTGTGGGAGGACGGTGCGGGATCGCGGTGCAAGGATGCGATGCGGGAGCGTGGTTTGGGAGGGGGCTGCAGGAATCTGGTGCGGGAACGTGGTTTGGGAGCATGGAGTGGGAACGCAGTGTGGGATTGTGATAAGGGAGGATGTGCAAGGATGTGATATGGGAAAGTCCTTTGGGATCATGCTGCAGGAATCTGGTGTGGGAGGACGGTGCGGGATCGCGGTGCAAGGATGCGATGCGGGAGCGTGGTTTGGGAGGGGGCTGCAGGAATCTGGTGCGGGAACGTGGTTTGGGAGCATGGAGTGGGAACGCAGTGTGGGATTGTGATAAGGGAGGATGTGCAAGGATGTGATATGGGAAAGTCCTTTGGGATCATGCTGCAGGAATCTGGTGTGGGAGGACGGTGCGGGATCGCGGTGCAAGGATGCGATGCGGGAGCGTGGTTTGGGAGGGGGCTGCAGGAATCTGGTGCGGGAACGTGGTTTGGGAGCATGGAGTGGGAACGCAGTGTGGGATTGTGATAAGGGAGGATGTGCAAGGATGTGATATGGGAAAGTCCTTTGGGATCATGCTGCAGGAATCTGGTGCGGGAACGTGGTTTGGGAGCATGGAGCAGGAATACAGTCTGGGATCATGGTGCGGGATCACAGTGCAAGGATGCGATGCGGGAACGCGCTTTGGGAGGGGGCTGCAGGATTCCAGTGCAGGAATGTGGTTTGGGAGCATGGAGCAGGAATACAGTCTGGGATCATGGTGCGGGATCACAGTGCAAGGATGCGATGCGGGAACGCGCTTTGGGAGGGGGCTGCAGGATTCCAGTGCAGGAATGTGGTTTGGGAGCATGGAGCAGGAATACAGTCTGGGATCATGGTGCGGGATCACAGTGCAAGGATGCGATGCGGGAACGCGCTTTGGGAGGGGGCTGCAGGAATCCGGTGTGGGAACGGGATTTGGGAACGCTGTGCGGGACCGCGGTGTGGGAGTGCGGTGCAGGAACACGGTCCAGGAGCGCGGCGCGAGGATGCGATGTGGGAATGTGGTTTGGGAACATGCTGCAGGAACACGGTGTGGGAACACGCTACGGGGATGCGGTGTGGGAATCGGTGTGGGAATGTGGTGCAGGAGCTGCAAGAATGTGGTGTGGGAGTGGGGTGTGGGAATGTGGTACGGGAATACGGCACGGGAATGCGATGCAAGGACACGGTGCAGGAGTGTGGTGTGGGACCTGGGAAGAGGGAACGCGGTGCGGGACCACGGTATGGGAGCACTGGGAGACGGGCACTTGCCTCCCTCGGGGGGGGAGCGTCAGGAGGCGGCTGTTTTGAGGACAGAGCGTGTGATTTTCCGCTTGCGTCTGCGCCGCCCGGGTTTGCTCTCTGGATGCGCCGAGGTTTGACACGGCTCCCGCCCCGGGGAGCTGCAGGGGAGGGATGTCCCCAGGTCCCGCCACCGCCGTGTCGTGAGACATGAGCCAGGCACGGTGCTCGCACGCCCTGGCTTCAAAATGGTGCCGTTCGGAAGGTGAAGCATCCTCCTTCCCGCATCCCCCGGGAGTGCGGGGCCGTGTGGGGGGCTCCCTGCACCCCCCAGATCCCAGCTGGGGCCGTGGGGCCGGCGGCTGCGGGGCTTGGAGCCGCTAAACCCCTAATCCTCTTAGGGGCTGGCTGCCACGCTGCCCTGGCACGTCTGCTGCCTGCGCTGCCAGGCTCTGGGTCTAACCCCGGGGGTGGGGGGGCAGGTGCTGGCCCCCTCCTCGCTCAGAACCAGGATGGGGCAGCTGGGGGCTCGGCGGGAGCTCGGGGACCATCCTCTTCCTCGGCTCCGTTGGTCCCCGTCTCGAGCACGGGATGCTGTTTTGTCCCTCTATTCCCGCTGCAGAGCCCTGAGGATCCCTCTCCGTCCAGTTGGAAATAAGGAATAACACAGGAGAATGGGGAATAACGGATCGAAATAGGGAATAGTGGATGGAAATAAGGAATAACGGATGGCAATAGGGAATAATAAGAGCAAACAGAGAATAATAAATGGAAATAAGGAATGGTACATGGCAATGAGGAATAATTAATGGCAATGAGGAATAATTAATGGCAATGAGGTATAATAAAATGGAAATGAGGAATAATAATAGAAACCTGGTGTTTTGTCTCCCCCGGGAGGGGCTCACTGGGGTACGTGTGCCATAACCCTCTGGGTTTTGAGGGCTGTCCCCTCCTGCTCGTCACCAAAGCCTGGTGGGCCACCATCATCCTGCAGTGCCAGTGCCCCCCAAGTCCTGGGCTGGGGACCACTGGGCTGGATGCTGCCCCGAGGCTGGAATGTGCGCTGCATGAGAAGGTTGTTGTCCCTTTGGGGGGGGACGGGGGGTGATGGGGGACAGTTTGCATGTGGCGGTGGCAGTGGTGGCATCCGGCTGGTGTCACTCCTCCCACCAGCACCCAACCCAGAAGGTCCTGATGCTGCATGGGGGTAGGAGTGGGCTGCATCCTGTGGGACCGACGGGACAGCGGTGACATCTCCCCAGCCACCCTGTGGGGTGTGTGGGGAAAGGGGGGGTCCAAGCCCCCGGTGGCTTTTCCTGCTTTTGGTGGTGCCGTTTCCTTAAAATAAGGAAGAAGGAAGGCAGCTGGAGGGTAAAAACCCACCCGTGGGTCTGCCAGAGGCTGTCCACTGGCAGGGGACAGGCAGGAGCCAGCGGTGGTTGCAGCTGTGGCAGGGGGAGTGTGTGGTCACTGCCACCAAGGGACAGGGCTGACCCACACCAGGAGGGGACAGGGATGGGCCAGGGTCAGGGGTAGGATCAGCGTCAGGGTTAGTGTCGAGGTCAGGATAAGGGTCAGGGTCAGGATTAATTTGGGTCAAGGTCACGATAAAGATCAGAATCAGCATCAGGGTCAGGATTGGGGCTGAGGTTAGTGTCGAGGTCAGGGTCAGGATTAAGGTTAAAATCAAGGTCAGGGTCAGTGTTTGGGGTCGGGGTCAGGGTCAGGATTAGGGCTATGGATAGTGTCACGGTCAGGATAGGGGTTGGGGTGGAGGTTAGGGGCAGGGGCAGGAGAAGGATCAGACTCAGGGCTAGGGTCAAGGTCAGGGTTAGGTGAGGACGCTGAGTGCATTTCCCTTACCTTTCCAAATCCAGTCCCCAGCTCCGTTTCCCGGGGCTGTCGCGTTCCTTTCCTGCCCCACTGGTGGTGCTGGGGGGGAGCGGGGACCTCCCGGGCCCCTGGGAGAGCAGCAGCCCCCGCAGGCACTGGGGTGCCTGGGCTGTGTGTGGGATGGGGCCAAATGGAGCAGAAAACGCTCTGCTGTGCCCCAAACACATAATTTATTTTATTTTATGTATATATTTCATTTATTTATTTTATTTAGGTAATTTCACTAGATAGAAGGAATTGGGGATGCTCATCCCAGCCCAGACCCGCACTCGGTACCCGACTTTTGGGAGAAATACTGCTCCCAGTCTGTGAGGGACCATAATATTTATCTCCACGGGGTGGAGAAAGGGAAGAGAAATCAATAAGCGGCTGTAAAACATTTTGGAGAGGTTCTCTGCAAAGCGCTTTTCTTTTCTTTTATTTTTATTTTTATTTATTTACCCGTTTCATCGGCGGCCAGGCCTGGAGGATGCGGGGCGATGGGCACACACGGCCACGGCACCCGCTCCAGTGGCTGAAATGGCCCCGTGAATTTTCCAGAATTGGCTCAATTGTTTTTTTTTCCCCCATCAGGAATAAAAGAGGCGCTTGCAGCCACAGGCAGAATGCCACGGCAGGCGACGGAGGGACACTGGGGAGGACGGTGTCAGCTCCGAGGGGGTTGGGTTTTTCCTCCTGGATCTTTCTGAGCATCCCAAGGTGTATCTCCCCCCATCCCGGGGGACAGCGGTGGCATTTTGGGCTGGACATCGCTTTGGTGGCTCTCGGGGCAGATACTTTTCCGAACACCAGGATGTCCACAGGTAAAAATAAAGACTTCAAACACTGAGGCTTTATTCTCTGTGCAGCAAGAATATTCTGCAAGAAATAAGGACGTTTTATTTGGTGTGTACGAAATAAGGATGGAGGGAATAAAAGCACCGCCTGGGATTTTTCCAACAGGATTCGCAGGAGGGAAAAACAGCCTTTAAATAGCTGGGTTCCACCTCTGCACTTCGGGGTGCTGGTGGCTCGCCATAGACAGACTCCCCCCACCCCGCCCAGGGATTTTGGCTTTGCCGAGCGATGCCGCGCCCCTGGGACGGTGCTGGCAGCATCCCATCCCCGCAGCCCTGGGGATATTTTTATCCTCCTCGGGAGGCGGCAGCGCTGACAAACTGAAATATTCATGGAGCGGGCTGAAGGCTCCGTCCCCAGCAGCCTCGGGGCCCTGCGCTTCGCAGGGGCTGGGCTGTGATTTCTCAAATCGGGACCGGAGCGTGGTCAGGATGCGACCCCGGGGTGGGTTTCCCTCTGCTGGGAATGCTGCGGGAGCGAGGAGCAAAGGGCCCCGAGCATCCCGTGGGGAAGGGATGCCGACACAGAGAGCTCGCAGCCGGGAAAGGGGCAGGAGATGAGGAAAAAAAAGGCTTTTCTGCCTTTAAAACTCTGTCCCCCGTTTCGCTTTGATTCCTTCGGTTTTCCCAGCAGCGGGCAGACGGATGGAGGAAACTCCGGACCAGCCTTCCCTGATCATTCCATCCCATTTTTCCAGCCTAGCTGGAGGCGGCTGGGGGCTGAGCCCTGGCACTGTGCCCATTGGATGGGCATCGCTGCCCGTAGCCCTGGGTTTGGGACACGGGGACCGTCTCTCCGGGTCACCCGCCGGGGCAGGAGGAGCCCGGGATGCGCTGGAGGAGGCGCCGGCGGGGCTGTCTCACCGCCTCTGGCTGGATGCTGCAGCTCCAGAGTCGTCCCCCCGGGGGATTTGAGCAGCGATTTGAGGATATAAATATTTGATGTTTCGCTTCTCGCCGGCTGAAACGGCACCAGGAAAAATCCGCGGCTCCGTTTGGCTTCGGCCAGATCCTGGTTATGAGCTGCCGGGCTGCGTGTCCCTGGGAATGCGGTGACAAGGAGGTCTCAGACGGTGGCAGAAGCTGGGGACGGCGCAGTCCCGGGACCGGGATGCCCGGCGCTTCCAGGGGTTGCCTGGAGAAGACCCGAGGGTCTTTCTCCTCCCTCTGACACACGTGATGGATGCTCAGCGTCTTCTCTGAGTTGCGTGGTTGAACCTCACCTCACCCACCCGCCCTCTGAGCTTTGGGGGCTCGAGAACCTTGGATTTTCCTGTGGGTACCAGCCCCCAGGCACGGGTGGTGACACCGGAGGGGGATGCAGGACCGGGATAGAGCCAGCATCATCCCTGACTGGGATGGCAGGACAGACCCGGCCGTGGGAGTCAATGCTCCCGGCACGGGATGGCCTTGGCCAGATCTGTGTGCCTCCCCCTGCCTGCGCTCGGCTGCCCAGAGGCTATTTTTAGGTTGGAGCAAACAGAAATCAGGGGAACCGGCCGGAGTCAGCGATTAAAGCACGAGGCGATGACATATTTATGGGCACGCTGCAGCGAGGGGGTGGCCAGGGATGGCAGGGACAGGGGTGTTTGGTGGGCAAGGGGGTCCTTGGGGCATTGTGGAGATGTCCCATCATGGGCATCGTGTCTCTCTGCCTCTGGAGACACATCCTCGCTCCTGCCCATCCCCACGCTGGGTGAAGAGCTTCCTGGGAGCTGGGTACGATGGATTTTCCTCTTTGGAGAGAATATCACCATGAAATCCCCCTCGTGCTTTGAGTTTCTGTCAAGTCCAAGCCTGGGAGCTCCTCGTCTGGGGTGGTTTGAGCATCAGAGCAGGGGGGGACAGTGTTGGGGACACGGGGTGGGCACTGGTGATGGATGGTCCAGCCAGATGGAGACGTCTGGCATCGGGAGACGCTCCAGGGAGGTGCCAGCTTTGCTGCAGCTCCCCAGGTCGAGGCACTGGCAGCTCGGGTAGTATTTATTTGGAAATCAACTTAATTTGCTTGATTGGTGTTGATTTCTGCTGGCAGCAATTAGTTTTTGCAGAAGCGAACGCCCGACCAAATTGTCGCTGCGTCCCCCCCTCGCTTGTTTTTGACTCTTTTGACTCTCCATATTCATTGTCCCTTTTCTCCCCGGGATGCGAGTGCCTGGGTGCTGGCTGAGGTGGAGAATTGCCTGGATTTGTGCTGAGAAAAACCACTCCGGGGTGAAAATCTGGAGGGGAAGGGGAGGAGCGGGCTTTTATTTGCCTAAAGGAAAGATGAAAGCAAGCGTTGGAAGCCGGTATTGCTGTCTGCCTCTCCAAGGGATGCTCCCATGGGATGCCTACAACTCCTAAGACGTGAAGTTTTAGGGGATTATGGACCAACTGTGGAAACCAGGGGGTCCCTGCACCCCTCTTGTGGCTGCAGGTGTTTGTTGAAGTCACCTCGCCTGAGCAAAAGCCACCGTCTCTGGTTCCCCGGGGGAGGTCGTGTCCCAGCGCTGGAGCCCTGGCGGCATCCACCGTAGGACACATGGGGATGGAAAGAACCCACATCAAAATGAATGGGTAGAAATAATTGCCCAGAGCTGATACTGGTTTAAACTGGGGCACAGAGGAGATGCTTCACTGGTGTCACCAGCTGCCTGCTGGAGTAACATGGGCAGGGAGCAGGTCCTGGAGTCACGGAATTACGGAATCACGGAATTGTCAGAGTTGGAAGGGACCTTCTAGAGATCCTCCAGTCCAACTCCCCTGCCAAAGCAGGGTTGCCCAGAGCACATCACTCAGGAGCATCCAGGTGGGGCTTGAAGATCTCCAGAGAAGGGGACTCCACACCCTCCCTGGGCAGCCTCTTCCAGGGCTCTGCCACCCTCACCCCAAAGAAGTTCTTCCTCAGATTGGAGTGGAACTTCCCATGGTCCAGCTTGTGCCCGTTGCCCCTCGTCCTGTCACTGGGAACCACTGAAAAGAGTCCGGCTCCATCCTCCTTCAACCCACCCTTTAGAGACTTGTAAACATAAATAAGGTCACTCCTGGCCACACTCTTCCCTACGCAGCCCAGGATCCCATTGGCCTCTTGGCCACAAGGGCACGTTGCTGGCTCATGGAAAGGGTGCTATCTACCAGGACTCCCGGATCCTTCTCCTCAGTAGTGCTTCCCAGAAGATCCATCCCTGACCTGTATTGGTGCCTGGGGTTCTTCCTCCCCAGGTGAAGGACCTTACATTTGCCCTTGTTGAACCTCATTCTCTGCCCAGCTCTCCAGCCTGTTCAGGTCACACTGGATGGTGACACAGCCCTCTGGGGTGTCAGCCAGCCCTCCTAATTTGGTATCATCAGCGAACTTGCTGAGGATACACTCTGTCCCCTCGTCCTCTGGGCAGAACCTGAATTCAGGGGTCTCTGTGACCCCTTGGGCAGCTTCATCCCCGCTGGGCTCTGACTGCTGGTACGGAGCCAGTGCCGGGGCAAGGAGCGGGGCTGGGGGTGCCAGGAGGGGCTGGGGTGGACTGGGGGTGCTGGGGAAGAACTGGGGGGTGCCAAGAGAGGCTGGTGGATGCTGGGGGTGGACTGGGAAATGCTGGAGATGGACCAGGGGATGCCAGGAGGGTCTGGGGGTGCTGGGGAGGACTAGGGGAGGGTGCTGGGGAGGAACTGGGGGGTGCTGGGAATGGACTGGGGTTTACCAGAAGGGACTGGGGATGCTGGGATGGACTGGGGCATGCCTGGAGGGGCTGGGGGGATACTGGGGGTGGACTGGGGTGCTGGGGTGGAACTGGAGGTGCCAGGAGGTGCTGGGGGATGAACTGGGAAATGTTGGGAAGGACTGGGGGGTGCCGGGAGGGGCTGGGGGATGCCAGAAACAGTTGGAGGATGATGGGGAGGGACTCAGGGCGGATACTGGGGAGGAACTGAGGCATCCCAGGAAGGTCTTGGGGGTGCTGGGGATGAACTGGGCAGGTGCTAGGGAGGAACTGGAGGGTTCTGGGGGTGGGCTGAGGTGGACCAGGAGGGGCTGGGAGTGCTGGAGTGAACTGGGGATCCTGGGGAGGAACTGGGGCATGCTGGGGATGGGCAGAGGTATGCCTGGAGGGGGTGGGAATGCCAGGAGGAGGTAGGGGATTCTTTGGATGGGAGCAAGATGCCAGGCTGGAACAGGGAGAGCACCTGCTGGAGCCAGACACGTTTCCCAGCATCAGTCACATCCAAACTGGTCCCTCTTTACTCTGGTAATGGTTCTCCCCAGAGCTGGGAAGCCAAGGGAAGAGGCTCAGGGAAGGCACAGGGACCCACAGCCATCCTCGAGTGGGATGCTGTTTGGAACACAATTTGGGGAAGGAGAAGAAAGCACAAACCAAAAGGGTTTGCTGGAGAGAAGGGGCCCAGGGGAGGTGCTCAGGGCTGGAGATGCTTTGCTGAAATCCTCGGAGAGATGCTGCCATCCCTCCCCTAGGAAAGGCAGCGGGATAACACTTCTCCATCCCCACTGGCTGCCCCAGGGAAATTCCCGGGTCCCAGGGAGGTATCTCCTTGAGCATCTCTGAGTGCTCAGCACCCAGCACTCAGAACTCAGCCCCCAAAAATTACCCCCCAGGGCAGGACGGAGCCCAGAGCACGCGGGAGAGTCTCCATCTCCTCGGCTGCTCCTTGGCAGGATGTGCCTTGCGGGTGTTTTTGCTGCCGAGCATCACTTGTTGCAGGTTTGCAGGATGGCTCATAAAGTCATCTAAGCTCTAAACCGTATTAACTTTAGGCTGAGACTTGAGAAACATAACAAATGTAACGGGGTTTTCCCATGGAGCTGTACCACAGTGTGATGTCAGTGGAGTAGGATGATATTTTTTTTTTGAGTTTTTACATGTAAAATGGCCACGGGGAGTGGCTTGTGCTGGGCTCTCTGTGGGTTCGGAGACACCGCTGGGTTCCTGCACTCCTGGATATAAACTGGAGGTTCTGGAGAGCTGCCGGCGAGGACAAGTCCAGCGACAAGGGGAATTATTTGTATTTCTTTGATGTATTCTGGAAAATTAATAAGCAGCTTTCGGTGGGGTGGCAGGACAGCAGCAGAGCTGCGTTGCCAGCGGGGCCGGGCGTGTGTGCGGGAGCAGGATCCATCCCGCTTGAGGTGCTCAACCACGTTCCATGGAGCTGCAGCCGTGTTCCTGCCCCGCTACCTCCGCGGGGCCGGGCTCTTTGTCCCTGGCTGCCAGCAGCATCTCCCATAGGGTTCAGGTGTCCTGAGGTTTGTCCCCTGCTTTGGCTTTGCCAAAAAAGCCCCATGGTGGCTTTTGGGGCCAGGTTTTACCCCCTGCTGCATGACAAGGCGTGGGAGAAGGGTGATGCCTGGCTCCGGATGCCAGCGCTGGTACCCAGCTCCCAGCACCACAGGAGATGCTGTTCCACCACAGCCCTGCCCCCTGCCATCACTGGCGGCTGCAGTGTGTCCCCGAGGCCACACAGAGACCCCCATCCCACCCCCATCCCCATTGCAAGCCGGAGGGAGGCAGAAAGCATCCCGGCTCCTGGAAATGCCAAAACCAGGTTCCCCTGTGTGCCCATCGCTCTGCCACATCCCCAGGCTGCTGTGTTGAGCAGCTCCAGCACCCTCTATGCTTATTCCTATCCATAAAACGCTTCAGCTCTCCCCTTCTCCAAGCTTTTTAAAGCCAAATAAATCCCCGGCAGGCTCCCCAGCCGGCTTCATCATCCCGGGATGTGGCGGGGCTGGCGCGGGTGCCTGTGCCGGGGCTGTGGTTGGGGGATGCTCTCCGTTAAAGCCACTGAGGTTTCTCACACTGAGGATGTGCTCGAAAGCAGAAGGAGGCCAGATTTTTGTTGTCCCGTGTGAAATCATAGAATTACAGAATCCCAGAATGCTATGGGGTTGGAAGGCACCTCTGGAGATCATGCAGTCCAACCCCCTGCCAGAGCAGGGCCACCCAGAGCAGGTCCCACAGGAACGTGTCCAGGAGGGTTTGAATGTCTCCAGAGAAGGAGACTCCACCACCTCCCTGGGCAGCCTCTGCCAGGGCTGGCCACGGGGAGTGGCTTGTGCTGGGCTCTCTGTGGGTTCGGAGACACCGCTGGGTTCCTGCACTCCTGGATATAAATTGGAGGTTCTGGAGAGCTGCCGTCGAGGACAAGTCCAGCGACAAGGGGAATTATTTGTATTTCTTTGATGTATTCTGGAAAATTAATAAGCAGCTTTCGGTGGGGTGGCAGGACAGCAGCAGAGCTGCGTTGCCAGCGGGGCCGGGCGTGTGTGCGGGAGCAGGATCCATCCCGCTTGAGGTGCTCAACCACGTTCCATGGAGCTGCAGCCGTGTTCCTGCCCCGCTACCTCCGTGGGGCCGGGCTCTTTGTCCCTGGCTGCCAGCAGCATCTCCCATAGGGTTCAGGTGTCCTGAGGTTTGTCCCCTGCTTTGGCTTTGCCAAAAAAGCCCCATGGTGGCTTTTGGGGCCAGGTTTTACCCCCTGCTGCATGACAAGGCGTGGGAGAAGGGTGATGCCTGGCTCCGGATGCCAGCGCTGGTACCCAGCTCCCAGCACCACAGGAGATGCTGTTCCACCACAGCCCTGCCCCCTGCCATCACTGGCGGCTGCAGTGTGTCCCCGAGGCCACACAGAGACCCCCATCCCACCCCCATCCCCATTGCAAGCCGGAGGGAGGCAGAAAGCATCCCGGCTCCTGGAAATGCCAAAACCAGGTTCCCCTGTGTGCCCATCGCTCTGCCACATCCCCAGGCTGCTGTGTTGAGCAGCTCCAGCACCCTCTATGCTTATTCCTATCCATAAAACGCTTCAGCTCTCCCCTTCTCCAAGCTTTTTAAAGCCAAATAAATCCCCGGCAGGCTCCCCAGCCGGCTTCATCATCCCGGGATGTGGCGGGGCTGGCGCGGGTGCCTGTGCCGGGGCTGTGGTTGGGGGATGCTCTCCGTTAAAGCCACTGAGGTTTCTCACACTGAGGATGTGCTCGAAAGCAGAAGGAGGCCAGATTTTTGTTGTCCCGTGTGAAATCATAGAATTACAGAATCCCAGAATGCTATGGGGTTGGAAGGCACCTCTGGAGATCATGCAGTCCAACCCCCTGCCAGAGCAGGTCCCACAGGAACGTGCAGAGAAGGAGACTCCACCACCTCCCTGGGCAGCCTCTGCCAGGGCTCTGCCACCCTCACAGCAAAGAAGTTCCTCCTCATGTTTAGGTGAAACTTCTCATACTCGAGTTAGTGCCCATTCCCTCTTGTCCTGTCCCTGGGCACCACTGAAAAAAGACCAGCCCCATCCTCCTGACACCCCTGGAGGGAGGCAGAAAGCATCCCAGCTCCTGGAGATGCCAAAACCAGGTTTCCATGTGTGCCCATCGCTCTGCCACATCCCCAGGCTGCTGTGTTGAGCAGCTCCAACACCCTCTTTGCTTATTGCTATCCATAAAACGCTTCAGCTCTCCCCCTCTCCAAGCTTTTTAAAGCCAAATAAATCCCCGGCAGGCTCCCCAGCCAGCTTCATCATCCCGGGATGTGGCGGGGCTGGCGCGGGTGCCTGTGCTGGGGCTGTGGTTGGGGGATGCTCTCCGTTAAAGCCACTGAGGTTTCTCACACTGAGGATGTGCTCGAAAGCAGAAGGAGGCCAGATTTTTGTTGTCCCGTGTGAAATCATAGAATTACAGAATCCCAGAATGCTATGGGGTTGGAAGGCACCTCTGGAGATCATGCAGTCCAACCCCCTGCCAGAGCAGGGCCACCCAGAGCAGGTCCCACAGGAACAGCCTTCTGGGGTGAGAACACCCCTCCCAGTTTTGCATCATCAGCAAACTTGCTGAGGGGACACTCCATCCCCTCATCCAGGTCATTGATGAATATATTGAAGAGGAGTGGACCCAGCACAGACCCTGGGGGACTCCACCTGTTACAGAGCTCCAGCTGGATTCTGTGCCCCTCGTAACAACCCCCTGAGCTCTGTCTTTCAGCCAGTTTTCAATCCCCCTCACTGTCCATTCCTCCAATCCTCTCCTCCAGTTCCGTTCTCTGCTTCTCCAAGCTTTTTAAAGCCAAATAAATCCCCGGCAGGCTCCCCAGCCAGCTTCATCATCCCGGGATGTGGCGGGGCTGGCGCGGGTGCCTGTGCCGGGGCTGTGGTTGGGGGATGCTCTCCGTTAAAGCCACTGAGGTTTCTCACACTGAGGATGTGCTCGAAAGCAGAAGGAGGCCAGATTTTTGTTGTCCCGTGTGAAATCATAGAATTACAGAATCCCAGAATGCTATGGGGTTGGAAGGCACCTCTGGAGATCATGCAGTCCAACCCCCTGCCAGAGCAGGGCCACCCAGAGCAGGTCCCACAGGAACGTGTCCAGGAGGGTTTGAATGTCTCCAGAGAAGGAGACTCCACCACCTCCCTGGGCAGCCTCTGCCAGGGCTCTGCCACCCTCACAGCAAAGAAGTTCCTCCTCATGTTTAGGTGAAACTTCTCATACTTGAGTTAGTGCCCATTTCCTCTTGTCCTGTCCCTGGGCACCACTGAAAAAAGACCAGCCCCATCCTCCTGACACCCACCCTTTAGATATTTGTAAGCATTAATCAGATCCCTGCTAAATCTTCTCTTCTCGAGACTAAAAAGCCCCAAGTCCCTCAGCCTTTCCTCATAAGGGAGATGCTCCAGGCCCCTCATCATCTTTGTGGTCCTCTGCTGTACCCTCTCCAGCAGTTCCCTGTCCTTGAACTGGGGAGCCCAGAACTGGTCCCAGTGCTCCAGATGTGGCCTCCCCAGTGCAGAGCAGAGGGGCAGGATGACCTCCCTCCACCTGCTGCTCACACTCTTCCTGATGCCCCCCAGGATGCCATTGGCCTTCTTGGCCACAAGGGCCCATCGTTGGCTCATGGTCATCCTGTTGTCCACCAGGACTCCCAGGTCTTTCACCTCAGAGCTGCTCTCCAGCTGATCAGACCCCAAGGTGTACAGGTTCAGGGGGTTATTCCTCCCCAGGTGCAGCACCTACACTTGCCTTTGTTGAAGTTCATCAGGTTCCTCTCTACCCAACTCTCCAGCCTGTCCAGGTCTCGCTGGATGGTGGCACAGCCTTCTGGGGTGAGAACACCCCTCCCAGTTTTGCATCATCAGCAAACTTGCTGAGGGGACACTCCATCCCCTCATCCAGGTCATTGATGAATATATTGAAGAGGAGTGGACCCAGCACTGACCCTGGGGGACTCCACCTGTTACAGACCTCCAGCTGGATTCTGTGCCCCTCGTAACAACCCCCTGAGCTCTCAAATGTTGTTTTCTGCTTCCCCAGTTCACACCAGAGCATGGACCGTGTTGGTTTGTGGCTTCCAGGAGGGAGACCTGGGGGTGCAGGACCCTGGGGTGTGCAAACCCCCCCCAGCAGCCCAGCTGGCAGAGGGGGGAACCCACAAAACCCCTCACTTTTGGAGGGGGGACCGTTTTCCCAACGGTGCAGGGACAGGAGGGACTTCTTTTCCCTGTGGCCTTTTTGAAGTTTGGGAATGGTTTCTGGGGTGGGGGGTGAGTGGCAGGGATGCGCGGTGCCTGCACGATCCTGCATCCCTGCCACCTCCTTCTCCTCCGGGATGCTAAATATATCCTGAGCCGGGGCGGGGAAGGTGGGGGCGGCCATTGTGTCTGTACTGGGCGAGATTTTGCTGCTTTTTCTCCCGTTTGTGCTAATTTTGCGGCGGTTCCAGCCCTGTCCAAAAGTGACAGCGAAAGGGATTTGCAGGAGCGGAGGAGAACCTGAGCGGCCCTTGCTCCTGGGCAGCCAGAGCATCACTTGTGTTTCCTATAGAAGATATTATACTGCGTTCATTTAAATCTCTTTTTTAATTAAATTTTTATTTGAATTAAATTTTTTTTATTAAATTAAAATACATAAATACATAGGGGTGGGTGTGTTGTTTTGTTTTTTTTTTTTAATTTTTAAAACCAACTTAAATCAGGCACCGGGACAACTTTCCCATGCAAGCCAGATTTAATGCTGTTAATTTTACACTTTTAAAAAGTCTTTGGCCGTGGTGTGTTTGCGGATGAGCCCGTGACCCAGGCCCTGCCCTGGCTGACACCGAACCTCGCGCTCCTGGTGCTTATCCCTTATTTCCACTTTTGCAATCCTTCCCTCGCTCTCTCGAAGCTGACAGACCAGCTTGGAGAAGAGAAAGCCACTGGGACTCGGGCAACAAAGGTGCTTTTTTTTTAAGAAGGATGAGAGCTCTGAGCTTTCGTTGCTTGTTAATGAACCTTTAGGGGCTAATTAGCTAAATCACGGCTCTGCCCAAGCGCATCTTGACAGAGGTCGTTTTTCAAAGAGCGATGACGCACTAAAGTTGTGAAAAAAAGCCCAAAACCCTAAGAAAAATGAGTAAATGCTGCGGAGTGTGGTGGTTTAACCAAGCCTGAGCAGAGGTGGCGAGGAGCGGCCGCGGGGCCTCGGGGGGCAGGGATGCTGCGGGTCCGCACGGGGCCGAGGAAGGTGTTTGTGTCTCCTCCCGCATCCCCGGCGCCCCTCGCTCCCCAGGACGGAGGCTGACACGAGCTCTGGAGCGGTGGATCCGTCTCCGAGGCGCAGCAGGAAGGGTTATGGCAGAGCCCCGGGCAGCAGCTGCCGCCGCAGATTCCGTCGGCTGCGTCGGAGCCAAGAGGCTCAGTCGAGCGGACGGGTTGTGTCCTTGAAAACTCGCAGCGCCGAGGGGGTGCTGGAGCCCAGGGAGCTGCTTTCGTGCCTAGACACATCACCTCCCTCTGCAGCGCTTGCCCAAATCCGGGAATTTAGCATCCCTGTTTCGCTGGGGATAATGGAAAAATGAAGGGGAGACCAAGGGAGGATCCTAAATTGGTGTGGGATGTGGCACGCTCGCAGTGAGCAGTGAAGATGCTCCATCCTTTGCTTATTTAGGAGATGGCTGGTGGGACCAGAGAGCTCTAAATCACCGCCTGCATCCCGAGGGAACAGCACACTCAGCTGTGCCCAGTACCACGTGTGCCATGAACCCTTTGCCAACGCTTCCTGTTCTTTCTTCTCTTGCAGGGCTGAAAAGACGGAGGTTTTGAGTGAAGATCTCCTGCAGGTGAGGTCCTCTGCAGCTGGTCCAGCGTTCCCAGGGTGTCCCAGTGCCCACCCATGGGTGCTGGATGCGGCAGCAGCTCAGTGCCGGTCGGTCGGTGTCCCGCGGCACTGGGAGGAGGAGGAGGAGGAGGAGGAGGAGGGGGTTGGGAGCGTGGGAAGTGTCATCGTCACCCTCCCAGCCCTTTCCCAGCCCGGTTTTCAGGTCAGCTGGAATCGGATCCAGTCTCGTCTCCGCCAGGAAGGGAACCTGATAGGGGCCAGCTGGATTGCGGGCGCCTGTGTCTCCCCTCTCCGGGGAGGGGACATGTGACAGCTCAGGGGACACTCCCCAGAGCTGGTGGGACGGGTGACTTCAGCAAAACAGAATGAGCCAAAAGCCTCCCGTGGTGCCGTGGCTGTGACTCTGGGGTCACGGTCTCTTGGGGACATCTCCTCTGGGTGGTTTCTGCTCCAGGAGCGGGGCTTCCTGCTCTCCCCGGGGGAGGGAGGTGGCGGAGAAAGTGCCAGCAAAGCAGCAGGAATTCACCAAGCCATCACTGGATTTGTGAGGTTTCCACGTCACGCAAGCTCTAACTCATCCCTGGTGACTGGGGCAGTGACGAGCAGAGCCAGCGCTGAGGGTGCTCCATCACGGCGCGGGCATCCCCTGGCATCAGCCTGGCTGCTGTCGGATCCACTTCAAAAACCTCTTTGGGGGCTAAAATGATGTATTTACACCTTCCAGCTTGGGAATTTGGTCCGTGCCGTTGCTGGCAGGGAGCAGGCTCTGCAGAAACAGCCGGACAAACGGTGTGCGAGGATGCTGGTGGCAGGAGGAGGTGACCTGCGGGTGACAGAGTGACCTTTAGCTCTTGGGGGTCACCGTGTCCTGCCTACCTGTTGCCCTCACTGGGACCTAGTGACACAGCTCAGGCTTTAGCAAGAGCCGTGTGTTAGCCAAAAACGTGAGCAGGGTTTAAGGGAGCCATCCCTTAAAGGGATAAGGCGAAACTGTGCTAGAAGAGGGTGAAGTGAAGCTCTGTTTGCAAATTTTCACTGAATTTCACTGAAATGTCCCAGCGGGGCGCAGGGGACAGCCACCCGCCTGGCTTTATCCCTCCCACGGCCTCTTGCTGCTCGACCAGGGACTCAGCACTCTTCTCCCCCTTCCCCAGGGCAGGGAGTTGATCTTATTTCCCAGATATTTTTGTTTTTCTAGATTATTTCCCCAGATTTTGAGCTTTGGGGAATATTTCTTTTTCTCCAGATTGTTTCCCAAGGTTTTGAGATTCCCGTGTTTTCCCCGAGTCTCGCAGCTGTGGTTCTCAGCAGCTCTTGTTTGCTTACATTCAGTGACTCATCTCGCTGAGTTTTGGGATAAAATTTCTTCGTTTAATCAACACAGAGGCAAATAAGGCGATTTGCAGCCCTGGGTTGGAGCTGTGGCCAGTTTGGTGTGTGGCTGGGGACAGACACCTCCTGCCCTCGCCCTGGGACACGAGGGCTTTGGGGAGCTGCTCTGGCTGTGACCCCCGGCCTTTCTTGAGTCAGGGGGGGCGAGGTGGGACAGATCAGCCTGGTGGTACCTTCTCCTGCTTAAAGCATCCCTGCACAGGGAAGGGGGTGGGCTCTGGGGCTGTCGCATCCGATGCAGCAGTAATTAAAATAGCTTTGATTGAAGAGTAAGAAGTCCCTTAGGTCCCTGGCCGGCGGGCGCGGGAGCAGGCGGGACACCCCGGTGACGGCCACCGCTGCATCCGCAGGTGGAGAAGCGGCTGGAGCTGGTGAAGCAGGTCTCCCACAGCACCCACAAGAAGCTGACAGCATGTCTGCAGGGCCAGCAGGGGGTGGACGCCGACAAGCGCTCGGTGAGGCTGTTTGGGGGGGACGGGGTTTCTGAGGACCACGGTGGGGGGGACGCTGCTGGGGCCGGCGGGGTGGGGAACACCAACCCTCTCTTTGCAGAAGAAGCTGCCGCTGACGACGCTGGCGCAGTGCCTGATGGAGGGGTCGGCTGTGCTGGGGGATGACTCCCTGCTGGGGTAAGGGGGACGGCGGGGACACTGCCGGGAATTGCTGAGGTTCCTGATCTATGATGCTGGATAATGGGGGGGGTCACAGGGGTGTCGGAGGGGCTGGGGTGCTCGTGTGATCTCGGTACTCCAGGGTTTTCCTTTATTCTTCTCCTTGTGATGTCCTGGAGCCCTTTAGTCATGCAGGATACAATGTAAAATATATATATCTTATGAAAGCCCGTACAATTTCACAGAATGCTATGGGGTTGGAAGGCACCTCTGGAGATCATCCAGTCCAACCCCCTGCTAGAGTAGGTCCACCTACAGCAGGTTGCACAGGAACGTGTCCAGGTGGGTTTGAATGTCTCCAGAGAAGGAGACTCCACCACCTCCCTGGGCAGCCTCTGCCAGGGCTCTGCCACCCTCACAGGAAAGAAGTTCCTCCTCAAGTTTAGATGGAACTTCTTATATTCAAGTTTGTGCCCATTTCCTCTTGTCCTGTCCCTGGGCACCACTGAAAAAAGACCGGCCCCATCCTCCCGACACTCACCCTTGAAGTATTTATAGGTGTTGATCAGATCCCCCCTCAGCCTTCTCTTCTCCAGACTAAAAAGACCCAAGTCCCTCAGCCTCTCCTCGTAAAGGAGATGCTCCAGGCCCCTCATCATCTCTGTAGCCTCTGCTATACCCTCTCCAGCTGTTCCCTGTCCTTCTGGAACTGGGGAGCCCAGAACTGGACACAGTAATAAATATATACATCTAGACACAGTATATATAGACAGTAATATATATATATCTCAGACTATAATTGGTACAATAGTTGGGGAATGAGATTTTCCAAACATCCAGGGTGCCCGTGGTCCCTGTGCTCTCACCCTCCCTCCAGCCCTCAGCCAAGGAAGGTCCCACGCTGCTGCCGGGACCCCCAGGTGCAAATATATACATCTAGACACAGTATATATAGACAGTAATATATATATATCTCAGACTATAATTGGTACAATAGTTGGGGAATGAGATTTTCCAAACATCCAGGGTGCCCGTGGTCCCTGTGCTCTCACCCTCCCTCCAGCCCTCAGCCAAGGAAGGTCCCACGCTGCTGCCGGGACCCCCAGGTGCTTTGGGTGCCCATGGCCCACCCTGGTGGGGTGCAGGGTGGCTGCCTGTGCCCCCCCGTGCCCCCCAGCCCTGCTGCTGCCCTTGCAGGAAGATGCTGCGGCTGTGCGGGGAGGCGGAGGACAAGCTGGCGCAGGAGCTCATCCACTTCGAGCTGCAGGTGGAGAGGGACGTCATCGAGCCCCTCTTCGTGCTGGCCGAGGTGAGCGGTGGCCGGGGACATCCTGGGGTCCAGGTGTCCCCCACACCGGGGATTGCACCCCAAACCAGCCTGGGTTCTGCTGCTCCAGGGGTATATTTGGTTCCTGCCCCCTGCCAGGGACCTTCCCCCTTGGAGCTGTTCGCTAATTGCTTTAATTGGCAGGCAGCATTTGCATGTTGAGCTGGGCTGACTGCTGGGGCAGCGGTCCCTGCTGGGCTCCTGCTTTTCCCTGCCTCTCCTGAAGGCAGAGGCATTAACACTCTTATTTCTGACCCATTTTTCCCCATACCATTGTTGTTTGGGATATTTTTTTCCCTTTTATCCCCCTGCCTCCCCACTGCCAACTCTGTTTTTCAATGATGCTTTTTTTTACTCCCCATTTACATCTTGCGAAACGTCCCAGGCTTGGCTCTGATTTTATCTTCCCAGCAGAAACAGCTCCAGCTGTGTCACGCTGCTGGTGTTATTGGGATGGGTGAGCAGGGCTGCACCATGGCTTCATTTTGCCAAATCCCTTGGCAAATGGTGCCTGGGCATGACAGGCTTCGCATCACCATCCCCAAAAGCCCTTCTCCTGCCTTCACCCACCTCCCAGTGCAGGAGGCTGGGATCCCTGGAGGATGCTCCTCTCAGGGTTCTTCCATCGGGGCTGGTGGCACATCCCAGGTGGGGACAGAGAGGAGGGACAAGCTGTGCCTCCTCCCTAAGGATGTTTAAATAAGGAGCCGCATCCTTATGCTCACAGTTTGCACCAGCCCAAACTCCCAGCGTCGCAGTCCTGATGCCTCCCCGGGGATGTTTATCTCCTCCCATCCCTGTGTGTCGCTGCAGGTGGAAATCCCAAATATCCAAAAACAGAGGAAGCACTTGGCGAAGCTCGTGCTGGACATGGACTCCTCCAGGACACGGTAGGAAGCGACTTCAAAGCTTCAACGTCCCGGGCTTGGCTCTGATTTTATCTTCCCAGCAGAAACAGCTCCAGCTGTGTCACGCTGCTGGTGTTATTGGGATGGGTGAGCAGGGCTGCACCATGGCTTCATTTTGCCAAATCCCTTGGCAAATGGTGCCTGGGCATGACAGGCTTCGCATCACCATCCCCAAAAGCCCTTCTCCTGCCTTCACCCACCTCCCAGTGCAGGAGGCTGGGATCCCTGGAGGATGCTCCTCTCAGGGTTCTTCCATCGGGGCTGGTGGCACATCCCAGGTGGGGACAGAGAGGAGGGACAAGCTGTGCCACCTCCCTAAGGATGTTTAAATAAGGAGCCACATCCTTATGCACACAGTTTGCACCAGCCCAAACTCCCGGCGTCGCAGTCCTGATGCCTCCCCGGGGATGTTTATCTCCTCCCATCCCTGTGTGTCGCTGCAGGTGGAAATCCCAAATATCCAAAAACAGAGGAAGCACTTGGCGAAGCTCGTGCTGGACATGGACTCCTCCAGGACACGGTAGGAAGCGGCTTCAAAGCTTCTTTATAGAAAATAAGAATTCCCAAGCAATGGGTAGTTCCAGGGAGGAGACATCCTGGAGCCCTGATACTGCAGTTCCCTCGGGACAATAAGTCTTGTCCATGTCACCAGGTGCCATGAAGTCAAACTCTGCAACAAGCCAAGATTTCTGCAGAAAAGAGTATTTTTTTCTGGCACAAATGTTGATATTTTTCCTTTTTCCCCTGTCTTGTTGAGTTCTTATGTGATGACAAAGAGCCAGGTGCTCCTGCTGCTTTAGAGCAGCGTTGGGGTGGGTGTGGGATGTCCTTTGGGATTGTCCCGTGTCCCAGAGGCTGTAGTGGGACCTGGTGGGCTGTGCCTTGGGTTTTGCCTGGGGCTTTTTGCAAGCATTTAAAAGACAACTGGAGTTGGCCAAACCCTACACAACGTAGTGGTGTTCTCTGGGAAGAGGTCTGGGAGGTGTCTGCAGCCCCCAGCAGCACATCCAGGCTCTCCCATCACCTTCCTCTGTCTTCCCACCTGGATGAAGCTCATTCCTCTGCTGAAAGTAGTTGTTTAATTAGAGCCCGATGTGCACAGCCAGTTACAGGGACTGGGGATATTTGGGGTTGGGAGTGGATGCTGCATCTCAGCATGGGCTGGGGTGATCTCTGCCCTGGGAACCGCAGTGGGTTTGGCCAAGGGGGTTTCCCTAGGCTGCCCTCCAAGTCCTCTGGGATCCATCCCCAGCTCCAGGTGGGTCCCTACCCCGTCCCCGTGCCAGCTCTGCCCCTTTTTCCACAGGTGGCAGCAGTCTGTGAAGTCCTCGGGTTTGGCCAGCAACCTGCAGCCCACGGGGGCCAAAGCGGATGCGCTCAGGGAGGAGATGGAGGAGGCGGCCAACAGAGTGGAGATTTGCAGGGTACCCGGGGGGGGGTCACTCCTTCACGGGGTTGGGGGGACCTTGGCATCCCAGGCACCACAGAAAACCTGCAGCCTCTCCTCTTGCCCTGTTCTTCACCCTCTTCTTGCCCCATTGACCCTCCCCATGCCCAAAGACAGGCTGGTGGCAGTAGGGGATGTTCACCAGCCAAGCAGATGTCCCCAGTTCCACTGTCCCCATCCCCACTGGACCTGTGATAAACCCTCCTCCGGCTGGTCCCCATGCCCAAAGACAGGCTGGTGGCAGTAGGGGATGTTCACCAGCCAAGCAGGACGTCCCCAATTCCACTGTCCCCATCCCCACTGGAGCTGGAGAGCATCCCTTTCCCAGGGACCTGTCCCAGCAGCTGAGCACCAAGTGTGCCCAGCCCTGGCGTGTGGTGAGGCCACAGGTGCCACCCAAGCCATGTCATCCCCCACCGTCCTGTGGGAGCACAACCCACCCACTGGTCACATTGGGTGGGAAAAGTGTCCCAGGGAGGGGACATGCTGGTGCCAGCGCCTTCGTCATGGGCTGTGGGATTCAGCAGTAAAACTCACAGACAATTTCATGTGGCTTTAAATTTCCCCAGGGGCTGAAAACGTACCCCTGGTGCTCCAGGTCTTGGGCAGGAGCTGGAGCTGGGTGTGGGTCTCAAATCCTGGCTCTTTTCTCCAGGGGCACCACCAGCCTTTAAAATCTGGTCCCAAACATGTGCTGCCTGCAGCATCACAGCCCCACGTGCCCAGTAATTCCCAGCAAACCAGCTGGGCCAGGAGCTGCCCCCAGTAGATTCACCATCTTGGTGGAGAACCAAGCAACCAGGAGGTGCTCACGGGGTGTTAAACCCTGATGGTTTTCTTCCAGTTGAGTTATCCAAGTTATCCAAGGAGCAACTGGGGAAGGGGCAAAGTCTATTTGGCGAGTGTGAGGACGGACACACGCGTGTCCCGGTGCCTGGGGGCTCGTTGCAACTGGGAGCAAGAAGCACCCGATGCTTGGTCTGGTCCCCACCGAGCTGTTGGGATGTACCTGCAGCGGCCAAGTGTGGGGCAGGGATGAGCAAATGTGGGGTTTAATTTGGGCTGGGTTTGTGCCGTTCAGCCCGCCGGGATGCACTGCCTTTGGCCGACGGGTTGTTTCCAGGTGACTCTTGCTCCCAGCGAGCTCCTCACGCTCCGAAAGGGCCATCAGGGTGGCATCAGGGCGGCACGAGTGGGACGCCGACTAATTCTCTGCTCCCCGCAGGACCAGCTCTCAGCTGACATGTACAATTTCGTGGCCAAAGAAGTCGACTATGCAAACTATTTCCAAACCGTAAGTGCCCCCCGTCCCCCTGGGACCCCCTGTCCCCCCGTCCCCATCCCTGGCGGTGGTGGGGGTGACAGGGGGTGCTGTCTCTCCCCTCCCACAGCTGATCGAGGTGCAGGCAGAGTTCCATCGCAAATCCCTAGCACTTTTGCAGAATGTCCTGCCTCAAATCAAAGCCCAGCAGGGTAAGGGCCTGGGGGGGGAGGGGGGGGGGGGGTCGGCCCC
>NW_015091252.1:32240-36824 GCF_001431845.1 Calidris pugnax
GCACTCAGCGCAGCCCCGCGTATTTCAGCTCGGCTCTGCCCCCTCCCCATCCCCATCTCCATCTCCATTCCCATCCCCATCCCCATCCCCATCCCCATCCCCATCCCGCTCGCCCGGGGGGGCAGGATCCAGCCAGCTTCATGGAAGAAGAAGGGGGGGAACCTGCCAAGGTCGGGGGGGTCCCTGGGCTTGGCTTTGGGGCGTGCAACCTCCATAGGAGCTGGGCTGGGAGACAGAGGTCGGGGAGACCCCCCTACCCCCCCCATGATGTCCCCAAGAGCAGCTCGTTCCCTGGGGCAGGGCTCGGGGTGCTGCTGTCCCTGCAGCGGGGCAGGGAGGGATTTGTATTTTATTTTTTTCTCTTGATCCCACAAAATATTCCTGCCTCACACGGTGATGGAAGAAGGGGGAATATATTGCAAAGGTTTGCTCGTGATTGCTCCCCGCCCCCCGCCCCGGAAAACGTTATCCAGCCCCTTTGAAATGTCCCGTGTGATGATTGGAAAACATTTTGTTTGGATTTCATCTTTAAAAAGCACTTCCCCAGCTGCCCAGGACAGAGGTGGGGGGTCCCGGTGTTTTAGCAACACCCACACAGAATATTTTGCTGCCGAAACGCTGTGATCCAAGGGCCTTTCGGGGAGGGGATCGTCCCGGCCGTGTCCTCCCCCTTCCTCTCACCCCCTCTGCCCATCACAGAGGCGTGGATGGAGAAGCCCTCCTTCGGGAAGCCCTTGGAGGAGCATCTGGCCGTCAGCGGGCGGGAGATCGCCTTCCCCGTGGAGGCATGTGTGACCATGCTGCTGGAGTGTGGCATGCAGGAGGAGGTGGGTCCCATGTCCTACCACCCTCGGTTGGGCATGATGAAAGGGGACATGGGTGCCTCCAAGTCAGGGGCCGAGGAACTGGAGGGCTTTGGGGACATCCCCAACCTCAAAGCTTGTCTGACGCTCCCCTGTGTCCTCTGTGAAGGGTCTCTTCCGAGTGGCTCCCTCGGCCTCCAAGCTGAAGAAGCTCAAGGCTGCCCTGGACTGCTGCGTGGTGGACGTGCAGGAGTACTCAGCTGACCCACACGCCATCGCAGGTAGAGGCTGCCCCGGGGTGGAGGGGTTGGTGGTGTGTAGGATGGTCCATCCAGCCCCCAAGCGCCAGCTGTGGGCACCCAGAGGGTGTTCATCAGTGGCATGAAGTGTGGTTGGAGGCCAGTAACCAGCAGTGTAGTCCATGGGTTGACGTGGGGTCCAGTCCTGCTTAATATCTTCATTAATGACGTGGATGATGGGGCAGGATGCACCCTCAGCAAGTTGGCAGATGACAGTGGGAGGAGCAGCTGGGGCAGTAGAGAGTGGTGCTGCCATCCAGAGGGACCTGGGAAGGCTGGAGAAATGGGCTGAGAGACCTGGTGAAGTTCAACAAGGGCAAGCACCAAGTGCTGTCCCTGGTGAGGAGCAGCCCCAGGACATGCTGGGGCCACCCAGCTGGAAAGCAGCTTGGCAGAGATGGCGCTGGAGGTTCTGGTGGACAACTAAGGTGACCATGGGCCAGCAACATGAAGGCAAATGGTGTCCTCAGCTGGACTGGGAGGAATGAATCCTTCCCTTTGCTCAGCACTGGTGAGGCCGCACCTGGAGTGCTGGGTCCAGTGCTGAGCACTACAAGAGAGACCTGGACATACCGGCGAGTCTCCAGTGACAGGCCATGAAGATGATGAAGGGCCTGGAGCATCTCTCCTAGGAGCTGGGACTCTTCGGCCTGGAGCAGAGAAGGCTCTGGGGGATCTTGTTGATGGATATAAATACCTGCAGGGAGGGTGCAAAGAAGACAGAGCTCTTTCCAGTGGTGGCCAGGGCCAGGACCAGAGGCAATGGGCACCAACTGAACCGGGGGAGGTTCCCTCTGAACATCAGATGATGCTTTGTCACTGTGTGGGTGACCAAGCACTGGCACAGGTTTCCCAGGGAGGTGGTGGCATCTCCAATCACTCACAGCCCTCAGGACATGGTTATGGACAACCAGCTCTGGGAGGTCCTGCTGGAGCCAGGGGTTGGACCAGATGACCTCCAGAGACCCCTTCCCACCTCAGCCCTTCTGTGATTTGTCCCAAAGCCTTTGAACAGCAAAGCCAGAATATAGGGGGGGACAAATGCAGGTGCAGAAATACAGCTCCTGGTGGAAGGGGGGACATTTGGGAGTTGCCATCCATGGAAGACCACAAACCCCAATCTGCATGTCCCCTCCACAGCCAAGAGCTTGAGCAGCACTTTTGGTCGCAGGCGAGGAAGAAAACAGGGATGCAGTCGTAATCTGAGGTGACAACTGGGGCCCTGGTGGTACTAATGAGGGTGACGCTAATGAGGGTGACACTGCTCAGGAGAGGCTCCACAGCATCAGGGAGCAGTTGGGAAGACTCACACATCATCAAGATTGTCATCTTCTCTCATCCTCTTCTGTGGCCAAGACCCTCTCCAAGCACAGATCCAAGCCCGCTGGGCTGCTATTGAGCATTAATTTGGTTTAATTGCCAGTCAGCTCCTGGGCTGGGCTCCCCGGCGGGTGCAGGATTGGACCCTTGGACCCTGGTTTCCTACAGACTGCAAATGGGAACCCTTCTCCAGTGCAAGGAGCTGTGGAAGTCCTAGGCAAAAGCCAGTGGTGGAGAGCTGGGTGAAGGGCTGGTGGAGACAAAAATGGTGGAGGGAGCTGGGGAGGTGCTCGGAGGGACTAGGTGGAGGGGACAAGGTGGTCAGGGGATGCTACGGGTTCCACCAAGCTGGAGGGAGTAACAGGTGTTTTGGGAGGCATCAGTTGGGAGGGATGTGAGTCAAAATGCCAAGGAGCAAAATCACTTGGTACCCGTTGGCCAGTGCCACCCACAGTGTCAAGTCCTGTGTCCCTTGTGTGCCACAGGAGCACTCAAGTCCTACCTGCGAGAGCTGCCGGAGCCCCTCATGACGTTCGAGCTGTACGAGGAGTGGATCCAAGCCTCCAAGTGAGTCTGGGGCAACTCCCCTGTTCCTCTGTTGCGTAGGTGGTGAGATCTTGGGTCCCCATGGATGGTGTGGGCTCCATGAGTTATTTCTGACATGGCTTACACCATTTGGGATGGTTCTTCCGGGATCTGAGAATCCGGAGGGTTCCAATGATGAGCGTCATGGGTCCCAGCAGTGAGGGTGGCCCTGATGTCCCCACTGTTGTCCAGGACACCCTGGGCAAGGTGGCTAAGCTTTCCCAGCATCTTTTGGCAAGGCCTTGGGTTCTAGGCACTGGTGCCATTCCTGGGTGGGTGTGCAAGCCCCAGGGGACAGCACAAGGGAGCTCTCAGCTGATTTGTGGGGTGCTTTGCAGGATGGGGCCAGCTGAGGTGACACCAGTGTGTCTGCTCCACCATGGGAGGTGTTTGGGGCAGGGGGTGAGGGGCAGAGGGAGGTGGGAGAAGGAACATCTCCTTTTAGGGTGGGAACCACCTCCTTGGTACCTGAATATGGGTCTGACCACATCCCCCACCTGCCCTGGGGGTGCTGGAGCTGGGCAGGGATGTGGCAGTGGCTCAATGGAGGTGACAGTCCCCAAGGGTGGCACTTGGGGGGAGTGGGCTGTTGTTTTGGGGGGCTGTTGGAAGGGGAATTTACTGCAAAGGCAAACACAAACCAAAAACCCAAAACACAAACCTTGGGGAGGGCCTACATGGGGAGGAGGAGAGGACCAGCATCCAACCTGCAGCCCACAGGTTTCCTTCTCGTTTCTGCCAAGGTTTTGGGGTTAATTGACTTCTAGGATGTTGACAACAGCCCGAGGGTCTGGCAGGGTCCCCAGGGGCAGGGGTGAGGATGGGGGATGCTGACCCTCTCACCCACCTCCCCCCAGCATCCCGGAGCAGGAGAAGCGGCTGCAGGCTCTGTGGAGCGCCTGCGAGAAGCTGCCCAAAGCCAACTACAACAACATCAGGTGAGCCTGGGGACTCGGGGACTCCGGGAAGGGACGGAGAAGGTGCCATCCCGACACACGGACACGGCTTGGCTCTGCTTTCCAGGTACCTGATTAAATTCCTGGCCAAGCTAACTGAGTACCAGGACATCAATAAAATGACGCCGAGCAACGTGGCCATCGTGCTGGGACCCAACCTCCTCTGGCCGCAGGCGGACGGGTACGGTGTCCAGCTGGAAAGCGAGCATGCCAGAGGGATAGGATGGGGAAGGGGGTGAGGGAGGGGGAGTCTGGGGCCAAAAATCCCATGGGGAATAAGGCCAGGGGGGATGCTGAGCCCCTGCCTGCCGCCTTGCAGGAACATGACGGAGATGATGACGACCGTCTCGCTGCAGATCGTGGGCATCATCGAGCCACTCATCCAGCACGCCGACTGGTTCTTCCCTGGAGGTAGGCTGTGCCCCACGGCTGTGGTGGGGTGGGATGGGCTTCATGGGGACCCCCCTGAGCTCTCATACTTATTTTTCACGGTTCCTTCTGTTTTCCTTGGCTTGGGGTGGGAGCTCAGGCAGAGATCTGGCAGAACTCATCACAGCAGTGAGCTCAACCCAGCTGCTCTGGGTGCACCCTGAGCCTTCCTGCGATGCCGATACCCCCCCA
>NW_015091252.1:49278-59164 GCF_001431845.1 Calidris pugnax
GGGGAATATATTGCAAAGGTTTGCTCGTGATTGCTCCCCGCCCCCCGCCCCGGAAAACGTTATCCAGCCCCTTTGAAATGTCCCGTGTGATGATTGGAAAACATTTTGTTTGGATTTCATCTTTAAAAAGCACTTCCCCAGCTGCCCAGGACAGAGGTGGGGGGTCCCGGTGTTTTAGCAACACCCACACAGAATATTTTGCTGCCGAAACGCTGTGATCCAAGGGCCTTTCGGGGAGGGGATCGTCCCGGCCGTGTCCTCCCCCTTCCTCTCACCCCCTCTGCCCATCACAGAGGCGTGGATGGAGAAGCCCTCCTTCGGGAAGCCCTTGGAGGAGCATCTGGCCGTCAGCGGGCGGGAGATCGCCTTCCCCGTGGAGGCATGTGTGACCATGCTGCTGGAGTGTGGCATGCAGGAGGAGGTGGGTCCCATGTCCTACCACCCTCGGTTGGGCATGATGAAAGGGGACATGGGTGCCTCCAAGTCAGGGGCCGAGGAACTGGAGGGCTTTGGGGACATCCCCAACCTCAAAGCTTGTCTGACGCTCCCCTGTGTCCTCTGTGAAGGGTCTCTTCCGAGTGGCTCCCTCGGCCTCCAAGCTGAAGAAGCTCAAGGCTGCCCTGGACTGCTGCGTGGTGGACGTGCAGGAGTACTCAGCTGACCCACACGCCATCGCAGGTAGAGGCTGCCCCGGGGTGGAGGGGTTGGTGGTGTGTAGGATGGTCCATCCAGCCCCCAAGCGCCAGCTGTGGGCACCCAGAGGGTGTTCATCAGTGGCATGAAGTGTGGTTGGAGGCCAGTAACCAGCAGTGTAGTCCATGGGTTGACGTGGGGTCCAGTCCTGCTTAATATCTTCATTAATGACGTGGATGATGGGGCAGGATGCACCCTCAGCAAGTTGGCAGATGACAGTGGGAGGAGCAGCTGGGGCAGTAGAGAGTGGTGCTGCCATCCAGAGGGACCTGGGAAGGCTGGAGAAATGGGCTGAGAGACCTGGTGAAGTTCAACAAGGGCAAGCACCAAGTGCTGTCCCTGGTGAGGAGCAGCCCCAGGACATGCTGGGGCCACCCAGCTGGAAAGCAGCTTGGCAGAGATGGCGCTGGAGGTTCTGGTGGACAACTAAGGTGACCATGGGCCAGCAACATGAAGGCAAATGGTGTCCTCAGCTGGACTGGGAGGAATGAATCCTTCCCTTTGCTCAGCACTGGTGAGGCCGCACCTGGAGTGCTGGGTCCAGTGCTGAGCACTACAAGAGAGACCTGGACATACCGGCGAGTCTCCAGTGACAGGCCATGAAGATGATGAAGGGCCTGGAGCATCTCTCCTAGGAGCTGGGACTCTTCGGCCTGGAGCAGAGAAGGCTCTGGGGGATCTTGTTGATGGATATAAATACCTGCAGGGAGGGTGCAAAGAAGACAGAGCTCTTTCCAGTGGTGGCCAGGGCCAGGACCAGAGGCAATGGGCACCAACTAGTTGGCAGATGACAGTGTGAGGAGCGGCTGGGGCAGCAGAGGGGGGGGCTGCCACCCAGAGGGATGCACCCTCAGCAAGTTGGCAGATGACAGTGGGAGGAGCAGCTGGGGCAGTAGAGAGTGGTGCTGCCATCCAGAGGGACCTGGGAAGGCTGGAGAAATGGGCTGAGAGACCTGGTGAAGTTCAACAAGGGCAAGCACCAAGTGCTGTCCCTGGTGAGGAGCAGCCCCAGGACATGCTGGGGCCACCCAGCTGGAAAGCAGCTTGGCAGAGATGGCGCTGGAGGTTCTGGTGGACAACTAAGGTGACCATGGGCCAGCAACATGAAGGCAAATGGTGTCCTCAGCTGGACTGGGAGGAATGAATCCTTCCCTTTGCTCAGCACTGGTGAGGCCGCACCTGGAGTGCTGGGTCCAGTGCTGAGCACTACAAGAGAGACCTGGACATACCGGCGAGTCTCCAGTGACAGGCCATGAAGATGATGAAGGGCCTGGAGCATCTCTCCTAGGAGCTGGGACTCTTCGGCCTGGAGCAGAGAAGGCTCTGGGGGATCTTGTTGATGGATATAAATACCTGCAGGGAGGGTGCAAAGAAGACAGAGCTCTTTCCAGTGGTGGCCAGGGCCAGGACCAGAGGCAATGGGCACCAACTGAACCGGGGGAGGTTCCCTCTGAACATCAGATGATGCTTTGTCACTGTGTGGGTGACCAAGCACTGGCACAGGTTTCCCAGGGAGGTGGTGGCATCTCCAATCCTTGGAGATACTCACAGCCCTCAGGACATGGTTATGGACAACCAGCTCTGGGAGGTCCTGCTGGAGCCAGGGGTTGGACCAGATGACCTCCAGAGACCCCTTCCCACCTCAGCCCTTCTGTGATTTGTCCCAAAGCCTTTGAACAGCAAAGCCAGAATATAGGGGGGGACAAATGCAGGTGCAGAAATACAGCTCCTGGTGGAAGGGGGGACATTTGGGAGTTGCCATCCATGGAAGACCACAAACCCCAATCTGCATGTCCCCTCCACAGCCAAGAGCTTGAGCAGCACTTTTGGTCGCAGGCGAGGAAGAAAACAGGGATGCAGTCGTAATCTGAGGTGACAACTGGGGCCCTGGTGGTACTAATGAGGGTGACGCTAATGAGGGTGACACTGCTCAGGAGAGGCTCCACAGCATCAGGGAGCAGTTGGGAAGACTCACACATCATCAAGATTGTCATCTTCTCTCATCCTCTTCTGTGGCCAAGACCCTCTCCAAGCACAGATCCAAGCCCGCTGGGCTGCTATTGAGCATTAATTTGGTTTAAATGCCAGTCAGCTCCTGGGCTGGGCTCCCCGGCGGGTGCAGGATTGGACCCTTGGACCCTGGTTTCCTACAGACTGCAAATGGGAACCCTTCTCCAGTGCAAGGAGCTGTGGAAGTCCTAGGCAAAAGCCAGTGGTAGAGAGCTGGGTGAAGGGCTGGTGGAGACAAAAATGGTGGAGGGAGCTGGGGAGGTGCTCGGAGGGACTAGGTGGAGGGGACAAGGTGGTCAGGGGATGCTACGGGTTCCACCAAGCTGGAGGGAGTAACAGGTGTTTTGGGAGGCATCAGTTGGGAGGGATGTGAGTCAAAATGCCAAGGAGCAAAATCACTTGGTACCCGTTGGCCAGTGCCACCCACAGTGTCAAGTCCTGTGTCCCTTGTGTGCCACAGGAGCACTCAAGTCCTACCTGCGAGAGCTGCCGGAGCCCCTCATGACGTTCGAGCTGTACGAGGAGTGGATCCAGGCCTCCAAGTGAGTCTGGGGCAACTCCCCTGTTCCTCTGTTGCGTAGGTGGTGAGATCTTGGGTCCCCATGGATGGTGTGGGCTCCATGAGTTATTTCTGACATGGCTTACACCATTTGGGATGGTTCTTCCGGGATCTGAGAATCCGGAGGGTTCCAATGATGAGCATCATGGGTCCCAGCAGTGAGGGTGGCCCTGATGTCCCCACTGTTGTCCAGGACACCCTGGGCAAGGTGGCTAAGCTTTCCCAGCATCTTTTGGCAAGGCCTTGGGTTCTAGGCACTGGTGCCATTCCTGGGTGGGTGTGCAAACCCCAGGGGACAGCACAAGGGAGCTCTCAGCTGATTTGTGGGGTGCTTTGCAGGATGGGGCCAGCTGAGGTGACACCAGTGTGTCTGCTCCACCATGGGAGGTGTTTGGGGCAGGGGGTGAGGGGCAGAGGGAGGTGGGAGAAGGAACATCTCCTTTTAGGGTGGGAACCACCTCCTTGGTACCTGAATATGGGTCTGACCACATCCCCCACCTGCCCTGGGGGTGCTGGAGCTGGGCAGGGATGTGGCAGTGGCTCAATGGAGGTGACAGTCCCCAAGGGTGGCACTTGGGGGGAGTGGGCTGTTGTTTTGGGGGGCTGTTGGAAGGGGAATTTACTGCAAAGGCAAACACAAACCAAAAACCCAAAACACAAACCTTGGGGAGGGCCTACATGGGGAGGAGGAGAGGACCAGCATCCAACCTGCAGCCCACAGGTTTCCTTCTCGTTTCTGCCAAGGTTTTGGGGTTAATTGACTTCTAGGATGTTGACAACAGCCCGAGGGTCTGGCAGGGTCCGCAGGGGCAGGGCAGGCAGGGTCCCCGAGACCCCCAAGGTGAGGATGGGGGATGCTGACCCTCTCACCCACCTCCCCCCCAGCATCCCGGAGCAGGAGAAGCGGCTGCAGGCTCTGTGGAGCGCCTGCGAGAAGCTGCCCAAAGCCAACTACAACAACATCAGGTGAGCCTGGGGACTCGGGGACTCCGGGAAGGGACGGAGAAGGTGCCATCCCGACACACGGACACGGCTTGGCTCTGCTTTCCAGGTACCTGATTAAATTCCTGGCCAAGCTAACTGAGTACCAGGACATCAATAAAATGACGCCGAGCAACGTGGCCATCGTGCTGGGACCCAACCTCCTCTGGCCGCAGGCGGACGGGTACGGTGTCCAGCTGGAAAGCGAGCATGCCAGAGGGATAGGATGGGGAAGGGGGTGAGGGAGGGGGAGTCTGGGGCCAAAAATCCCATGGGGAATAAGGCCAGGGGGGATGCTGAGCCCCTGCCTGCCGCCTTGCAGGAACATGACGGAGATGATGACGACCGTCTCGCTGCAGATCGTGGGCATCATCGAGCCACTCATCCAGCACGCCGACTGGTTCTTCCCTGGAGGTAGGCTGTGCCCCACGGCTGTGGTGGGGTGGGATGGGCTTCATGGGGACCCCCCTGAGCTCTCATACTTATTTTTCACGGTTCCTTCTGTTTTCCTTGGCTTGGGGTGGGAGCTCAGGCAGAGATCTGGCAGAACTCATCACAGCAGTGAGCTCAACCCAGCTGCTCTGGGTGCACCCTGAGCCTTCCTGCGATGCCGATACCCCCCCATCCTACCCCCCCTGCTGAGGACACACAACCTAATGTGTGTGTATATCCCCCGTTTTGTGTGTGTGTGTGTGTGTCCCCAAACCGCAGACATCGAGTTCAACGTGACGGGCAACTACGGCAGCCCCATGCACGTCAACCACAACGCCAACTACAGCTCCATGCCCTCCCCGGACATGGACCACGGCGACCGCCGGCAGCACGACCAGGCGCGGCGGCCCCTCAGCGTGGCCACCGACAACATGATGCTGGAGTTTTACAAGAAGGATGGGTAGGGTCTGCGCCCCCCAGGGGCTTGGGGAGAGGGAGGTGGTGGCATTGCTGTCATCCTGGGGTGGAAGGACCATGCTGGGCACCTGGGTGTGTTCAGGTGAGCCCCTAGCCCGCTGGAGATGGGAGTGGGGTGGCCCATGGTGTGGCACCAGGGCTGTGCTGTGATGGGGTCTCCATGTGCCCTGGTGTCACCAAGGTCTGTTGGTTCTGCTCCTGGGGAAAGCTCCCCACTCCCTGCCTAGGGGTGCCCCCTGCCCTCCCGTGCCACCCTCACGGGGACCACAGCCAGTCTGGCTCCAGAAACACCCCCAGGGCTCTCCCCATCTCAAAAAACTACCCCCTGGACTCTCCCCATCTCCAAAACCCACCCTGAGGGTTCTCCCCATCTCCAAAAATATGTCCCCAGGGCTCCTCCCTTCTCCAAAAAAATGTCCTCAGGGCTCTCCCCATCTCCAAAACCCACCCCAAGGCTCTCTCCATCTCCAAAAAAGTCCCCAGGGTTCTCCTCCCTCTCCAAAACCCACCCCTAAGGGCTCTTCTCATCTCCAAAAATCCATCCCCAGGGCTCTTCCCATCTTGGAATAATGTCCCCAGGGTTCTCCTCATCTCTAAAAAATGTCCCAGGCTCTCCCCATCACCGACGTAGCCTGGTCCCCGCCGTGTCCCTCCTGCCCCTCTCTCAAAACCCCGTGACCTCGCAGCTCGTCCGAGTGGTGGGCTCTCAACCTCTGCACTGTCAAGTTTTAGGGTTTTTTTATGCTAATAATTGTGTGTTTCTGCCCATGCAGCCTTAGGAAAATCCAAAGGTACCGTATCCTCTGCAGCGGTGCCGGGAGGATACTGGGAGGGTGCTGGGAGGGTGCTGGGTGGGTGCTGGGAGGATGCTGGTACCTGGGGGAGAGGTGGCCGGTGGGTGACACGAGCGCATCCCACGCTGCCACCCCCGCCCTGTTGCCTTGGAGGTTCATCCCCAGCAGCTTCCTGGTGGAAGAGGCATTTTTAGGGACCAGGCACCCCAAAGGAGCTGGGATGCGGTGCCTCTGGTCGCCTCCAGCAGGACGGGTGCTGAGAGCTTGTCTCTGTGTCCCCCCCCAGCATGGGCGTCAGGGTGATGGACACCTCGTGGGTGGCTCGCCGAGGCACCCCGGGGGTGCGCAAGGCGTCCTCCACCCCACCGGCCGCGCAGCCCCCCGCGCCGCCCGCCGACCTCCCCACCACCCCCCACTCGCCCATTCCCGAGCAATCGCCAGATGTTTCAGCCACCCCTTCCCCGCTTCTCACCAGCTTCGGCTTCCCCCCGGCAGCCGAGCGGACAAGGTAAGGCCAGCGGCACCCCCGTGTCCCCAGACTGGGTGTCCTCCCCATGTGTGAATCCAGCGGCTGTGCCAGAGGCAGAGGGAGAGGATGCTCAGCATCCCCGGGACAGGAGCATCATTCCAGGGACGGAGAAGAGGATGCTCAGCATCCCCGGGAGAGGAGCATCATTCCAGGGACGGAGAAGAGGATGCTCAGCATCCCTGGGAGAGGAGCAGCATCTCCTGGGGACAGCGGGAGGAGAGGATGCTCAGCATCCCTGGGAGAAGAATAGTGTCCCAGGGACAGTGGGAGAAGAGGAATATCATCCCAGGCACAGTGGGAGGAGAGGATGCTCAGCATCCCTGAGAGAGGAGCAGCATCCCAGGGACAGTGGGAGGAGAGGAAGCTCAGCATCCCGGGGAGAGCAGCAACATCCTGGAGACAGTGGGAGGAGAGGATGCTCAGCGTCCCTGGGAGAGGAGCAGCATCCCAGGGACAGTGGGAGGAGAGGATGCTCAGCGTCCCTGGGAGAAGAATAGTGTCCCAGGGACAGTGGGAGAAGAGGAATATCATCCCAGGCACAGTGGGAGGAGAGGATGCTCAGCATCCCGGGGACAGCAGCAACATCCTGGGGACAGTGGGAGGAGAGGATGCTCAGCGTCCCTGGGAGAGGAGCAGCATCCTGAGGATGGAGGAGAGGGAGCTCAGCATCCCTGGGAGAGGAACAGCATCCTGGGGACAGCAGGGGGAGAGGATGCTCAGCTTCCCCAGGACAGGAGCATCATTCCAGGGATGGAGAAGAGGAAGGTCAGCATCCCTGGGAGAGGAGCATCATTCTGGGGACAGTGGGAGGAGAGGATGCTCATCATCCCTGGGAGAAGAGTAGTGTCCCGGGGATGGTGGGAGAAGAGGAGCATCATCCCAGGCACAGTGGGAGGAGAGGGAGCTCAGCATCCCCAAGAAAGGAGCAACATCCCAGGGACAGCAGGGGGAGAGGATGCTCAGCATCCCCAGGAGAGGAACATTATCCTGGGGATGGAGGAGAGGGAGCTCAGCATCCCCGGGAGAGGAGCAGCATCCCGGGGACAGCAGGGGGAGAGGATGTTCAGCATCCCCAGGAAAGGAGCAGCATCCTGGGGACAGTGGAAGGAGAGGATGCCCAGCATCCCCGTGAGAGGAACAACATCCCGGGGATGGAGGAGAGGGAGCTCAGCATCCCTGGGAGAGGAGCATCATTCTGGGGACAGTGGGAGGAGAGGATGCTCAGCGTCCCTGGGAGAGGAGCAGCATCCTGAGGATGGAGGAGAGGGAGCTCAGCATCCCTGGGAGAGGAGCATCATTCTGGGGACAGTGGGAGGAGAGGATGCTCAGCGTCCCTGGGAGAGGAGCAGCATCCTGAGGATGGAGGAGAGGGAGCTCAGCATCCCTGGGAGAGGAGCATCATTCTGGGGACAGTGGGAGGAGAGGATGCTCAGCGTCCCTGGGAGAGGAGCAGCATCCTGAGGATGGAGGAGAGGGAGCTCAGCATCCCTGGGAGAGGAGCATCATTCTGGGGACAGTGGGAGGAGAGGATGCTCAGCGTCCCTGGGAGAGGAGCAGCATCCTGAGGATGGAGGAGAGGGAGCTCAGCATCCCTGGGAGAGGAGCATCATTCTGGGGACAGTGGGAGGAGAGGATGCTCAGCGTCCCTGGGAGAGGAGCAGCATCCTGAGGATGGAGGAGAGGGAGCTCAGCATCCCTGGGAGAGGAGCATCATTCTGGGGACAGTGGGAGGAGAGGATGCTCAGCATCCCTGGGAGAAGAGTAGTGTCCCGGGGATGGTGGGAGAAGAGGAGCATCATCCCAGGCACAGTGGGAGGAGAGGGAGCTCAGCATCCCTGGGAGAGGAGCATCATGCTGGGGACAGTGGGAGAAGAGGAGCACCATCCCGGGGACAGCGGGGGGAGAGGTTGCTCAGCATCCCCAGGACAGGAGCATCATTCCAGGGATGGAGGAGAGCATGCTCAGCGTCTCTGGGAGAGGAGATCATCCTGGAGACAGCGGGAGGAGAAGAGGATGCTCAGCATCCTTGGGAGAAGAGTAGTGTCCCGGGGATGGTGGGAGAAGAGGAGCACCATCCCGGGGACAGCGGGGGGAGAGGTTGCTCAGCATCCCCAGGACAGGAGCATCATTCCAGGGATGGAGGAGAGCATGCTCAGCGTCTCTGGGAGAGGAGATCATCCTGGAGACAGCGGGAGGAGAAGAGGATGCTCAGCATCCTTGGGAGAAGAGTAGTGTCCCGGGGATGGTGGGAGAAGAGGAGCACCATCCCGGGGACAGCGGGGGGAGAGGTTGCTCAGCATCCCCAGGACAGGAGCATCATTCCAGGGATGGAGGAGAGCATGCTCAGCGTCTCTGGGAGAGGAGATCATCCTGGAGACAGCGGGAGGAGAGGAGCATCATGCTGGGGACAGTGGGAGAAGAGGAGCATCATCCCGGGGACAGCAGGGGGAGAGGATGCTCAGCATCCCCAGGACAGGACCATCATCCCAGTGACAGTGGGAGGAGGGGATGCTCAGCATCCCTGTGAGAGGAGCAGCATCCTGGGGACGGAGGAGAGGAGAGGATGCTCAGCATTCCCAAGAGAGGAGCAACAGCCCAGGAAAAGCAGGGGGAGAGGATGCTCAGCATCCCCAGGGCAGGAGCATCATTCCAGGGATGGAGAAGAGGATGCCTAGCATCCCTGGGAGAGGAACAGCATCCTGGGGACGTAGGATAGGAGAGGATGCTCAGCATCTCTGGGAGAGGAACAGCATCCTGGGGACGTAGGATAGGAGAGGATGCTCAGCATCTCTGGGAGAGGAACAGCATCCTGGGGACGTAGGATAGGAGAGGATGCTCAGCATCTCTGGGAGAGGAACAGCATCCTGGGGACGTAGGATAGGAGAGGATGCTCAGCATCTCTGGGAGAGGAACAGCATCCTGGGGACGTAGGATAGGAGAGGATGCTCAGCATCTCTGGGAGAGGAACAGCATCCTGGGGACGTAGGATAGGAGAGGATGCTCAGCATCTCTGGGAGAGGAACAGCATCCTGGGGACAGCAGGAGGAGAGGATGCCCAGCATCCCTGCAGCCACCACCATGTCCCCGTCCTGACGGTCCTGTGGTGCCTTCCGGGATTCTCCCGAGGGTCCCCTGCCCGGCTGGCAGCGGGTGGCACAGGGCTGTAGGGGAATTTGGGGTGGGGGCGCAAGGGAAAGGCTAAAGGAGCCCGGCACCCCCCAAGCCCTGTCTCTGCCCAGGGGCTGTGTCTGAGTTCAGTTTGCACGGGCTGGGCGGGGGAAAGCACCTAAATCCAACCTTTCTGCCCCATAAAGAGGAGCCGAACTTTGGGGCTGCCCGTTCCCTGCCCCGAGGTGCACCCATGGGTGGGGGTGGCAGCCGCGGGTGGGTCGTGGGGTGATGGGGTGAGGT
>NW_015091252.1:59570-61190 GCF_001431845.1 Calidris pugnax
CCTTGCTAGAGGATGCCCCTCGCTGTGGCTACCAGCAGTGAGATGGGAGAAGCCCACGGGCAAACTCTTGGCCCCAGAGGTCCGAGGCTCTGCTCCCATGGCCATGCCTGGTGACACTTCTTCTCCCCATCCCTTGGAGCAGCCAGAAGCGTGTTTGCATCCACGCTGAGAGACGGAAACCTCACGGCTCTCCCTCTTTCTTCCTTCTCTTTTTTTTTTTTTCCTTTTCCTTTTTAAAATTATCATTTTTTTAAATTTATTTCTACTTCATTTTTTAAAATTTTCCCATTTTAATTTTTATTTCATTTTTAATTTTGGGTTTTTTAAAATTAAATTTTATTTTTATTAATATAATTTATTTTCTTTTTAATTTTAATTTCATTTTTTTAATATCTGTTTTTTCATTATTTCATTCCGTTCTATTTTGGTTCGCTTCTTCATTTTTTGTCAATTCATTTTCATTTTAATTCCTTGACCTTTTTTTTTTTAATTTTACTTTTTTAAAATTTTGACTTTAACTTTTATGTTCTTTCTTTTTTCACTTCCTTTTTTTATATTTTTTATTTCGCATTCTTTCTTTCTTATATTCTCATTTCTTTTTTATTTCTTCTCTTATTTTTTTTTTATTTTTATTTTGCATTCTTTCTTATGTTCTCATTTTTTATTTCTTCTCTTTATTTTTTTAATTTTATTTTGCATTCTTTCTTATGTTCTTATTTCTTTTTTATTTTTTTAATTTTTATTTTACATTATTTCTTATTTTCTCATTTATTTTTATTTTTCTCTTATTTTTTTAATTTTTATTTTGCATTCATTCTTTCTTATTTTCTCATTTCCTTTTTATTTCTTATTTTAATTTTTATTTTGCATTCTTTCTTATTTTCTCTTTTCTATTTCTTTTCTTTTTTAAATTTTTATTTTGCATTCTTTCTTTCTTATTTTCTCATTTCTTTTTTATTTCTTTTATTTTTTTTTATTTTGCATTCTTTCTTTCTTATTTTCTCTTTTCTATTTCTTTTCTTTTTTAAATTTTTATTTTACATTCTTTCTTATTTTCTCTTTTCTATTTCTTTTCTTTTTTAAATTTTTATTTTGCATTCTTTCTGCCTTATTTTCACATTTTTTTATTTCTTCTCTTATTTTTTTAATTTTTATTTTACATTCTTTCATTCTTATTTTCTCATTTCTTTTTTATTTCTTCTCTTATTTGTTTTAATTTTTATTTTGCATTCTTTCTGCCTTATTTTCACATTTTTTTATTTCTTCTCTTATTTTTTTTTAATTTTTATTTTACATTCTTTCTTTCTTATTTTCTCATTTCTTTTTTATTTCTTCTCTTATTTGTTTTAATTTTTATTTTGCATTCTTTCTGCCTTATTTTCACATTTTTTTATTTCTTCTCGATGTCCCTTTTAATTTTTATTTTACATTCTTTCTTTCTTATTTTCTCATTTCTTTTTTATTTCTTCTCTTATTTGTTTTAATTTTTATTTTGCATTCTTTCTGCCTTATTTTCACATTTTTTTATTTCTTCTCTTATTTTTTTTTAATTTTTATTTTACATTCTTTCTTTCTTATTTTCTCATTTCTTTTTTATTTCGTTTCTTCCCTATTCATTCT
>NW_015091252.1:61450-64098 GCF_001431845.1 Calidris pugnax
ACAGGGACACAACGGGGGGGGACGGGACGGGGGGGGCAGGTGGCTGTGTCCCAGGGTGCGGTGGTGGTGGCCCCGGGAAGGTGGTGATGGACTCGTAAAGGTGGCAACATCCCTGGGAAGTGTCACTGGGGAGGTGGCAGCATCTTCAGGAAGATGGTGATGTCCTCAAGAAGGTGGTGATGTCCCCAGGGAGGGGTGATGTCCTCAAGAAGGTGGCAGTGTCCCTGGGAAGGTGGTGATGTCCCCAGGAAGGTGGAGATGTCCCTGGGAAGGTGATGGTGTCCCCAGGGAGTGGTGATGTCCCCAGGAAGGTGGCAGGGTCCCTGGGAAGGTGGTGATGTCCCCAGGAAGGTGGCAGTGTCCCTGGGAAGGTGGTGATGTCCCTGGGAAGGTGGTGATGTCCCCAGGAAGGTGGAAGTGTCCCTGGGAAGGTGGTGATGTCCCCAGGGAGTGGTGATGTCCCCAGGAAGGTGGCAGTGTCCCTGGGAAGGTGGTGATGTCCCCAGGAAGGTGGAAGTGTCCCTGGGAAGGTGATGATGTCCCCAGGGAGTGGTGATGTCCCCAGGAAGGTGGCAGTGTCCCTGGGAAGGTGATGATGTCCCCAGGGAGTGGTGATGTTCCCAGGAAGGTGGCAGTGTCCCTGGGAAGGCGGTGATGGTCCCAGGAAGGTGACAATGTCCTTGACAAGGTGGAACTGTCCCTGGGAAGGTGGTGATGGACTCATGAAGGTGGCAGCATCCTCAGGAAGGTGGTAATGTCCCCAGGAAGGTGGCAGTGTGCCTGTCAAGGTGGTCATCCTCAGATGATGTCCCCAGGAAGGTGGCAGTGTCCCTGGGAAGGTGATGATGTCCCCTGGGAGGTGGTGATGTCCTTGAGAAGGTGTCAATGTCCCTGGGAAGGTGGCAGCATCACAGGGAAGGTGGCAGTGTCCCTGGAAGGTGATGATGTACTTGGGAAGGGGGCAACATCCCTCAGAAGGCATTGATGTCCCCAGGAAGGTGACAATGCCCTTGACACAGTGGAACTGTCCCCAGGAAGGTGGTGACGGACTCATGGAGGTGGCAACATCCTTGGGAAGTGTCACTGGGAGGGTGGCAGCATCCTCAGGAAGGTGGTGATGTCCACAGGAAGGTGGCAGTGTCCCCGTCAAGGTGGACATCCTCAGATGATGTCTCCAGGAAGGTGGCAGTGTCCCTGGGAAGGTGATGATGTCCCCTGGGAAGTGGTGATGTCTTCGAGAAGGTGGCAATGTCCCTGGGAAGGTGATGATGTCCCCAGGGAGGTGGTGATGTCCTCGAGGTGGCAATGTCCCTGGGAAGGCAATGATGTGCGCAAGAAGGTGACAGTGTCCCCAAGGACGTGACAATGTCCCTGGAAAGGTGGCAGTGTACTCAAGAAGGTGGTAGCATCTCAGAGAAGGTGGTGATGTACCTGGGAAGGTGGCAGAGTCCCCAGGAAGGCGACAATGTCCTCGGACAGGTGGAACTGTCACTGGGAAGGTGGCAGCATCACCAGGAAGGTGGTGATGTCCCCAGCATAGTGGCAGTGTCCCCAGGAAGGTGGCATCATCCCCGGGAAGCACCACAAGCCTGTGCTGCTGTTCCTGCTGCCCTGACCTCCCTGTCCCTGGGGTTTTTGGTGTCCCCCCACCCGGTGTCCCTACACCTGGGGGTGGGTTGCTCCACTCTCCTCATGGGACAGTGGTGACACCGCCTGCCGAGGGCTGTGGGTCACCCTCTGTCACTTCCCCTCACCCTGCGAGTCCCTTGGGAGAGGGGACAGCAGTGTCACCTGCGCTCGGTGGGAGGAGAGCAGCACGTCGTGGGGGACAGTGGGGACATGGGGGCTGGTGTCACCTGAGGTGGGGTAGCGTGGCACGGAGCAGGGACCCATGATGACATCCATGGTGGTGGCACTAACACGGCACCAACCCCGGCAAGAGGTGTCCTGACCCCAGCAAGAGGTGTCCTTGCCACCGCGGCGTCCCCCTGACTCTGCCCTCCCGCAGGTCTGCTCCGTTTTGAGGTCCCCTCCCTCCACGTCCCCCCAGATGCCACCTCGTGCCGGGACCCTCCGGAGCCAGCGCAGAGACTCTCGGGGCCGGGCCCGGCCACCCGGCAGGAGGAAGAGGAGGAATCGGAGAGCACAGCCCTATGACAGTGTCCCCTGTCCCCAAGCTCATCCTTGCAGCCCCCCCCCCAGGGGCCAGCACCCGGCCACCGGCACCCGAGGGCCACCGGCACGCCAGTTTTGGGTGGCAAAGCGCCCGGTTTGGGGGCAGTCGCTGTTCTTTAGTTGGGATTTTTTTTCGCCTTATCCAGACTTTGCCTTTCGACCGGGTGCCTGCGCCCCCCCACCCCCGACCATCCGCCCCCCCTTTTCCCCACACCCACGGGCCGGGGGCGATGCCACCATCTCGGTGCCACCGGTGTCACCGTCCGGGTGACGACGAGCTCGCCCCCGGGGCTTCGCAGCGGGATTTCATTTCTTGGGCTTCTTCCCCCTCCGCTTGGTCGCCGGAGCAGGACGGGACCTGACCAGCAATAACCTGGGGGTGCAGGATGTGCCCCCCCCACCCCCTTGGACCCCCAGGGGCTCTCGGGGTGCCAGCGGGCGAGGGGGGCCACGTCCCCCGCTGTCCCCGTGGG
>NW_015091252.1:64183-68473 GCF_001431845.1 Calidris pugnax
GGGGGTGTGTGTAAAATGGTGGGGTGGGGTCTGTGTGAAGGATGATGGGCGCCTGGGCCCGTGGGATGGGGCAGCGCCAGGCATGGGGGTGGTCCCAGCGTGGATTTGGGGTGATTTGAGCCCATATTTGGGGTGATCCAGCATGGATTTGGGGAGGTCCCAGTGTGGGTTTCGGTTTATTTGAGCCCAGATTTGGGGTGGTCCCAGCATGGATTTGGGTTTGAGCCCAGATTTGGGGAGGTGGATCCAAGTGTGGATTTGGGGTAAATCTTAGCCCAGATTTGGGGTGTTCCCAGTGTGGAGTTGGGGAGGTCCCAGCATGGATTTGGGGTGATTTGAGCCCAGATTTTGGGTGATCCAGCATGGATTTGGGGAGGTCCCAGTGTGGATTTGGAGTGATTTGAGCCCAGATTTGGGGAGGTAGATCCAAGTGTGGATTTGTGGTAAATCCTAGCCCAGATTTGGGGTGGTCCCAGGTTGAAGTGGTCCCAGCCTGAATGTGGGATGATCTGAGCACAGATTTGGGGTGGTCCAGCATGAGTTGGGGAGGTCCCAGCATGGATTTGGGGTGATTTGAGCCCAGATTTGGGGTGATCCAGCATGGATTTGGGGAGGTCCCAGTGTGGATTTGGGGTGATTTGAGCCCAGATTTGGGGTGATCCAGCATGGATTTGGGGAGGTCCCAGTGTGGATTTGGGGTGATTTGAGTCCAGATTTGGGGTGATCCAGCATGGATTTGGGGAGGTCCCAGTGTGGATTTGGGGTGATTTGAGTCCAGATTTGGGGTGATCCAGCATGGATTTGGGGAGGTCCCAGTGTGGATTTGGGGTGATTTGAGTCCAGATTTGGGGTGATCCAGCATGGATTTGGGGAGGTCCCAGTGTGGATTTGGAGTGATTTGAGCCCAGATTTGGGGTGGTCCCAGTACAGATCTGGGATGGTCCCAGGTTGGAGTGGTCCCAGCCTGAATTTGGGATGATCTGAGCCCAGATTTGGGGTGGTTCCAGCCTGGATTTGGAACAGCCTGAGCCCAATTTGGGGAGGTCCAGGAGTGGTTTGGAGCAGTTCCAGGCTGGATTTGGGGAGCTCTGAGCCTGGATTTGGGATGGTCCCTGCCCAAATTCGGGGTGGTCCCAGCCCAGACTGGTGCCCACTGATGGAGTTAGGACACGGGCTCTGGGATGGTGCTTCACTGTAAGAAATGGGGCTTAATGAGGGGTTTGGGTGATAAAATGATGGGATTTGCTCTGCGTGGGCTGCCAGAGTCCCAAGGGATGAGGTAACATCAGGCCTAGGGTGATCTCAGCCCAGATTTGGGGTGATCCCAACCCCCTGGTGAGCACCAACCCAGTTGTGGTGAGTCCTGTGTGTTTTGGGGGCCAAATGGAGAAGGGAAACCACTGGGCAGTGGAGGACGGGCAGCAGAGGGGGGTTGTGTGACATCAGGGCCTCCCCCAGGCTGGTGGGATGGGGTCGGGGTCGGGGTTGGGGGGCAGGATCCCACATTGCAGGATATGGAGGGGCATGTCCATGGGGAGAGGATGCTCCAGAGAGTGCTGTTGCCTGAGGGGGTCCCCAGTCTGGGGTCTCCTCTGGTGGTGAGGAGATTGGAAATCCCCCACCCCACAGGGAAGGGTCTGGCCTGGAAAGGTCGCACACCCCAAGCAGCCCCCCCACTTCCCGCTCCCCCCCCGGGCTCAGCACCATTCCCCACAGCACCCCAAAGCTGGTACAATACACCTGAGCTGAGACTGGGTGCAGGGGGTCCTCGTGGGATGCAGGGGGTGGAGGAGCTGCTGAGGCTCTCCAGCTCATGACGTGCCACCAGGAGCCCCAGAGCCACCTCCAACAGCAGCTCTGGGACCTGCTCCAGGAGGGCATCAGGGATACTTGGGTGCTCTGGACCTTGCAGGGAGCCAGAAGGTCTCAGATGTTCAGGTTTGGTCATAGAGGTGGTGTCACCTACCACCCTCCAAATCCCTTGCCTTTGACAATGGTGGCAAAGCACTGGGCGGCACGGCCACCCTGCCCAGCTGACCCCCATCCCTGTGGATACTGGCATCCCATGGGACTGCACGGCTGGTGACATCCCATAGTCAGGGAGATCCCATGGCTCATCACACCCCATGACCACTGGCACCCCATGGTCAGTGCCCTGAGGAACCTGCTGTGCCCAGGGATGCTCCTTGCCTGGGTGACACACGGGTGCCAAACCCACGTTTGTCCCCTGCTGCGAAGCAGGGTAACGGCCACGGCACCTGCAGTGACACCACACAGACCTCAGCCTGGAGCAGCCTTTCAGGGCTCATGGTTTCCTCAACCTTCATCTCCTCCTCCATCTCCACCTCCCTCTCCTCCGGTTCTATCTCCATCGCTGTCCCCGTTTCCTGCACCTCCTCCGCTCCCATCCCACCTCATCCACTCCTACCTCCTCCTCCCCTTCCACCTTCATCTCCTCCACCTTCATCTCCTCCTCCATCTCCCCCTCCCTCTCCTCCAGTTCTACCTCCATCTCTGTCCCCGTTTCCTGCACCACCTCCCCTCCCATCCCTCCCCACCCACTCCTACCTCCTCCCCTTCCACCTGCATCTCCCCCACCCCAATCTCACCTCCATCATGATCCCTCCTTCAAGTCTACCTCCAGCACCCTCTTCCCCTCCTCCACCTCTCCCTCCATCTCCACTTGGCTCCTTCCTCCTCCACCTCCATCACTGCTGTGGCTGCACCAAGTTTCTCCAGACACCCCGGTGGGGACAGCCCCCTGGGACCATGACCCTGGTTCTGCCACTACCCCCTTGGACCTCCCACCAGGCACACAACCCCCGCTCCAGGGCAGGATCTGGCCACCACTGACCCCCCCCACCCCAACCAAAGCACAGGGACCACCACTGACGGGACAGGACGCCCTTCCCACCCCTGGCTGTGTCCCTTGGGATGGACGCTGTCCCCCAGGCACATCAGCGGGCTCCTTTCACGTGTCTTTAATAGAAACAGGGGGCGGGGGGTGGGGGCACACAGCCATCCCCCCCCCTCCCCCTGGAGGAATCGCGAATTGCATAGACCTTGGTGTGGGGGGACCCGCCCGCCCCCCGGGGGAGTCGCCTTTTAGAAAACAAAAAGCGTCTCTGGAATAAAACTCTCCTGGTGCAATAAATACTCGCGCGTCTCGGGGCTGGCACAGCCGGGGAGCCCGCTTGCCCCTTTGCCTGCCCGCTTGCCCCTTTGCCTGCCCACTTGCCCACTCCCTGGGACGGGGCACGGGGAGGTGAGTGGGTGATGCCCCCAGTTCCGGGTGCCCCTGGGTTGGGATATCCCTTGGGTTCAGAGCCACCACTTCAGGATGACCCCCCCAGTCTGGAATGCTCCTGGCTTGGGATGCCCAGATTTGGGAGCCACTGGTTCAGGATGCCCCTAGTTTGGGATGCCCTGGTTCAGGATGCCCCTAGTTTGGGATGCCCTGGTTTGGGATGCTCCTGGTTTGGGATGCCCTGGTTTGGGATGCTCCTGGTCGGGATGCTCCTGGTTCAGGATGCCCTAGTTTGGGATGCTCCTGGTTCGGGATGCCCCTAGTTTGGGATGCCCTGGTTTGGGATGCTCCTGGTTTGGGATGCCCCTAGTTTGGGATGCCCCTAGTTTGGGGTGCCCTGTTTTGGGATACCCTGGTTTGGGATGTTCCTGGTTTGGGATACCTGAATACTTCCAGTTTGGGGATGCCCTGCTTTGGGAGCCTCTTGTTTGTGCACGTGTGTTTGGGACGTTCCCAGTTCAGGACGACCCTAGGTTGGGATATCCCTTGGTTTCAAAGCCACCACTTCAGGATGACCCCCCCAGTCTGGAATGCTCCTGGCTCGGGACTAGTTTGGGATGCCCCGGTTTGGGATGTTCCTGGTTTGGGATACCTGAATATTTCCAGTTTGGGGATGCCCTGCTTTGGGAGCCTCTTGTTTGGGACCCCCAGGTTGGGACGTTCCCAGTTCAGGACGACCCTAGGTTGGGATATCCCTTGGTTTCAAAGCCACCACTTCAGGATGACCCCCCCAGTCTGGAATGCTCCTGGCTCGGGATGCCCCGATTTAGGAGCTTCTGGTTCAGGATGCTCCCAGTTTGGGATGCTCCCAGTTTGGGATGCTCCCAGTTTGGGATGCTCCCAGGTTGGGATGCTGCTGGCTCGGGATGCCCTGATTTAGGAGCCTCTGGTTTGGGATGCCCCAGTTTTGGGATACCTGAATACTTCCAGTTTGGGGATGCCCTGCTTTGGGAGCCTCTTGCTGGGACACCCCCCCCCCCCCC
>NW_015091252.1:68725-69456 GCF_001431845.1 Calidris pugnax
CGGGTTTGACCTCCCCTGACCCTCACAGCTGCTCAAATAATGGCTCAAAAATTAACACCGACTGAAAAAAGTGTTGAAGGCAAAGCTTTGGCACGTATCCTTCTTTGTTCATTGGCAATTCTCTTAAGAAAGTACCTGAAATCTCACATAAACAAACTAGAGTGAAATGTAAAGATCAGAAACAATGCCCAAAGTTGTGTATAGACACACCTCTTTCATACAATGAATTCACAGATCATAGAGTCATAGAATGGTTGGAGTTGGAAGGGACCTTAAAGATCATCCAGTTCCAACCTCCCCCCCTCCCCCGGCAGGGGCCCCCCCCCCCCCCCCAGGTTGGGACATTCCCAGTTCAGGATGCCCCTGCTTTGGGATGCCCCTATGGGATGCCCTGCTTCAGGAGCCCTGGGGTTGAGACCCCCCCAGTTTGGGACAGCCCCACTTTGGGAGTCCCCAGTTCAGCTCAGGACCCCCGGGGGGGGGGGGGCTCCCCCCCCGCCGGCCCCTCCACGCCCCCCGGCCATGGCTCAGAAGCTGGACTCGGGCACGGCCGGGCGGCACAGGGGCTGCCGTCCCCGCTGCAGCGTGGCCACGGGGGGCCCCCGGCTGGACATGGGGGTCCCCCCCGCGCCCCTGCCCAGCGACGCCGAGCGCCGCAGCCCCCTCTCGGGCCGTGGGGGGAGACTGGCCGAGCTCTGCGAGCGCGCTATGGCCACCGGGCCGGGGGACAG
>NW_015091252.1:70046-75066 GCF_001431845.1 Calidris pugnax
GGAACGGGCTGGGGGGGGGGTCACCCGTGCCCCCACCCCGCACACGCACGTGTGTGTGTGTGTGCAAAACACCAGGGGGTGTGCTGCGATGCCACACACGCCAGCGCTGCGCTGTCACCGCTGCCCACCACCCTCTGCGCCTGCACGCACACGTGTGTGCACTCGGCTGGGTTGTGTGAGTGTGCACGCGTGTCTGTGCGTGCACGTCTGTGCTGTGTGTGTGCAGCACGGCTGTGCCCTGTGTGTGTGTGTGCCTGCTGTACTGCCCATGCACACGTGTCCATGTGCACACTCCACATGTGTGTGCGGTGCTGAATGCACATGCATTTGGCTCTGCTGCGTACACACGTACCATGCTGTGTGCACGTGTGTGCCCTCAGCGGTGCCGTGCGCGTGTTCATGTGCACCTGCCACACGTGTCTGCAAGCGTGTGCAGTTGGCAGTGCTGTGTGTGCACATCACTGTGCATGCCGGTGTCCATGGCATGTGTGTACATGTGTGCACACTTAGCTATGCTCTGTGTGTGTGCCTGCCGTACTGTGCATGCACACACGTGTGTGTGAGTGTCCACGTGTGCGTGCAGCTCTGCCCTCTGTGTATGTGCCTGCCACACTGTCCATGCACACGTGTGCATGTGTGTCCATGCGTGCATGTAGCTCTGCCCCATGTATGTGCCTGTCACACTGCCCATGCACGCGTGTGCGTGTCCGTGTGTGCGTGCAGCTCTGCTCTCTGTGTACGTGCCTGCCACACTGTCCATGCACGTGTGTGCACACACGTCCATGTGTGCACACAGCTCTGCCCTGTGTGTGTACGTCTGCTGTGCTGTCCATGCACACTGTGCATGCGTGTCCAGGTGCACACGCGTGTGCGCAGCCGTGCTGTGTGCCCCCCCCACCCCGCACACACGCACCTTAGCACTCCACACGCATGCAGCTCTGCCCTCTGTGTATGTGCTTTCCACACTGTCCATGCACACATGTGCATGTGTGTCCGTGTGTGCATGTAGCTCTGCCCCATGTATGTGCCTGTCACACTGCCCATGCACGCGTGTGCGTGTCCGTGTGTGCGTGCAGCTCTGCTCTCTGTGTACGTGCCTGCCACACTGTCCATGCACGTGTGTGCACACACGTCCATGTGTGCACACAGCTCTGCCCTGTGTGTGTACGTCTGCTGTGCTGTCCATGCACACTGTGCATGCGTGTCCAGGTGCACACGCGTGTGCGCAGCCGTGCTGTGTGCCCCCCCCACCCCGCACACACGCACCTTAGCACTCCACACGTGCACACACCGCCCCGTGCACCCCACACCAGTGCACACACCCCCCATGTGTGTGTGTGTGCCTGCTGTACTGCCCATGCACACGTGTCCATGTGCACACTCCACATGTGTGTGCGGTGCTGGATGCACATGCATTTGGCTCTGCTGCGTACACACGTACCATGCTGTGTGCACGTATGTGCCCTCAGCGGTGCCGTGCGCGTGTTCATGTGCACCTGCCACACGTGTCTGCAAGCGTGTGCAGTTGGCAGTGCTGTGTGTGCACATCACTGTGCATGCCGGTGTCCATGGCATGTGTGTACATGTGTGCACACTTAGCTATGCTCTGTGTGTGTGCCTGCCGTACTGTGCATGCACACACGTGTGTGTGAGTGTCCACGTGTGCATGCAGCTCTGCCCTCTGTGTATGTGCTTTCCACACTGTCCATGCGCATGTGTGCACGTGTCCGTGTGTGCATGTAGCTCTGCCCTCTGTGTATGTGCTTTCCACACTGTCCATGCACACATGTGCATGTGTGTCCGTGTGTGCATGTAGCTCTGCCCCATGTATGTGCCTGTCACACTGCCCATGCACGCGTGTGCGTGTCCGTGTGTGCGTGCAGCTCTGCTCTCTGTGTACGTGCCTGCCACACTGTCCATGCACGTGTGTGCACGCGTGTCCATGTGTGCGTGCAGCTCTGCTCTGTATGTCTGTACGTCTGCTGTGCTGTCCATGCACACTGTGCATGCGTGTCCACGTGCACACGCTTGTGCGCAGCCGTGCTGTGTGCACCCCCCACCCCGCAGCATGTGTGCACGTGTCCGTGTGTGCATGTAGCTCTGCCCTCTGTGTATGTGCTTTCCACACTGTCCATGCACACATGTGCATGTGTGTCCGTGTGTGCATGTAGCTCTGCCCCATGTATGTGCCTGTCACACTGCCCATGCACGCGTGTGCGTGTCCGTGTGTGCGTGCAGCTCTGCTCTCTGTGTACGTGCCTGCCACACTGTCCATGCACGTGTGTGCACGCGTGTCCATGTGTGCGTGCAGCTCTGCTCTGTATGTCTGTACGTCTGCTGTGCTGTCCATGCACACTGTGCATGCGTGTCCACGTGCACACGCTTGTGCGCAGCCGTGCTGTGTGCACCCCCCACCCCGCACACACACACCTTAGCACTCCACACGTGCACACACCGCCCCGTGCACCCCACACCAGTGCACACACACCCCATGTGCATGCAGCTCTGCCGTGTGTAAGTGCCTGCCACACTGTCCATGCACACGTGTGCATGTGTGTACATGTGTGTACACATGTGCATGTGTGTCCGTGTGTGCATGTAGCTCTGCCCCATGTATGTGCCTGTCACACTGCCCATGCACGCGTGTGCGTGTCCGTGTGTGCGTGCAGCTCTGCTCTCTGTGTACGTGCCTGCCACACTGTCCATGCACGTGTGTGCACGCGTGTCCATGTGTGCGTGCAGCTCTGCTCTGTATGTCTGTACGTCTGCTGTGCTGTCCATGCACACTGCGTGTGCGTGTCCGTGTGTGCGTGCAGCTCTGCTCTCTGTGTACGTGCCTGCCACACTGTCCATGCACGTGTGTGCACGCGTGTCCATGTGTGCGTGCAGCTCTGCTCTGTATGTCTGTACGTCTGCTGTGCTGTCCATGCACACTGTGCATGCGTGTCCACGTGCACACGCTTGTGTGCAGCCGTGCTGTGTGCACCCCCACCCCGCACACACGCACCTTAGCACTCCACACGTGCACACACCGCCCCGTGCACCCCACACCAGTGCACACACCCCCCATGTGCATGAAGCTCTGCCTTGTGTGTGTAAATGCCTGCCACACTGTGCATGCGTGTGCATGCATGTCCATGTTGGCATGCAGCTCTGCCGTGTGTGTGTACATGCCTGCCATACTGTCTATGCACGCGTGTGCATGTGTGTCTATGCGTGTCCAAGTGTGCATGTAGCTCTGCCCTGTGTATGTGCCTGCCACACTGCCCATGCACGTGTGTGTGTCCATGTGTGCACGCAGCTCTGCCGTGTGTGTGTACGTCTGCTGTGCTGTCCATGCAAGCTGTGCATGCGTGTCCACGTGCACACGCTTGTGTGCAGCCGTGCTGTGTGCACCCCCACCCCGCACACACGCACCTTAGCGCTCCACGCGTGCACACACCGCCCCGTGCACCCCCACACCAGTGCACACACACACCCCATGTGCATGCAGCTCTGCCATGTGTAAGTGCCTGCCACACTGTCCATGCACACGTGTGCATGTGTGTACATGTGTGTCCATGCCTGCATGTAGCTCTGCCCCATGTATGTGCCTGTCACACTGCCCATGCACGCGTGTGCGTGTCCGTGTGTGCGTGCAGCTCTGCTCTCTGTGTACGTGCCTGCCACACTGTCCACACACGTGTGCACACACGTGTCCCTGTGTGCATGCAGTTCTGCCATGTGTACGTGTACGTGCCTGCCACACTCTCCATGCACGCGTGTGCATGCGTGTCCGTGTGTGCACGCAGCTCTGCTCTGTGTATGTGCCTGCCATACTGTCCATGCACGCTTGTCCACGTGCACACGCGTGTGCCCAGCCGTGCTGTGTGCACCCCCCACCCCGCACACACGCACCTTAGCGCTCCACGCATGCGCACACCGCCCCATGCACCCCACACCAGTGCACACACACACCCCTGCCACGTGCCTTGGGCTCCACAGCACACGCATGTCCCGTGTTGTGCGTGTCCATGTGTACATGCAGCTCTGCTCTCTGTGTACATGCCTGCCACACTGTCCACACACGTGTGCACACACGTGTCCCTGTGTGCATGCAGTTCTGCCATGTGTACGTGTACGTGCCTGCCACACTCTCCATGCACGCGTGTGCATGCGTGTCCGTGTGTGCACGCAGCTTTGCTCTGTGTATGTGCCTGCCATACTGTCCATGCACGCTTGTCCACGTGCACACGCGTGTGCGCAGCCGTGCTGTGTGCACCCCCCACCCTGCACACACGCACCTTAGCGCTCCACGCGTGCACACACCGCCCCGTGCACCCCACACCAGTGCACACACACCCCTGCCACGTGCCTTGGGCTCCACAGCACACGCATGTCCCGTGTTCCGTGTGCCCGTGGGTGCCCGTGGGTGCTCACCCCTGCCGGAGGTGCCGGCGGCCCCGTGGCGCCGCTGGTAGAAGAGGATGTAGGCGCTGCGGGTGCCCACCTCCGCCTCCTGCACCCCCTCCACCCGGCTGTCGTCGTAGCTGTACCAGCGCCCATCCAGCGCGTTGCAGCAGTAGGCTGGGGGGCAAGGGGGGGGCACACAGGGAGTAAAGTGGGGGCTGCCATACTGTCCATGCACGCTTGTCCACGTGCACACGCGTGTGCCCAGCCGTGCTGTGTGCACCCCCCACCCCGCACACACGCACCTTAGCGCTCCACGCATGCGCACACCGCCCCATGCACCCCACACCAGTGCACACACACACCCCTGCCACGTGCCTTGGGCTCCACAGCACACGCATGTCCCGTGTTCCGTGTGCCCGTGGGTGCCCGTGGGTGCTCACCCCTGCCGGAGGTGCCGGCGGCCCCGTGGCGCCGCTGGTAGAAGAGGATGTAGGCGCTGCGGGTGCCCACCTCCGCCTCCTGCACCCCCTCCACCCGGCTGTCGTCGTAGCTGTACCAGCGCCCATCCAGCGCGTTGCAGCAGTAGGCTGGGGGGCAAGGGGGGGGCACACAGGGAGTAAAGTGGGGG
>NW_015091252.1:76292-78428 GCF_001431845.1 Calidris pugnax
GCAGGGTGAGGGCAGGGTGAGGGCAGGGAGAGGGCAGGGAGAGGGCAGGGAGAGGGCAGGGCTGGGGGTACCTGCTCCTCCTTGGTGTAGAGCTGGAAGCACTCGTCCAGGGTGCAGCTGTGCTGCTGTCGATGTGCCTGCTGCTGCAGCCGCACGCTCTCCGCGTCCTGCACCACCTCCTCCTGGATGTCCCCGAAAAGGCTGCGTGGGACAGTGTTGGGGACACACACACACACACACACGACGACACGTATCACCGGGTTGGGGGTCAGGGAGGGTGAGCTGGGTGCTGGGGTGTCCCTGGGTGCAGGGGACTCACCGCTCTTTGGTGCTCATGTCCCACTCCACCGTCAGCTTGACGTGGGGAGGGCCACCCGTCTCGCTCAGCTGCAGCGCCCTGGGGGTGAGGACGAGGTGAGGTGACCCCCAGAACCCCCCATCCCTGTGGGGCCACCTCCTGACTAGCCCATGGTGGCAGGCAGGGATGGCCACCACCTCCCTGACAGCACCCATGGTTGGGATGTGGAGCTGGGGACCCAGTCCCTAGTGAGCAGGGTGGCCACCTGTGGTGACACTGTGGCCAACCACAGGGACACTGTTGGGCAACCACGGTACCAACACAACCACCCACAGGGACACCATGACCACCCACAGGGACACTGTGGCCACCCATGGGGACACCGTGGCCAACCACAGGGACACTTTTGGGCAAGCACAGCATCAACACAACCACCCACAGGGACATCATGTCACCCATGTGGACACTGTGGCCACCTGTGGTGACACTGTGGCCAACCACAGGGACATTGTTGGGCAACCACGGTACCAACACAACCACACAGAGGGACACCATGGCCACCCATGGGGACACTGTGGCCACCCATGGGGACGCTGTGGCCAACCACAGGAGCACCTCTGGGCAACCACGGTACCAACACAACCACCCAAAGGGACACTTTGGCCACCCACGGGGACACTGGCCATCCATGGGGACACCACTGGCCACCCCCAGGGAATGAGGGGACATTCTGGGGACAATCCCCTCCCCACGGGTGTTCTTACCTGTCGACGGCGGGGTGGCAGAGCGGGCGGGGGTCCTGCGGGGACAGGTAGGTGCAGGGGGCTGAGCCCCCCGCCAGGCGGATGCGGAAAAGGGCTCCCGTGCCCTGCAAGGGGAGAGGGGGCTGTCTGGCTGGTGGGGGGCAGAGCCCCCCCTTCCCTCTGATGCCACCCGGGGGGAGATGTGTTTTGTGACACAGGAGAAAAAACACCCCAAAAATCAGATTTCTTTGGTCCCGATGGCCAGGCTTCCAGGGGACACCCGTGGGGATGGGGATGAGGGCATGGGGGAGGACCTGTTCTGCTGGCTGCGGTGTGGCTGGGGGGCAAAGAGATGGCTCAGGGACACCAGCGCCCCTGGGATGGTGGCACCTGGGCGCTGGGGAGGGTGGTTGGGCTGGAGTGGCTCTGCTGTGGGAGCTGGGTAGCACTTGCAGTCACCCACAGTGACACCATGATCACCCACAGGGCTGCTATGACCACCCAGAGGGACACTGTGGCCTCCCATGGCTCCACCATGGCCATCCGTGGAGACACTACAGCCACCTACGGTTACACCATGGCCACTCACGGCTCCACCATGACCACCCATGGAGATGCCATGGCCACCAATGGAGATACCATGACCCCATCAAGGCCATCCATGGATCCACCATGGCCACCCATGGAGACACCATGGCCCTATCAAGGCCATCCATGGAGACACCATGGCCACCCATGGAGACACCATGGCTTCATCCCCTCCATGGCCATGGTTCCAGCAGCCCTGGCTGAACTGGAGATCCCAGGAGAAGACAGTGGCGTCTCCCCCCCACCAGCTCACCTGCGCCCGCACCTCTCCCCGCAGCAGAGCCCGCAGCTGGGCCAGGATGCTCTGCTGGAGCTGCTCCCAGGAGACGCCCCGCTCCTCCCGCAGCACCAGCGGTGGCCCAAACCTGGGGACAGAGGGGACAGCGGGCTGAGGGGGGCTCCCCACGCCCCGTCCCTTGGGGGGCAGGCGGGTGGGGGGGCACAGGCGGGTACCTGGCCAGGCGGGGGCCGTCGCCCGCCGTGTTGCAGAGCAGCAGCAGGATGCGG
>NW_015091252.1:86262-89500 GCF_001431845.1 Calidris pugnax
GGGAGGGCAGGGGGAGGGCAGGGAGATGGGCAGGGTGAGGGCAGGGAGAGGGCAGGGAGAGGGCAGGGAGAGGGCAGGGAGAGGGCAGGGCTGGGGGTACCTGCTCCTCCTTGGTGTAGAGCTGGAAGCACTCGTCCAGGGTGCAGCTGTGCTGCTGTCGATGTGCCTGCTGCTGCAGCCGCACGCTCTCCGCGTCCTGCACCACCTCCTCCTGGATGTCCCCGAAAAGGCTGCGTGGGACAGTGTTGGGGACACACACACACACACACACGACGACACGTGTCACCGGGTTGGGGGTCAGGGAGGGTGAGCTGGGTGCTGGGGTGTCCCTGGGTGCAGGGGACTCACCGCTCTTTGGTGCTCATGTCCCACTCCACCGTCAGCTTGACGTGGGGAGGGCCACCCGTCTCGCTCAGCTGCAGCGCCCTGGGGGTGAGGACGAGGTGAGGTGACCCCCAGAACCCCCCATCCCTGTGGGGCCACCTCCTGACTAGCCCATGGTGGCAGGCAGGGATGGCCACCACCTCCCTGACAGCACCCATGGTTGGGATGTGGAGCTGGGGACCCAGTCCCTAGTGAGCAGGGTGGCCACCTGTGGTGACACTGTGGCCAACCACAGGGACACTGTTGGGCAACCACGGTACCAACACAACCACCCACAGGGACACCATGACCACCCACAGGGACACTGTGGCCACCCATGGGGACACCGTGGCCAACCACAGGGACACTTTTGGGCAAGCACAGCATCAACACAACCACCCACAGGGACATCATGTCACCCATGTGGACACTGTGGCCACCTGTGGTGACACTGTGGCCAACCACAGGGACACTGTTGGGCAACCACGGTACCAACACAACCACACAGAGGGACACCATGGCCACCCATGGGGACACTGTGGCCACCCATGGGGACGCTGTGGCCAACCACAGGAGCACCTCTGGGCAACCACGGTACCAACACAACCACCCAAAGGGACACTTTGGCCACCCACGGGGACACTGGCCATCCATGGGGACACCACTGGCCACCCCCAGGGAATGAGGGGACATTCTGGGGACAATCCCCTCCCCACGGGTGTTCTTACCTGTCGACGGCGGGGTGGCAGAGCGGGCGGGGGTCCTGCGGGGACAGGTAGGTGCAGGGGGCTGAGCCCCCCGCCAGGCGGATGCGGAAAAGGGCTCCCGTGCCCTGCAAGGGGAGAGGGGGCTGTCTGGCTGGTGGGGGGCAGAGCCCCCCCTTCCCTCTGATGCCACCCGGGGGGAGATGTGTTTTGTGACACAGGAGAAAAAACACCCCAAAAATCAGATTTCTTTGGTCCCGATGGCCAGGCTTCCAGGGGACACCCGTGGGGATGGGGATGAGGGCATGGGGGAGGACCTGTTCTGCTGGCTGCGGTGTGGCTGGGGGGCAAAGAGATGGCTCAGGGACACCAGCGCCCCTGGGATGGTGGCACCTGGGCGCTGGGGAGGGTGGTTGGGCTGGGGTGGCTCTGCTGTGGGAGCTGGGTAGCACTTGCAGTCACCCACAGTGACACCATGATCACCCACAGGGCTGCTATGACCACCCAGAGGGACACTGTGGCCTCCCATGGCTTCACCATGGCCATCCATGGAGACACTACAGCCACCTATGGTTACACCATGGCCACTCACGGCTCCACCATGACCACCCATGGAGATGCCATGGCCACCAATGGAGATACCATGACCCCATCAAGGCCATCCATGGATCCACCATGGCCACCCATGGAGATACCATGACCCCATCAAGGCCATCCATGGATCCACCATGGCCACCCATGGAGATACCATGGCCCTATCAAGGCCATCCATGGATCCACCATGGCCACCCATGGAGACACCATGGCCCTATCAAGGCCATCCATGGAGACACCATGGCCACCCATGGAGATACCATGGCCCTATCAAGGCCATCCATGGATCCACCATGGCCACCCATGGAGACACCATGGCCCTATCAAGGCCATCCATGGAGACACCATGGCCACCCATGGAGATACCATGGCCCTATCAAGGCCATCCATGGATCCACCATGGCCACCCATGGAGACACCATGGCCCTATCAAGGCCATCCATGGAGACACCATGGCCACCCATGGAGACACCATGGCTTCATCCCCTCCATGGCCATGGTTCCAGCAGCCCTGGCTGAACTGGAGATCCCAGGAGAAGACAGTGGCGTCTCCCCCCCACCAGCTCACCTGCGCCCGCACCTCTCCCCGCAGCAGAGCCCGCAGCTGGGCCAGGATGCTCTGCTGGAGCTGCTCCCAGGAGACGCCCCGCTCCTCCCGCAGCACCAGCGGTGGCCCAAACCTGGGGACAGAGGGGACAGCGGGCTGAGGGGGGCTCCCCACGCCCCGTCCCTTGGGGGGCAGGCGGGTGGGGGGGCACAGGCGGGTACCTGGCCAGGCGGGGGCCGTCGCCCGCCGTGTTGCAGAGCAGCAGCAGGATGCGGCCGCCCGCCCCGGGGTGCAGGCAGTCGGAGGAGCGGGCGGCCGGCGGCGGGCGCTGGGCTGCCCCCGGGGAGGCGGGCAGGCTGCGGGGGCACCCTGCGGCAGGGCGGGGGCAATTAAGGGGGTCTCGTTTAGTACAGGTGTTAATTAGAGCGGGGCGGGTTGCCTGTGCACCCCTGCCTGCAGCACGGCCGCCCGCATCCCCAGGCTTCCCACCAATCACAGCCCAGGGGACAAGGCTGCCGCCAATCACAGCAGAGCATGCTTGCCTTCCACCAATCACAGCCAAGCATGCCTGCCTCCTACCAAGCACAGCCAAGCACATCTGCCTCCCACCAATCACAGGGCAGGGGGAGAGAGCTGAACACAGGACTCCCACCAATCACAGCAGAGCACACCTGCCTCCCACCAATCACAGGGCAGGGGGAGAGAGCTGAACACAGGACTCCCACCAATCAGAGCAGAGCACACCCACCTCCCACCAATCACAGGGCAGGGGAGAGAGGGGGACAACAGGACTCCCACCAATCACAGCAGAGCACACCTGCCTCCCACCAATCACAGGGCAGGGGGAGAGAGGGGAGAAAAAGGCTCCCACCAATCACAAGGCAGGGGGCGGAGAGGGGGGAAAAAAAAACAAGGCACCAACCAATCACAGCACAGCACACCTGCCCCCCACCAATCACAGCGAACGCTATCACCCTCCCCTCCCCCCAAACCCCAGGGGGACCAATCCCAGCAGCCAGGACACCACCCC
>NW_015091252.1:89757-100739 GCF_001431845.1 Calidris pugnax
GGGGGGCGGCTGGAAGGCGTAGAGGGGAGCCCCCTCCCCGGCAGCACCCAGCGCCTCCGCGTCCCCCAGGGAGCGCAGGAAGCCCCGCGGGGACACCTCGGCCAGGATCACCTGCGGGACGGCACCCCACACCCTCAGTGTCCCTCCTGGGGGTGGCACCCCACACCCTGTGCCCCCCCACCCCGACACCCTGTTACCTGCTCCGGGGGGATGTGTCCCTCCCGTGCCACCATCTCCCGGAGCTCGGCCACCGTGCCCAGCAGGGGCACGGCCAGTCCCACCCGCAGGAACCGCCGGCGCTCGCACTGTAGCACCAGGGTGACGTTGAGAGCCCTGGGGACACCGAGGGGACACACACACACACACCCCCCCATCAGCGGGGAAAGCCACCGCGCTGAGACCTGACACCGCTCGTGACCGCGCTGGAGGGATCCATGTCCTGGCTCCAACTCCACCCATCGGACACAGCTCCTGCAGCAGTGACCATCACCCCTCCCAACGTCGCCACCACCTCCCAAATGAATTTTTGACCCCCCAAATATGCAAATTACTCTAATTGGCAGCCAAACCTCCACCGGCCAGGGAGGCACACGGCCGGGCTCACCTGGTCTGGCGCAGCGGGATGGGCAGGGAGATGCACAGGAAGGGGTCGAAGGTGTTGCTCTGCTTCAGGCAGTGAGGGCACGTCAGGGAGGACCTGCAAAACATGGCCAGGGGGTGTCACTGGCTTGGGGATGGCACCCCCGGAGTCCCCACCCTGGGTACCGCATCCCGGGTACCGCATCCCGGGTACCACATCCCAGGTACTCACATCCCAGGTACCACACCCTGGGTACCGCATCCCAGGTACTTGCATCCCGGGTACCACATCCCGGGTACCACACCCTGGGTACCACACCCTGGGTACCACATCCCAGGTAGCTGCATCCCAGGTACCCGCATCCCGAGTACCTGCATCCCAGGTACCCGCATCCCAGGTATTCACATCCCAGCTACCACACCCTGAGTACCACATCCCAGGTAGCTGCATCCCAGGTAGCTGCATGCTTGGTACTGCATCCTGGGTACCACATCCCAGATACTCGCATCCCAGGTACCACATCCCAGGTACCATACCCTGGGTACCACACCCAGGGTACTGCATCCCAGGTACTCGCATCCCAGGTACCACACTCTGGGTACCGCATCCCAGGTACCACATCCCAGGTAGCTGCATCCTTGGTACCACATCCTGGATACTGCACCTTGGGTACCACATCCCAGGTACCCGCATCCCGAGTACCTGCATCCCAGGTACCCGCATCCCAGGTATTCGCATCCCAGCTACCACACCCTGAGTACCACATCCCAGGTAGCTGCATCCTTGGTACCACACCCTGGGTACCACATCCTGGATACTGCACCTTGGGTACCACATCCCAGGTACCAGCTGCATCCCAGGTACCTGCATTCCAAGTACCCGCATCCCAGGTAACTACATCCCAGGTAGCTGCATGCTTGGTACTGCATCCTGGGTACCACATCCCAGATACTCGCATCCCAGGTACCACATCCCAGGTAGCTGCATCCCAGGTACCCGCATCCCGAGTACCTGCATCCCAGGTACCCGCATCCCAGGTATTCGCATCCCAGCTACCACACCCTGAGTACCACATCCCAGGTAGCTGCATCCTTGGTACCACACCCTGGGTACCACATCCTGGATACTGCACCTTGGGTACCACATCCCAGGTACCAGCTGCATCCCAGGTACCTGCATTCCAAGTACCCGCATCCCAGGTACTCGCATCCCAGGTAGCTGCATCCCAGGTAGCTGCATGCTTGGTACTGCATCCTGGGTACCACATCCCAGATACTCGCATCCCAGGTACCACATCCCAGGTACCATACCCTGGGTACCACATCCTGGGTACCACACCCAGGGTACTGCATCCCAGGTACCACACTCTGGGTACCGCATCCCAGGTACCACATCCCAGGTAGCTGCATCCTTGGTACCACATCCTGGATACTGCACCTTGGGTACCACATCCCAGGTACCCGCATCCCAGGTACCCGCATCCCGAGTACCTGCATCCCAGGTACCCGCATCCCAGCTACCACACCCTGAGTACCACATCCCGGGTACCACATCCCAGGTAGCTGCATCTTTGGTACCACACCCTGGGTACCACATCCTGGATACTGCACCTTGGGTACCACATCCCAGGCACCAGCTGCATCCCAGGTACCTGCATTCCAAGTACCCGCATCCCAGGTACTCGCATCCCAGGTAGCTGCATGCTTGGTACTGCATCCTGGGTACCACATCCCAGGTACCCCACCCTGGGTACTGCATCCTTGATACCACACCGTGGTCGGGTACCGCACCCCGGGCATCACACCCCGCAGGGCTCAGATGGCCCCAGCATCACGCAGGGTTTGCAGGACCTCCTACCAGGGCGACACACCACAGCCCGCGCCAGCTTGCCCACCCCGACGGTCTGTTCACTCTGAAACCTAACAAGGGTGCCCGTGGTAACTGGTGCTACAGAAGCCAGAGGGAAATCCCAGGGTTGGGGGAGTGAAATCCCAGGGTTGGGGGTCTCCCACTCCCACATGTGGCCCTGAACCCCCCCCAAATCCTGCTCCCCCTCCCGTGGCTCACAGATCCCAAGGTGGTTTTGACTCCTGGAGGCTTTGGGGTGACCAACAGCCTGGTTTAAACGAACCTTTAATTCCAACAACCACCCTACCCCCTATTTCATTTTAATTCTGCCTTTTTAATTTCCTTTTTTCCCCCTCCTTTCTGTTCAACAAAAAGGAGAAAAATAAATTAAAAACCAAATCAAATCCCAAGCCCTTGTTATTTGTCACCTTGAAGAGCCACTGAGCTCCCCGGGATGCTACAGCACCAATTAATAAATTCTTTTGCACACAGACGGGCTCTGGCATGCGGAAGGGGGTGGATAATTAAAGCGCCTTTTTTTTCATGCAGGGCGAGGGATTAATTGAGCGAGGAAGAAGGACTTGTGGTGCCAGATGTTTCTCCTCGTGCCTGCAGTGCCATGGCATGGGGATGGGGTGGCCAGATGCTGGTCCACTTGAGCACCTGTGAGTCTCAGCTGGATGAACATGTGGGGTGTCCCATCAGCCACATGGGGGGCATCCCCACACTGGGGACAGGCTTGGGACAACTGGGTCCTGTGATAGAACCACAGAATGGTTTGGGTTGGAAGGGACCTTAAAGATCATCCAGTGCCACCCCCTGCCCTGGGCAGGGACACCTCCCACCAGCCCAGGTTGCTCCAAGCCCCCTCCAACCTGGCCTTGAACCCCTCCAGGGATGGGGCAGCCACAGCTTCTCTGGGCAACCTGGGCCAGGGTCTCATCACTTGGCCTGGTGGCACTTCATGAAGTTCACACAGTTCCACTCCTCCAGCCCATCACAGTCCCTCCAGATGGCATCCCCTCCCTCTTAATGGCACCACTCAGCCTGGTGTCTCCTGCCAACTCGCTGTGGGTGCACTCAATCCCATCACGTCACGTCACTGATGATGATATTAAATTGTACTGGTCCCAGTATGGACCCTTGAGGGACACCACGCCTTACTGGGCTGCTCCACCACCCACCACCACCAACAGAGGACAACTAGGGCACCAAGCCCTGCCCATGTCCCCAGACTGTGCCCACCCAGCCCTGCCAGCTCAGCAGCCCCCTTGCTTTTCCCAGTGAAATGCTAGTGTGGCACAAAATCAGTTGTCCCAGCCAAAGCCACCTCCTGGTGGCCCTCCCCATCCTGGAGCGGTGATAACGAAGGGAACCACTCAAGGATTCATTAGGGTGAGGTGGGCAGTGGGGTCCCCAAAGGCAGGGGGTATGAAATGCCCAGGGAAGGAGGGTGGTGGGTGGAAGCAGGGGCAGGGCTGGGGTCTGCCCATGTCCGTGTGTGTGACCATGCCAGGAGGTGATGCTGGAGGTGGCTGATGTCCCCCCCTGTGCCCTCACTCCCAAGGATCAGGCATCCACCCACAAGAAAAACCGCCCCCGGGATGCGGTTCAGCCCCTGCTCTGGATCAGTCCATGCTAAAACCCATTTGTCCCCTCTGGCCAAGAGCCACCCAGCCCATCATCCCCACCCTGTCACACCCTCACAGCCTGGACAACGCCACCAGCATTGCACCGTGCACACAACATACAGCTCTGTCCTAATTCTGCTGCTCCTGGAGCTTCCCAGCCAACTGCCAGGAGCCCCGGGGATGAGACAGGGGTGGGGGAGCAGCAGGACACCCCACTCACTGCCGTGGGGATTCAGGGTCCCTCCCTGTGTCTGTTTTGGGACTTGGAAAAATATTTGCTGGCGTTGAAGTGGGGTAAGAAAGGTCCTGAAAGCCCTCACTCAGCAGTTTGCCCCCAGCTGTGGCTGTACCACCCACGGGGGAAACCGCTCCCATGGCCAGGATGGATGGATGGGATGGATGGGATGATGGATGGGATGATGGATGAATGGGACGGAGGGATGGGAGGGATGGGATGGAGAGATGGGAGGGATGGATGAATGGATGCAATGGATGGGATGGATGGGATGATGGATGGGATGATGGATGGATGGATAGGATGGATGGATAGGATGGATGGATAGGATGGATGGATGGGATGGATGGACACATGGATGGATGGACTGGATGGATAAGACGGATGGAGTCTCTCTGCAGGGCTGAGAGCTCCCCAGCTCACCCCTTCCCTGGGTTCGTGAAGTCCGGCCACCCACCAGCAGAGCCCCCGCGGCACTGCCCGGGGCTGGCAGGAGGAGGAAGCCCCCGGCCGGGCAGGATGGGGCCCTCCCTGCTCACCTGTACTGCGCCTGGAAGTGGCTCTGCACGAAGCTCTGCCCGCGGGGGGGCTGGGCAGGTGGTGGGGAGCTGCCAGCATCGCCTCTCCTGTCCTCGCTGGGCTGCGGGGACAAGAGACAAGTGGGGTGAGCGAGGCGCTGGTGTGACCCCCACCATTACAGAATCATCGAGTTTAGCTTGGAAGAGACCTTTAAGATCATCAAGTACAACTGTTGAGCCACCACTGCCCAGTCTACCACGAAACCATGTCCCTAAAGGGGCTGGGGACATGTCCCAGTGAACCAAGCCCAGCTTTGGTGTCCCTACAGCACGAGGACAGGCTGAAGGTGATGCCAAGGTGACCTCTGCCCAGCACCCACCAGCCTGGCACTGCCATGCCCTCCAGGCTCCCCGTGTGCCACCTTCTGGGGATATTTTGGGCTATTTCTGACCAGCTGCAGCCCCAGAGCTTCTGCACCCCCAGGAACTGGGAACAAGCCCAGCTGAAACGCTCCAGGAGGGAATTCCTGGGTGAGTCCTGGCTGGTTTATCCACACCACAGCACCCGCCCTCCGGCCAGGGAAAGCTTGGCAGTGGGGGGGGGAAGTTGTTTTCCCCCCAACTTCTCCCCCCAAGGAGCCGCAGTCCCCTGGGCACACACCTGCAGGGTCGGTAGCCCTGGCAGGGAGGTGGCCATGGCACCCGCTGGGCTGGGAAATGCACCCACGGGTGCTGGGAGCTGTGGTGTGGGTGGGCGAGATGGTAGGACACCGGGATGAGGGGGTGTCTGTGTGTCTGTGTGTCCGTGTGTCTGCAGGACGAGAGCCTGGAGTAGGTGTGCACGCTCCTGTGCACGCTCCTGTGCACGCCCCCGCCTGGGGCACGCACGGCTGGGTGTGAATTAACCACAGGCATCTCCCCAGAACTAAAACAAGCCCTGGCTGGCACGATGCCCTCCCAGGCAGGTGTGCCAGCCCAGGGCGGCCAGGGCCACGTGTGTCCCTGGCACAGTACCTGGCATGCCAAACCCAGGCACGGCACCCCGGCATGGCACCCCGAGCCCAGGCACGGCACCCAGCACCCTGACCCACCGCCCCAGAGCCGGGCTTTCTGTGCCCACGCCACCAGTGCAGAGAGAGGGAGCTGTGCCATCCCACCAGCATCCCTCCGGCTGGCAGGGGAGGCAGCCCTGGGGACCACTCGCTCCACCACCCAACCATCCCTTGGCCACCTCCCCACGTCACTGCTCCCCCCTGGGCCATCCCTGGACGGTGGGGTGACTGTCTCTCCCCCCACATTCCAGACACCTGGGTCTGAGCCAGCAGCACCACAAGCCAGCCGTGCCCCGGGCTGGGTGCCCGCACCCCTTCCCCATGGTAAAGCCCATGGCATGTCCCTGAGCAGCATCAGGAGCAACACTGGGCCCCCGTCCCCAAGAGAAACCGGTTCTTCCATGGACTGGACACTGCCGTGGGGTGGGTGAGGAGCGTGGCATGAGGGAGCCCTCTCTCCACCCCCCTGCTTGCAGCACGGGGAAACTGAGGCACAGCAGGGAGCGACACCCAGGACAGCACTGGCAGGACGCCTGTGTCCCTGCCACTTGCTCCCAGGGCCAGCACAGGATCCGTTCCTCCATCCCAAGGCAAGGCTGGGGATGTAGCCCTCTGCCAAATTTGGGGGATGCCAGCATCAGCGGCAGGAGGTGAGATGTGCCCCGCACCTGGGACACCCCGAGAGAAGCCAGGTCCTTCTGCTCCGCTCCATAGGGACCGGGGATGTTGGGATGTGACCACGTCACACAGCCAGACCCCCCTGCCTGGGAGTCCCCTCCCTGCCTGCCCCCTCCCTGGGCACCGCAGGGACCCCCCCGTCCAAACTGTGCCGTGAGCTAAACAGTTGTCAAAATTGAGTTCTGTTTACACCGAGCTGACTATCAGTGAAATAAACAGAGATCACTGCAGAGCTCTAATTACAAAAACAAATTGTTCTCTCTGTAATCGAGCTGAAAAGGTTAGTCTCCTTCTTCTCCTGCCCCCCCCCGGGGCCCCCCCCCCCCCCCCCCCCCCCACAGGGGACAGGAGCTTCACCCCCGCTGTGGGCACACAGAGCCTGACGGCAGCAGAGACGTTGCAGAAAGGAGCCTCAGTAGCTTGGGAAAGGACTGGGCTGTTTTGGGGTAAGAAAAGGAGTTTTCAGTGTTGCCACGAGAAAGACTGAAAATCAATGAGGTATTTGGCCGGGAGGTGGATTTTCCTCGTGCCATCTGGTGGCACCGGGTCCTGCTGAGCCTGACCTGTCCTTACAGCCAGCCCAGGGCCAGGGGCCATCTGGTGTGGCAGAGAGGGGACCTCCAGCCTTCCCGGCAGCCAGAGCCTTGGTCTCCTCCCTGGTGACCACCAAGGTGCCCCAGCAAACACCTTGTGGGCACCCATCGAAGAGCCTCAAGGGTATTTCCCCCCCTCCAGCTCACCCAGCTCTGTGCCCTGGACCACCCACCTCCTCATCTTCTGCTTTCCACCAGCTGAGCTCCCCTGGCCCCCCAAGCCTTGGCACGGGCTTGTCCTGGGGCCAGCTGTCCCCCTCGTCACCACCCCTCGGTGTCTGCACAAGCTGCCACCCCCCAGCCCGTGTGAGCAACAACCAGGACGGGCACGTGTGTGCCCAGCTCCATCCGGATACTTCAAAGCCATTATTCAGGCTCACATCCCCCCAGGGACACCCCCACCCCGGGGATGTGGGCACACGGGTGCCACTCGGGTGGCACCCCCCAAAAAGGGGCTGAAGCTGCAGAGAGGGGCTGGGAGAGGATGAGTCAAGGGGAGGATGCTGAGGGGACACAAAAGGTCCCATCCCTGGAGCCAGGCAGGTGCCCCGGGCACTGCCTCCAACACGGGGAGCCCAGGGCACCACCAGTGTCACACCATGGCCCATGGCACGTGTTGGCACCTGGCATTGAACAAATGAGTGAGGGGATCTCCCAAACAGCCTGGGGGATCTAAATGCCTCCAGGGAAAGGCAGGCAGGGCTGAGGACGGCTCAGCTCAGTGCAGGGATGGCTGGAAGTCCCTGGGGCTGCCCTGCCCGGAGGCTTTGGAGATGGGCACCGCAGCCGAGCTCTCCCAGGCAGGATGGAGCTGTGCCCCTGCGAGGGGATGCCCAAGGGGGCTCTGACCCACACCCCTCGGCCACAGCAACGGGCTTCAAAGCTGGGGACAGGGAGGATGAAGCTGCTCCCGGGACCCCCGTGCCCAAGATGGGCATCACCCCCAAAATGGGGACAGGCAGCATCACGGCAGGCAGGAAGCAGGAGGCAGGAGGCAGGGCCAGGGCGATGCCATGAGCACAGATGGATGGAAGGAGACTTAATTACTCGTTTTGCCAGCAGCAAAGCTGCCGAGCACTGTAATTACAGCGGGCTTAGCTGGAAGCGGGGAGGGATGGGGTGGGGGGGGGCTGGATCTTCTCCTGACAGAGCAATCCCAAGAACCAGGGTGCCCACCAGAACCGGGGTGCCCACCAGAACCGGGGTGCTCAGCCAGATGGGCTCCTGCTGCCACCCCCACGCTCTCCCAGCACCCCAACCACCTCACCCAGCCCCACAGCACCCAGACCCCACCATCTTCCCCCCCCCAAACCGCATCACCCGCATCCCCATCCCATACCAGGGTGGGGACACAACTCCAGCCCACCCCTTCCCAGGACATCTCCGCCCCTCCCAAGTCCCAGACCTGACGTGGGCACCCCATACCCCCCAGCTGGGGGCCACCCACCTCCTCCTGGCGGCGGTGGGTCTGCTGGGCGGGGGAGGCAGCCCCCAGGTCCTGGTGCATGCGGTCCAGCAGCCAGAGCAGGAACTCGAGGGCGTCGTGCTGCGCGTTGCCCCGGAACTGGGAGCTGTGTTTGGAGACGATGTTCTGCAAGAGATGGGGGCAGGGAGGGGGCTGAGCCTCGGCCCCGCGCTGCCCCGCTTCGTTAGTGCCCATCAGATGCTTCTCTGGGCACCCTGCCCCACCGAAAGCCCAGCTCCCCGTGCCACCCACCAACCAGAGCATCGCCCTGCCCACGTAGGATCAGGCCCTAATCTCTGCCCCCATCAACCCACCCCACGACATTTTGGCTAATAATTGCACCGGTGGGCAAGCAGCAGGTTGCCTTCCCTCGCTGGGGGCTACAGCAGGAAGAAAGTGGCTGGAAACGCCGTGGGGCTGAGGTGAGGGGCTGGGAGCCATGATGGGACCCAGGGACAGGCTGGGGTCCCGTGGGGTGGCGGGTGAGGCAGGAGGTCCCTTCTCCAAGACCCACTTGGGGGGGGTCCATGGCCAGCTCCCAGCCCAGCAGTCCCAGGCTGGGGTCACCTCTCTGCCTTGGGCACCAGCAGAGCCAGGATGGGGCCCTGACCCCAAAAGAGCAGGACACGTAGGGCTGGGAAACGCATTCCCTGTGGGGAGGCCAGGGAGAGAGTCCAGGAAACACCCCAAAAGGCAGAACCAGGGGTCCCCAAGGACCCATCCCTGAGCCTGGGCTGGCGGTGGCTGCTCGGAGCTGAACAGGAAAGGACAATTTGGATATCTCAGCCCCAAAACTAACAGCAGGAGGGAGAAACCCTGACCATCCCTGTCTATTTTAACCAGCTGACATAATTAAACCCCAACCATCCCTGCTGATTCCAACCAGGCCGCCGGGAACTGCCAGGACAGGGATCAGACCTGGAGCATCGCCGGGAAACACCCTGAGCCAAGAGCCCTCCGGTCCCCGGTGGCACCAGCATCCTGGGACAAGCAGAGGGAGCAAGGCCACCGCAGACGGGCTTCCAGCAAAACGAGTCGCAGACTCGGCTCTTATTGAAAAAAATCTTATTTAGGCACATCTTTTTTAAAAAAAAGAAAAAAGAAAAATAAGGTGGAAATTCATGGAAGATGCAAAGAACCACCTGGAAGGAGGAAATTCAAAGCAAAGGGTGGATTGGGTGGTTTCTTTTTTTGTTCCGTGCCCAAGGAATGTGTGTTTGGGAGCAGAGGGCATGGAAACACCGTGCCCAGCACCGCCAGGGCTGGTTACTTTGCTACAAGGGCAATAAAAGCAAGGAGCACCCCGCTCCCCCGGGAGCACCCACTGCACCCCCAGCCCCTGCGGGTCCCCTCCAGGCGGGGATGGGAGGGAGCCAGGTGCCCCTGGGAAAGGGGGGGGGGGCAGAGCAGCAGGTACCCCCACCCCTGCCCGTGCAGGACCAGCCTGGCCGATGCCACAGGAGCTGGTGGCTGCTGGAAACCCAGGGACCAGCTTCCCAGGAGCTTCTCTGGGCAAAGTTCAACTGCAGCACCACGTCCCTGCTGCAATGTCACCCGCAGCACGTGTCCCTCAGCACGGGGGGCCGCGATGCCAGGCTAAAAAGCATTGCCCTGTGCCCAACACACTGTCCCCGAGGCCACCCCGGGCACAGCCCTGCACCACACCGGTGTGTGCCCGGCAGGGACGTGACACACACTCAGCGACAGCGCCTGAGGCCACCGAGATGGGCTCCCCTGGCACCACCCCGCCTTGCCCCACCATCACGGCCAGCATCACCCTCATCCTTATGGCTCCGTGGGGTGGCCGGGGCTGGGGGCTCACCCCCCCCCAAGGGGTGTCAGAGCTGGGGTGAAGGCAGCCCGGCCGGAGGTGGGGGGCACAGCAGGGCTTGGGGCATCTGGCAGGGCAGGGCAAGGTCTGTGGGGAGTGGGTGCTGGGGCAGGGGGTGCTGGGAGGAGAAGGATGCCCATGGGTGCTGGTGGGTGCTAGGAGGAGAAGGATGCCCATGGGTGCTCGAGAGCAGGAGTGTGTGCCCGTGGGTGCTGGAGGGTGGCGGTGGGTGCTGAGAGCTGGGAGGGGGGCAGTGGATGCTGGGGGGCAGCGGGTGCTGGGGGGTGCCAAGCAGGGGGATGCTGGTAGGTACTGGGAGCAGGAGAAGCTGGTGGGTGCCAGGGGCAGCGGGTGCTGAGAGCAGGAGGGTGCTGGTGGGTGCTGAGAGCTGGGAGGGGGGCAGTGGATGCTGGGGGCAGTGGGTGCTGGTGGGTCCTGCGAGTTGAGGGGTGCTGGTGGGTGTTGGGAGTGGAAGATGCTGGTCGGTGCCTGGAGCAGCAAGTGGTGGTGGGCACTGCGGGCAGCGGGAGGTGCCAGTGGGTGCTGAGAGC